>NW_008824283.1:474843-501107 GCF_000699105.1 Pygoscelis adeliae | reverse complement strand
AGATGAGCGAGCGTTGTCTGTTCTCAGGTGGTGCCCTGATGCTTTGCAGCCCGTACAGGATACAGGGAGGTACCCAGTTCTTTCTGAAAACTCTTCTGAAGATCACAGCCATCTATTTGCTATAGCCAGGAGAAATCAAGTCATCCCCTATTAGCATCAAGGCAGGGACTGCTGTTTTTTTTTTCTCTGCAAAGTTTGCTACAGCTAATTTTTTTTTTTCCTTAAAGGCTCAGGAAATGTCCTGAAGCACCTCTGTGACAGGAATGGATTTATTAGGAAAAGCTAAAAGATAGTTGCACTTCTTTTAACACCATGATTTGTGGTGCACAAATATCCATATGAGTCATGTGCCTCTGTGTCATTCCACACAACTATATGAAACAGAGTAAATCACTGAGTGCTGTGAAATATTGCCATCTTTGGGGCACTGGGTTGTCCCAGATTTGGCGATGGTAGGACTAACTCCTATTTTCAAATTTTCCTTATTAGAAACTGCCTTCATGAAACTGCCTGATTTCAGTTCATCACAAAACTACAAGGTTTCTGAGCACAGTAAATGTCCATGCTACTTGTTCCTTACTCAGAATAGCTCAGGTGAGATTTCATTAAACTTCACTGGAAGTGATTGATTTTCCCAAAATGCAGCAACATTATTTCTGCCCCTGCAATTTTCTGCAAAGCGAGGCAACTATTGTCAGAATTGTGGAAACTTCTCTCTGCCCAAAGAAATCCACACCAGTTTCTCCTATTTCTTTCTGCGCATATGTCTTTAAAAAAAATAATATTTATTACAAAGTGCGTTTCAAAGCACTTGGCTTGTTATTGTACAATTAGTGATTTTGTATTAGTACTTACAGGCCTAGAGCCAAATAAAAAAAAAAAAGGAGAGAGAATGAAATGTATATGCTTTTTGTGATATCATCATAGGTAAACAAAGAGTGAAAACAAAAGCACCAATATGAAGCTGCCAGTACTAATTATTGGGTGGGATGTGAGGTACACAATGAACAAAGAATGAGAAAAAGCATTCAGTGTTCCAACGGCTGCACTTCATAGGTGTCTTTAGGACACTTGTCCCTAAAGTTCTGGCATGTTCAGCTTCCAGGGGTTATTCAGTACTAGCCAAGTTATAAGGCTTTGTCAACCTTTAATCTTGAACTGGATATTGAATATTCTTTTACCCTAAATGAAACCTAAACCCTCATGGTGCTAGAATATTTTTTAACCAAAAAGTCCTCTAGCATGAAGAAAAAAATTCCTTCTCCAAGAATGGGGACTTAAGGTCTAATAAATGTGAAAGCTCACACTGCCATTTTTTGTCTCTGTGGAAGCATTAACAGGGACTCTTTTTCTCTTCCTGGTTATCCATTTTCTCAATACCTGCTGGAGGTCAGTACCTTTCAGCCTTCCACCCTTCCGTAAAATACAGTTGAAATTAATTCATGTGTTCAACAATCGGTAGAAATGCAGAGAGAAACACATGCATATGAAGAGAAACGATGAGCTTCTTTCCTTAGAAGCGAGACATAAAAATAGTGTTAAATGAGATTTGGGGTTTGGTATGGAAAACACCACAACAATTCCTGATAATAGGTAAATTTTTTGTTTTAAACAAACATTTGTGCAAAAGCTATTTAAATGTAATGTGTGATACTGTTGGATGGGATAAAACACACCATACATATTGCAAAAGGGATCTTTTATCAGAAGTTCTCAAGCATTTCCACTTGAGGAAATAGATTTTCTCATGGATAATTCTTCTTGCTCTTGATTATAAAATACCTCATGTGTATCTACAGTAATTTGCTTGCATAGAATCCAAGTGCAAGCAGGAAACAATTCATACTATTTTACACTGTTTGTTAATTAAAGCAAGAAGAAATTAGGAGGGGTCACTAAAATGTGATCTCTTTGAAACAACTTAAAGATACAGAGGAATAGACATGGACATGCAAAACCATACACGGCAGTAAAAGCCTGTAAGACACAGTAAAATGGATGAGGTGAACAAATATAACATGTGAAATGATGCACAGGACACACCTTGTACTGGCTGAATGGTCTATTTATTAATAAACAGAGATTGGTATGTATAAAACAATATTTTTCCATCCTCATCCTAAGTCAAGTAAACAGCATTTAAGTAGGGTTTTAATTGGGCCTTTTGTAGACAGAAATGCCATTTGAGAAATTCAGATTTTGAGTAACTTTTAAGAGCTGGAATTTTCCAGCACTGCAATTTTGCTTCAAGGGGTCTTAGCGTTTATTGAATGGTCCGAGGATAGGAGTAAAGTAAAACAGAGCCTTGGCAAGAAAATGGGATAATAGAAGAGAAAAAGACAATGGTGCAGGAGTCCATGGCAAAAAATCAAAGGCAAGAGTTGTTACACTCATCAGATTGAAAGCAGTGAGGAAAAAAGCAGTAGCAGCAGGACATATCTGTGAAAACAGACTCGTTGTTTTTGTACCCTATTATACCCAGTAAGTCATACTGGCAGTTTTATGTCAAAGTTTTTGTCTTGACAACTCATTTACCTACAGTGATGTAAAAAATGAATATTGGCACATTCCTTATTTCTTGGCCCGTATCTGACATTAACTAATTAATTAACTAATAAAATATCACTAATTGCAGAGACAGTGGTACAAGCCAAGGTTCTGGAATATTTATTTTGATAGCAGATAGCACTGCAAATCACTGCTGAGCACTAAGAATGGAGGGTAATCTGATGTGTTTTGCAGACAGAAATGCTTGCCTGACAGAGCATCACATTAATGAGGCAAACTACGACTTTTGCACAGTGGAGAGATCAAGACATAAATATCAGGGTGTAACCTGCAGAGGAAAATCCTCTAAAGACTTGTTGAAAGATGTGGTATCAAATGAATTGCTTGCTTCTTAGAGACTGCTTTGATATTTATTGGTTCAAATTGCTCCACTGACTCACTCTTGCATAAGCTTTCATGCCCCATTTTAATCTTGACATTTTGGGAAGCCAGTCTAAGGCAGCGTAATGACTAGGTTTACAAAGGATCAAAATGAAAAAAAAGAAGCTGGGCTGTAATAATTATAGCCTGTGCAAAAAATACATTGAGAAAACAGAGTGGGAAATGATCATATAGTAACGAACAGAGCGGTAATGTCAACATATTGAGAAAATAGAGCCCTCACTTTGGGAAATCAGGCAGTCCTTTACTTGGACAGGTACACAAATAGTTTTTCAGTATATGTGTGTGTGGGGGTGTTGTCTTCTCTACACAATCTCCTGACGTCACATAGCTGAGCTATTGTGCTGAGAGGCAGTATTGGGGAAATAAACTTCTCCATTCATTTGCTCCCTGAATTCAGGGGACATGGGAAAACAAGAGAAGAGGGGAGGTGTAAAATGGGTTGAAACCAACCTTACCCTTCCAAAACAGATGATCCATCACTAGAGCTTCCATTTCTCTCTTTCTCATTGGTACAACATTTAAAATGAGATTTATTGTTCAATATTAAGCATAATGAGTGATAACGTGAGCAGCTGGTGAACTTCACCCAGTACACTCCATTCAACAGCAGTGATGGAGTATGGGATAAAGGTATCTGTAAGATACTTAGGGGAAAAAACTGTCTTACCACAGCTTGGGAGGGCCATGTTTCAGGATAAAACAGGGCAGAGTGAGGCCAATTCTACTTTCATATTTCCAGTTGACCTCTGAGATATTGTACCTTGGCCTATCTCCACTCCCTGACAGATGGGTAATGGTGACAGCTGGGTGTCCACCAGAACAAAGTGCATCCAGTGTTGTTAAGACTCCAGGGCCAATAGCATTCCTGTAGTAAACACTTTTAATAGGGGAAAATACCAACGTGCTTCAAATATTAGTAAACAAATGATTCAAAGCAGACACTGAAGCCCACAAGGACAGTGATTCATTGCCTCAGGAATTCATGCCAATTTTAATTTTCACCTGAACAATACCTGTAGCTGGTGGATTCACTGGAGCAGTCTGCAGCTCCCTCTCTGCCACTTCTCGGTCTCGTTGTCTGGACATGCATTTCAGAGTTGAAACAGTGAGAATGGAATCAGAAATAGCTGTGGTTAACCCATTTATTCAGAGAAAGATACGTGCCTTTGCATTCAGAGCAAATGTGCCTTCTTGGAACTGTTGGTGCACCTTTTTTTCCAGTGTGCTCATGAGATCTCAACTTTCTTTAAGCACATCACAGACTTAGACTATGAGCCCTTGAGGGCAGAGATTTGTCTGTGTTTCCTGATATATATGAATTGTCCGATACTGTCCAACATATGAGTGTTCAGAGTTCTCAGAAAGGCCTGGAGAGTCTGAGGCACTGGAAGGAGAAAAAGAAGGAAGGCCTGTGTAGAAAATCCCATGTATCTGTCTAGAATAGATGCACAAACCTATTCTAATAAACTGGGCTTTGGATAAAATTTCATTGTAGATGTAGAATTTATAAACACAACAACAACCTGGATTAATAAATTGTTGGGTTTTTTTTTCAGAGAGTGACATTTGAAATTGTTTTTCCTTATGTATTATTGTTCTATGCAATTCTAGGAGATAGTGTTGAAAGCTGGGGTAAAAGAATGCTGTTATGATGATGTGACCTGATTTGTCCTACAAATCTTGGTCTAGATAAAATTTTCACCTACCTCATGAAACAGGCAAAATCATGCTCTTAGCCTTGCCAGTGAAACCTGGGAGTCAATCCACTGATGCCAGGTCTGGTCTGCACAGACACAGAGATACCTTGGAGCAGAATAAATCCAGCATAGTCAGGTTGTCTATCGTTTCTCATTATTTTGGAGTGTAAAATCTGTCAACGTCTCTTAAAAATATGAGCTAGAAAAACAATGACCTTTTAAAACTGACTTTTCAGTTTGAAGTTTGTCTAAAAAACTTTCCTTGAAATAAATTATGTAGTGACCAACTTCCAGGACAAATAGCTTATGTACATGTTGTATCAGGGAAGCAAATATTTCAGTATCCATCTTTGGAGTATTCATCTCTGAGAAAGGAGAGGAATTTGGAGTAGTCATCTGACCCTAGATATCCACAGCAAAGCAAAACCCAGCAAGATATGGAAATAAATGGAGGTTTTAATGGTGCTTCTGTTCCATTCCACCTTTTAACAGAAATAGAGTACCATGTTGTCCCAACTGCTGTTAGCTAGGAATAACTAATTTAAACTTATGTGGGCAGGGTAGTAAGGACAAAAATACTGACCCACACTGAATCTGGTTTTCTCTTTGTTTTGATATACATAATTTTACATCAAGACCAAATGTATTATGAACTTGGGTCAAACTGGCATAAAAGCAGAAAAATGCTAGGAGTGTCAGGACCCGATCTTGGCAGTTCATAAAGCAAAGTGTGGAGATGTGATCCACCAAGCACAGAGCCATAAATGGCCCATGATTATTTATTCCCCCTTGAATTGTAATGAATCCTCCCTGGAAGTTCGTTGAGCATTAAATACCGTTGATCTACATTTAATATAGACCAGTCTTGCTCTAGATCTAGTCTGGGCTTAATTTCTCTCAAATACTCCCACCTCCCTGAAAACATGTGATTAAACTGTTCTGATTTGTTTTTAGATGAAGAACTCTGTCTCCACAGAAAACAAAAGAAGGTTCTGTCGCAAGACAAATTGAATCAAATTCTCCAGGAGTTTTTCGGTTCAATTAAGCTGTGGGATAGTCCATATCATAGGTGCAAATCTCTCTGTGCATTATAGGACCACAGACAGGGATGTGGCAAAAGGTAAAACCAGGAATTACGTCTTTAAGGGCTCGTCGGAGCCACTTGTAATCTCATTTTATTGGTGGTACCCTCCCCAACATAATGAACTTTGATGAAATAATGAAGTAGCTGTGGCGCCTGTGAAACTGAGCAGGCAGCTTTGCCAGTTAAAGACCTCCCATGAACACAATTGCCCGGGCAACAACTCTAGACTGCAGTGAAGCCAGAAACTCTGGCAAGTCACCTCTTCCCATCTCTTAACTCCTTGCAATTCTGCTTTTCAAGCCTTGGAAAAAAAAAAAAAATTGTCCACTTAGGTCTGTGGTTGAGGGATATAGTTTAAAAAAAATAAATTTTGTGAGAATCCACTGTGTTGTTTAAAATGGCTCCAAGTTCAGCAGCCAGCAAAGTTACAGAAACCATAAGGCTGGCTCTGCCACTGAACAAGTTCACATGTCTAAGGAAATGAATACATGGAAGACTTTAAATAGCAATATTTTTAATTCAGCAAGGTTTCTACCCCCTGCCAGACTTGGAGAGAGTGCAACAGATGGTAATAGGAATCTGTAAATTCATCATTGTTGTTTTTAAGAAGTTGGATCCGTGGAGCACAAACATTTAATAATGGATATAATTAAATTCTTTGCTAGTTAGTTTGACTCAGGAGCCAATTGGCACCATAATGTCATTTCATTTACATAAAATATATAGTAATTCTGATTCAGGGAGCCGTGATTTTACAGAGCTGAAACTACAGATGGAATAAAGATAAAAGAAATTAGAGTTAGGAACACCCCTCTGATAACCTGTCTCAGGTTTGGCATTTAGATATTCAAACTCTCATCTTTATAATCAAACTCAGGTCCAAATCAGCTAAAAGCACAAGCATTTTCACTATGACTAATGACTTTGGGCACTCCAATTTCCAGATGATTAAATGAAGATGTCTTCAAGTGACCTGATTTTGATAGATGATATTAAACCACATCTGAAAATCAGGCCATGTATTTGCAAAAAACAGATTGAGTGGAAGTCCTGGCTTAAGACACCCTTTCTTCGCACTCCCTGCCTTCAGTCACTCATCCTTTTGCCTTGCTGCTTCCTCAGTTATGTCTCTCAAGTAACTGAAAATATTTGACTGAAATAAATAAACAACAGGCTTTTTTTGCAGTTTTTCCCAAAGTCAAGTGAATTCCCTGGTCTGGTTCCATGAGCAGGTCCAGAAATTTCTGTGCTGGCACAAGTGAGGAAGGTGATACCTACAGAATGGGAAAGAGGAATGGGGCAGAAGAGGTAGGATAGGAAGTAACACCTAAACTATTATCACTGCTGAACTCCACAGTGCCAAACTGCAGCCCCATGGTCCAAATGCCACCCTGCTCCGAGGTGGGGGAATACTCACACTGCTGTCCAACATTTCTCCCCAATGCCATTCAGCCATGGCCAGAAATATGCCAGGCTTTGGGTGGTTCAGGGTCTTCCTGAGGCTGTGCAATCTTGTGTTCATCTCTAAATGGGACAGTCGGTCCCCACATCGGAATCGGAAGCGATTCAAGACATCAAATAGTCCTTCTCCCACTTAATGGAGGGATCAGCTATATGAATGTCCATGCAGCTATTTCTATCTACCTATATACAGGATTGTGTGCGAGTAAGGATGGGGTTATCCAGGGTCTGTGCCATTCTACAAAGGTACCAAGTCGATACAAGCTAGTCAGATCATCATGGACCTGGGAGCAGTCATTACACTGATTTTGTGGTTACAGAGCCTGAAATTGTGCCCTTTCCATGATAAGTCCCTGATTGCTCATGAAAGCTTTCAGATGTTTGTGGCAATGGATTCGTGACGTAGTTTCTCATTGTCTGCATGTCAGTGGGGTCCATTTCCTAATTCTCCTGGGGCAAATTAAATTCTAGGTATGTCCATCCAAATTAAACTGCAAATGCAAGGCGAGCAACTATTGTGTAGGCTCTAACCCATCTCTGGTCAGTTGTCAATGAAGGAACAGCCTTTTTTACCTGAAGAAACTAAAAGTACATGGTGCCCTTTTAATCTGGAAACAAAAGAGAACAAAGGCAAACAAATACAGGCCAAATTATCTAGCCTTGAGATCTGAGTTTTCTCCATATTGAACTTCTGGTACCTACTTAATAAGCCCATGTTGTTGCTCGCTAGTGAGTGAGAACAAAGAAAAGTGACTCATGCTGCCTTGTTATTGTTACATAATCTATACAAGTAATTTATTTTTATGGTTAATTACTGGATTAGTTAGGTATATTGGAAATGTAAAGAGATGTGGCAGAAGGAGTTATGAGACATTCAAACCAGTGTCTGTAAAACTGTGCAAAATGTCTATGTATATAATCTGGAGGAAAATCTGCATAAAGTACTTCTTTCAGGGCTGATTATTTATGTTAGCACTTCTTAGTGCAGCTGGATTCCCTTCAGCCTCAGTAGACCTTTGTCCTTAGATGGGTCAGAGGCTTTTTTAGAGTGACAAAACCCCCTTTCTTATACCTTTGTGAATAATTCCTGCTCTTACCTGCTGGGGGAACCTAGAGTCAATATGTGGTTCCTTCTCACATGAGTACACAGGGCTATTTGTATGGCCCCCAAAATCACTGTCTGCATTAATTGTCATAGAGCTGTGAGAATATGGGCTATAAATCTTTCCAACCACACTCAACTGCTAGAGATTGGTTTGTGTTATTTATTAAAAGGTAGCAACAATAATTATTCTGAAGTGACTGGATGCACCTAACCATGTAGTAAACATGCAAGTATGCATTTGAAGCTGCAAAAATCCATTGGTTATGAAGTGACCTAAATTGGGATTACATGCTGAGGCATCAGTCTAATATGAAATTACTCCTATGGTTTTATTGTAATGACCAATTAAGGATCAGCACCTCAGAAACCTCAGGTGCTGGTTTACATGAAATAAACATCGACCTTGAAAATCTGCCCTTGTTTAAAATCCGAATGCTGATGTGTTCTGAAAGGGTCAGCCCGTCACCATGGTGTTGGCAGGGGTGAGTTGTGTTTGGCTGCCGAGTGCCGATACATCCTTGGTGCCAAAGATTAGTTGTGAGCAGGGAAGTTGCTAGGAGCCTGCGGTAAACATGAATGCTCCCTGCTTTCCATACAGCTCCACTTCAAAGTCATGCAGCGCACTCATGAAAGTACCCAACGCTCCTCTTTGCTCCTTTAACAACATGTGGTGCATGGGGAAGGGAGTCATATTGTGTTCTTTTGGGTCTTTTTAAAACAAATTTTTATTTAACCTCTGCTTTGACCCAGCACGTAAGTGTGTTGCCCAGATATGCTCCATTTCAGTTTATTTAACCAGAATGTTTGCTTACTCAGTGACCACTGGAGGGGAACTACTGTTCTTATTAATTCCACAATGGGTATTTGTTGCTTCTTGTTTTCTGACATTTTCTTTATGACCGTAATTGCAGAGTTCTTATTTTCAGATAATAAATGCACGTGTCTATTTGCTCAGGTATTATGCAATTGATCTCCAGCTATTAATTAAAGATCTAGACTCAATGTCTCTGAACCTGCCTCTGGATATTTGTCCTTATTGTGTCATACCTTGGATGCACAAACAGGGAAACCACGTACACTGCTCATTCCCTTTAATAAAGAAGTCTAAATTCAGGAGTTGCAAAGAAGGATTATACAGAGCAAAGAATATTTTTCTGATGGGATTTTTATTCTTCCTTCTTTCCCTGGGCTGCCAGCATTTCTCTCAAGATGCTGACGCGCAAGCATAATGAGCTGTTTGCTCTGCACTGCTCTCAAAAAGCCTTACAGACTAAAAGGAGTTTATTTTTCCTTTATTGCTGTTGCTGTTAATAGCGGGACAGGCTACAGTTGGCACTGTGAGCAGGATGAAGATTTCATGGGTGAAAAGAGAAATCAGAGATTGCAAATTCATTGCAGAAAGAAGACAGATTGGTTGTTCTCACTCCCAAGAGCCCATTTGGGCAAATATGTTGTATGATCCTGTGAACAAATTGTTACTTTTCCAGACTAGACTGTTTTCTGTGTAAACACTTTACTGTAGCAATGTAGAAGAACAACACTTTCAATCCAAAACTCCACAAAAATAGGCACTCCAGAACATTTGGAACTTGTTAGACTCCAGAAGGAAAAAAGGAAAGAGAGGCTGCAAAAAAAGCTTTTCACCTTCTAAATGTCCTCATTTTTATATTTTTTAATGTTCTTAAAATCCTGGCAGAGAACTCAGAAGCTTTTCAAAGCTCAGAACAGCATGGGTCCCCACATATAACAAAGGTATATAATACATATAGAGAGGCAGAAATTGTTTTCAGTTGACTTAGTAAGAAGTCGTTACATTTGAAGAGCAAGGTTAATAAGCTTGGGAAGCTGGGATTCGGTTCCTACCCCGTCATACACTTCCTGTTCCCCTTGGGAAAATCACCTAGCCCCTTTGTGACTCAGTTTCCTCGCTGCCGAATGAGAACAGCATTTTCTGACCTCACAGGGAGTGTGTTTGAGAAATAGTTGAGTTTCTAGAGGGATGGAGCTACAGAAATACATTTTTTTATCACCAGCAGTTGCAACTGGTGTATCTCACTGCAGCCAAACAATTTTCAGGTGAAGAGTCTTCCACTGGCAAATGCTGATTCTATGGAACCCAAATGTTTGGTGGAAAAGAAAGAATTTTGTTGTGTTATATATGAAAAATTAGCGAAAGATTTTGCTTTGAGACACTTCAAGATTGTATCTGTGCAGTTAACTATATTATTTTTCAGTTATAGAAAAGTCAGAAGGACAGCGTTGATCTTATCAGAGCCAGGTCCTTCAACTTTTTAAACCTCGTGTAGATCAGTGGGCTTTCCTTGATGTTTCTAAAACTTCATTTTTAAAGTACTGTTTCACTGGAAAAAGGAAAAGTTAACGTTATTTCTTCCTGTCCTTGACAAAAGGACCAACACTAACCCCCAAAACAGAGCAAAGGTTTAGTCCTCATCCCTCTGAGTGGTCACAGCCACCCAAAGACATGCAGGAGTATTATCTGTACACAAACCAAAGTCACTAACTTTATTTCATGCCTGGGAGTGCTGTCAGCAACCCACAGCAAACACATGTTAAAATAGAAATTAGAATTTCTGGCTTGATCACAAGCTGGAAACACTGAGTGTTTTTTTAATTTTTCCGTTCCCTAGACAAATTAAATCTTTTGCCTCTAGAGCTCTTGTAGCTATCATCTCTTTCAGCGTTTGGGTTACTAAATGAGATGTGGACATCTCTGCCTATTGCTGCTTAGGTTAGAATGGGCTGCTGAAACCTCACGGTTCTGTACAGAGAAGATGCACACAACTTCTGATATAGTATCATAATATTTTGGCATAATTTCATCCTACATAACAAAATGAAAACCATGAGAACATTGGCATAATCTTTTGGCTTCATAGGCTTGGCTGCCGCGGGCTCAGCTTCTGAGGTTTAAGAACTTTTATCCCAGTTCAGATAGTATTGCCAAAACTCAGGTTGTCGTCTATAGAAAATAATTGCTTGTCCAAGTCTTTACAGTCTCTACACTAGTTTAATAACAAGTAATTAGCTGAATAAGTCCAATTAATGCTTTTGTACAGATCTGAGATTGGAGTAGGATTGTAGGTCAAGTTTAATTTTAAAATACATTAGAATTTCTATCACTCTGTACACACCCAGGGCAATGCTATTATGGGCTTTCCCATTAATACATATGATTCATTATTTGCACTCGGAGCCCAGATCTAACAGTGCATGTATTTAAATCTCTAAAGCCTATCTAGAACTGTAACATTCACTGCGAATGGGGGCTGCTTTTTTTTCCTTTCTCCAATAAACGTGCTAGAGCCAATGTTACCTGTAAATGAGGGTGGAAAGGTAGTTACTGCACAATCGTGCAAGTGGAACAGTGCCTTGAAACCCTAAGCATGAATTTTGTATGAGATACTACTTCATGGAGGGTCCACGAGCCTCCAAACAGCAAACCCACCCACTAGATCCACACCTGACCAATGCTGTGTTTTTCAGAAGCATTACTCTGGTTCTAGGAGCTATTGAAATTCAGGCATTTTAATGGATGACTCTGTTGCTCCTTGCTTCAGGGCTCTGAGAAACTTCGCTTCAGCTCTTGGCTCATGCTATGACAGTGCACAAGCAAGGAGAGTCAGTTTGTCCAGCTTTCTCACTGAAAAGCAACATTTGCTTTTGAGATTAACAGGCCGGGCTAGGAAAATTTCACAGCCCTCTAGACAAAATGTTGTCAAGCCATTATAAGTACAAAAGGACATGCAGCTGTTTTGCAAGCCAACTCATTTACTGAGTGTCATTAAAAGCTCATATACCTCCCTGTTGTGATGTTCGCATTATTAAAAGATAGACAATATCATAGTAATTGGAGGTGTGTGCTTTAAGTGTTATTTCTATCCTCTATCACTCTTCTTGGTGGTCAGAGCTATCTAGCCTTGTCATGCACTGACAAATTTTCCTCCAAAGTGGCTTTTATGTGAATGGTTAGATTAATTACTGTCTATCTTGAACCACTATCAGGTCTATTCTGATATTAAAATTGTTTTAAATGGATTCTTTTTATTTCATTGGCATTCTGCACTGAGTTGGAGTCAGGATCCCAGTGAGATTATTTCTCACTATGTCAGATTCAGATCCTGAAGTTTGTGAGATAATAATAATAACAGGAATTATAATAATAAATCACATTTCTAACTATGGATATTAAAAAAGTAAAAAATAATAACTGTGATTTGAATGTAATAAGAATTACTTTTATGACTTCAAGGTCAGTCTGAAACAGAAATGTTATGCAAAGTAATGTAAAGAAATATAAGGTCGGAAAACCAGCTGTAACTGCCAGACCTCAGTTCATCTAGCCCAAATCCTGTGTTTGTATGACACAAACAAAGGTACAGAGACATCCTTCTCTTTGTACATCCTCCCAGCTTCCAGGACTAGATGAGACAGGGACTTTCTGATCCAGAAAACACGACTATTAAGAGCAGCTGATGGACTCAGCCTACCAAAAATGCAACTGTCTTTTATGATTCAGGCGCTACAGCTCCTCACAGCAGTGATGTCCAGAGCTTGTTGACATGTTTTGTGAGTAAACACTTTAATTGCTGATTTAAAGTTTGCTCCCTGCTAAGTTTAGAGAGCGTCCCTTGATTCTTATACTGGACAAAGAGAAACGCAGTTTAGGTAAGGTAAACTGACAGCAATAATCTCAGTGGGTTATTATTGTTTATGATGTGTAATTTAAAAGCCAGATTTTCCAACAATTTATGGATGCAATTATGCACCTAATTTGCACAGTTATTTTAGACTTATGTATAATATTGGCTAACTGCATCTTCAACTGGGCTAATGCAGGGCTGGAACAGCACCAAATGTTCCCTGGTATATTTTTCCAGGGGATGATGCCACATTTAACATAATCTCTTCTAACTACAGTGAACAGTAAATCAACTCACTAATAGTTTCACACCAGGTACAAGCCACATTATTTTTCAAGGAGAGAGTATCCATTATTATCAATAGATGTTGTGTTATAGAAGAAATCTTCTGACTTTGGAGCTTAGTGGTAATGTGTACCGGTTAGACAAAAATTTAACAGCACAGAATGACTCAGATGTTCCTTTTAAAGTGTAGATCACAGTATCAGTGCAACTTCTGATTTTTCATTTGGATTTTCAAGCTGACTCACTGCAATACATGGAATGCATATATATAATACACATATATATGTATACTATATCAGCTCAACAAGTTTTTACATAGCAAGGGCTTTGGCAAGTTGCTTTAGAGACCACAGCCTCTGAAGTATGCAAAAGGCCACTGTATTGGGCAGGCTTGTAAATCCTTACTTGTCACACACAGCACAGTAAAAAAGAAGTGTTGCAATTTTTGCTGTAATCCTGCCCAAAGTCAAGGCAGTAATGGGGCCAAAAGTTTTTGATGAAAATGTCCACAAAAATTAAGCTATTGAATCGTTTTCAGGAAGCTGCTTCAGTAATTCAAGGTGAAATCAACTGAGTGTTTAGCTTTGCCCAATGATACACATGGAGCAGAAGGCAAAGGATTTCAGAGGGGAAGGGTCTTTCTATTGCTATAAAAGCCTGAAGGTAAGCAATTGACCTAATGGCAACAACAAAAAAGAAAGAAATAGAAAAGAGCAATTATAACACTGTAATGACTCATCTTGGTGGTTAGACAAAGTATTTTACGCAGCTTGGCTGAACTGAATACTTCCTAAAAGAGACTAAACTGAAGACTGTCCATATGAAACTGTGTATTACACTGATTTATGGGGAGAACCATGTGACTGTAAGTCATTGACAAAGTTCTTGTCTAGCTACATCATGGTAACAGAATGATCACATCACATAGTAAGATATAAATGACTCATTTAATTTCATGGTAAGAGAAATCCTGGAAGATATTGAAGCTTTAGGAACTTGAGCCATTCATATGCATTCACTTTGGCTTCATGGTCTTTAAAACCTCTAAAATAACTTTGAAGTGAGGTTATTTACAAAGAAAAACTACAAACAAATTAAGTTACATTTACAAGGTAATACACAATGGACATACAAATATCTGACCTGAATGAATGTTTGACAAATATAATTCAAATAACAAATGAACAGCACGGCACAAAAGGACATCGTCACGATTATGGAGCTTAAAAATAAGACTGTTTTTTCCAAGCTTGTCTGCCTTCAAAGATATTTAAAACCTGATTCTCCTCCAGCATATATTAGTGTCAATCAAAAATAACTCTGCTCAGGTCAATGGATTTACACAATTGCAAAATTAGTATAAGTGAGAGGACAATCAGAGCTTTTGTATAATACAAAAATCTCCCTTAATAGCAACAGCAATAGAGAAGAAGGAGGTAGGAGGTCCCTTTCCAGGACAGGCTGGGTGGATAAACAAGAAAAACCTGCTGAGCTTGTAAGTGAGGATTTGTAGGAGGAGCTGTAGCATTAGTTTAGCCATTAATTCACTCCTTTAAAATTTCCCTTTTTCTGTCTTTTACTTCATCTGACATGTTTAGCAGTAGTTGGGCTATAGGTTTTACATTAGACTGCAGAGACACGGTCACCATCACACAGGATCCATAAAGAAGTATGGAAGTTTAAAATTACATACTTGAATGGGAGCAGTGGCTTTTGGGTTGTTTCTTGTGAAGGTGTGACAAAGGGTATGTAGTGTCTCTCCGCTCTTGGGCCCAGTCCATGGGCTTGCCAAGTCGTAGGCTGCCTTCTGCAGAGTGCAGCTACAACTCCACCACCAGAGACCTTGCATGGTTGCTGTATCTGTGTGATGGTTCCAGGGAAAGGTGCCCTCAGGAGATGCATTCTCAGCTTCAGATTCATGTTACAGGATCACCCCCACTTCACATGCACTTCACATGCAGGCACATTCATGCCATAGGACACCTTTGTTCTGTGACCAAACAAGGGGGTCATCAGGATTTCACCAACCTGTAGTGGCTGTTCAAACAAGCTGTTTCTCTCCTGCCGCATTCACCAATAATACAGTAAAGCTTTCTGTTGTGTGACTCCAGATTGTAGATGTGTCAGAAGTGGATTTGTTCAACTCGTAGCAGGTCAGATTCCCCGATCACAGAAGCCACTAAAAATTGCCACTAACTGTGTCTTTGTTGGAAGACCTAAAAGAGTCAAAGACAAAAAATAAGTGGAAATGTGGGAGAATAAGCTCATACTTCTTGCAGATGGACTTCCCCTGGCTACAGAGGGTCAGTGTTTGGAGAAGGAAGGTGAATGGAGGAATGCTTCACTGACTTTAAACTACCATCTTTCCTATAGAAAAGAGATTGCACTTACATCAATAGATACTTAAACCTTGCCAGCTAGAGAGGAAGATCTACTTATTCAGGACAAAACTTTTGTTAATATAACTTCCTCAAAACCATTGGGACTTTGCCAGCAGATTAAGCCACAAATAATTTACCCAGAGAATATGAAGTCAACAAGCTTTAGAACTGTGGGAACTGCAACTGTTGAATAAATAATTTGTGAATATCATTTGACTAAGGACAATTATAATGTCACAAAGTTATAGATAGATCAGTATGTTACAGATAAACACAGATGAGGGTCTCAGCTGATAGCAGTAGCATGGTTTCCCTGCAGTCCATGTACCTCAGTCACTTTGGGCCAGTGAAGTAGAACAAGCACTTGGGGAGTTTATTTTCCTTTTTGGCCTCACATTGCAAGACCTGTACCATTAACTGCTTTAGAGTTATTTAGTGGAGCGGACCATTTCTGTCTGATGTGAAAGCTACTTTCCAGCTAATGGGAAAAACAAAACCGTTTTCTCATAGGAGACAGAGGCCATGTGCACGGAGGACACACGATAGCTGATAGTCCTGTCTAAGGCAGCCCGTATTTGTTCTGGCAGAATATCTTTGCCAGCCCAGGACCGTCCTGGAGACACATTTCTTCAGAGCTTCTCTCTGTAGCTCTGCAGAGCCTTTGCATGCTACCTCATAGCTTGTACTGTTTTTATATTTGGCTTTAGGGAAAGGCTAGAGTTACAGAAAAGATAACCACCCACCTGGGTGATGGCACTGCCATTGCTCTCAACAAGGCTTTCTCTTTCCTTGCCCCCATGCACTTGTCTGATCATGAACTGACCCAGCGTGAGTGCAAACAGATCAAGTCATGTTGTGATTTTCAGTAACCACCAACGTGAAAACATTTCTGAGCTTTTGCCTAACAATAGTAGGTGGTTGTTTTTTCTTTTCCCCTCCAAGAGGAAAAAAAAAAAAAAACAAAAAACAACTCTGAGGTTTTTTGACATTGTTATTCAAAATTCATTCCCTTCAAGGCTCTCCCAGGCAGCCTATCTCGGTTCAGTAGGGTACTGACATCTTTTACCTTCTCTCCTGGTCTTGCTGACAAACAACAAGAGGTAAATTTGGAAACATCATCTCAGCTGTAAGGTGGTTTCTCATTTCATTTCTTAGCCTCCTGGGGCTTGTAGAAGGGAATCCCACCTCCAGACAGCTCATAAAGTCATTTGTGACACAGGATGCCCCAGTTACTATATAGGAATGTTGAAAGCATTTTATTTTCTCCCCTTTGATTTTTATTGGTTGAGCTCCCGGTCTTTTGTGAGTAATTATACCATTTGCTTTATGTCTTGCTTTTATAATGACTAATACAAAAATATATGTACAAGCAAATGGAAGCGTATTACTGAGTGATTAACAATGAACAATTAGGATTAATTAAGGCAATTATTTTAATAAATAAGAATTAGTAAAATATATCCATAAACAAAGCTATGGCACATATTAAGCATGGCCGATGCAGGCTAAAGAAGCAGAATTGTGACAACTGGGAACAGAGGCAAGGAGGAGACACAGATGATTAAAGAGAAATACTTGTGTACATGAAAAATGTAATTAGGCATAGGACAGAATGGGCATATCCAGACTGCTATGTCACTTGCAAGGATATTTCATTTCATCTATTACCGCTACAAATGGGATTCATACACAGTCATCAATGTCTAACCATGTCCTTAAACTTCCATTTCTTTCATAGCGATACAAAGAAGTCAGAAAGGCATAAAACTGTCCTAAAAAACAACAGGCAAAATCAATCTTTTCCACCACTTTTTAGTAAATCAGTTTTGAAAGCTGGTCATAACGTCAAGATCAGAATCTGTTTTGGAGATTCAGAACTAGGAATGAAATTTTCAGTGGCCTAACCAAGATTTGCACAAACATGACTGAAATCAGAAGACAATACAAAACACCTTTTAAGGTTTCTGCACCTATTCATGACATTCTTTAATATTCATATTTTTAATTGATTTTTGATGAGCTAAAGCAACTTGTCTTGTGCTATTTTATAGCCCCCCAGATTTCCCCAGCTTCTATAACCACCACTGGAAAAGACAATGCAAGGGGTTGCGACACTGAAGGGTGATTCTGCTGCTGTGGCATCACAAGTGAGAGTTTTCCACGGGCTAATCTGTCCAATCAAATGGATATGGTCTATTACTGGGCATTATTAAGCTTTGGCACAATCAGATCAAAAGAAAGATGCCAGTAAAGCTGTAAAGTCAAAGAAGTAAACCTCAAGATTTGATATGCTAGACCGGTGCCAATAGCTTTTCTTTCTACAACAAAGTGTTTCAGTAGACTGGGGTGCCCAAATTAGAATCAAACCTCAGTAAATTGTTGCTAGAAGGTTTATAACAAGAGTGGTAAGAAAGTATAAAGAAACACTGAGAGTGGTGCTACAGACAATGAAAGTAAGAATTTGGGGAAGACTGCAGTATCAAGAATACGGTCTGTCCAGTCACATGATGTTATTCAGTAAATAGTGTTTACTCTGGGGTAAAATACAGTTAGTTCTTTTTTTATTAGATGTATTAGGAGTATAAAACTGTTAGTCCCAGAGTCACACTCCCCTCCTGCAAGAGTCCAGCTGCTGACTCAGCACTTGTTTGTTGTTGGGGAGAACTTCAAGTCTCAACCAAGCCTCGTAAAACAACTTTGCTCCAGTAAATCATACTGCCTTTTTGTAGATGTTGAAGGTCAATAGAATCACAGGAGTACACACGCTTTTAAGAAACCAAAGCCCCCAGCAGAGACTTTCTCAGTCTATGTATTGTTCTGCTTGAGTTCTTTGTCTGCTTTTTTGGCCGTGATCAAGCAACATGTTTAAGCTCATGGTTAAGGACTTTCCTGAGCTGGTGCCTAAATTTGCTATTATGCAGCCGAGTTTTTGGTTATTATCAAGATCTTCTCCAGTCTGTAATCAAGAGTGTGTCAAGGAGGGTAAAGGACTGAGCAAGACAGAGACCAGAATCGTGCATCACATCATCCCAAGCCCAAGCTGGATGCCTCCAGATATTTTACTAACTCGAAAACTACGTGCTTTGAAGGGTAAAGTAATTCATTATATCAGAGATTAAAACCAAAGCTTTAGGAAAAAAGTCTGCTTCAGTCCATTCTCAGGGAAAAAAAAAGCACAAAATCCTTTTTTTTAGCACAGAAGAACATCAAATTGATATTTATCTCCCTCTTGGGAGAGATGGAATTGAAAGCATTTTAATTCATAAATGTCTGGCTTGTTTCTCTTCAAAAGCTTCCTGAGAATCCAGAGAGGAAGGGGAGCTCTCATTTTATAACTACTTCGGCAAGTCCAGGTAGCACAGTTCACTTAGAGCCGTCGATATTCATGTGGACAAATATGCACACAGTGTTGACAGGCTCTTTTCCTTGCTGCTGTTGGAACACAGCCCTTCCAGTCTGTTTTTGAGCATGTTACGACCATTTGATTGAGCCATCATTTTATCATATGCCATTGGCTTTTGTAACCATGCTCTTGCCTCACTTTCATGCTACTAATAAATTGCGACGTTACTCTCTACCGTGTGCAGTTTTGGAGGGAAGAGAAAGTTCAAAGGAAAGAAGGAGATCTTGAGGTTTGCTGTTTGGAATTGGCTCTGCATTATATTTCACTATGTAAGCAAACATATGCATGTATTTCTGTTAAGGTTTTCAGGCAGAGTAGTTCAACAGGCAATTTCCTGTACTAAGTAGTGTTATAATTAGGATTGCCACTAGAATGAAACACTGTGTGCCCGTATTATTGTATTACGCCATGTTAGCATATAATTGTTACATCTGAGAGACTTACATACACCCACATTTTGAGTGGGTAACTTCTCATACTCTGCTTTTCACATCATGGCTTTAAATTCCCTTTATTATTCTTCAATAAATGTATTTATATTCACGTGTATTGGTAGAGGACCACAGATAGTAAATCATTACAGACTCTTGTGGTTATTTGTTATCTCTACAAAGGCACATACACGTATACCAGCATCTTCAAGAGAACGTGTTTGGATTTGGTGATCAAGGGACACCTGTGAATCTCTCAAATCCAGCTGTGCCAACCCAGGAATCCTCCTGAGTTTTGTTCATAAATATACATCAGCTGAGCCTGTCCAAAGAGCCACACCAGGTTTAAGGGATCAGACTTTCTGTTTCCACTCAGGTGAAAAGACACTTTTGACATCAGTGGCAGCATTCTTGGGCACTTTATTATTCACACTTTACATGATTGGTCTTTAGGCTTGCAGTGTAACAAGGGGACGCTGGAAAGAATAAAAGTAATAATAGACTGCAAGCTACAGGAATGACATGTGTCTTAGGAGCTGTTTGTCTGCATATCATTTCTGGTTATAGGCAAGAGCCACTCAAGTTCATTAAGAGCGAACGGAAGTCCTTCAGCCCCAGATTCCTGTCATTTCATTTGAAGAGGAGGCCTCTGGCATGTAACCAGATATCTTCCGGGTTTTAAGGCTTGCTGATCTTTGCCTTTAGACTTCTGGACAGTATTAATTTACATAGGCCTGAAAACAAGCGTGGCGCTATCCGTCTTCTTGAGTTACATGCAAGGAACACCAATAAACTTCCTGATGTAACTAATAAAGGAAATTGGGAAGGAAGGAACAGTCTATCAATTATCAATAGGATAAAAGTTTCAGGAATCAGGCAAATTAAAGTATGCAAACCAAGTAGTTAAATACTAAGAGTTGAGATTGAAAAGGAAACTCTGAGATCCTTCTCATTTCAACATACTGGGCATAAATCCATTTACAAACTGGCAGCAGAAGAGAAAAAGAAGGACAGAGACAGGGAGAGTAATGGCAAGAGAAAGCACATTTTGGGAAAAAAAAAGGGATGATTTATTCCTAGGTGGGAGAGATGGAGATCTGCCACTTTTCATAAGATGTGGAAAAAACCCAGCTCTTTTTGTGAGCCACGATTCTTGGGCCATTTGTTTGCATCATTGTTTTAGTGTAAGCTGACGCCACTCCTATTTTGCTCTGATGACCAAATAAATGAAAATTCAAAAGCAATTGTATGTAGCTTTTATTCATTCCAGTGAGAACAGTACTTCCATACTTCGGTGCTGAATTTGACACTGGGAATCAAAGAAACTGGGACATCATGGAAGAATACAGAACCGTACTCTTCTGGGGATTTGCTTTGACTGATTCCCCATCACCACCCTCCAGTTAATGTTTCTTTTACCAGTGGCTAAATCTGCTCCATTTCCAAAGATAACATACCACATCTCAAACACATTAATACATTTCTGCCTTGGGTCTAAGTTTTCCTCTGAAATATTTTTATTATCCTTTCTGCAACCTATTTCTGCTTGTTTCCTAATCAGGGATAATGGCAATAGTAATCATGATGTTAATAATAATAATAATAATGATAATATCATCCTAATGGGTAAATTAGTTCTCTTTTCACATTCAGATTTCACATCAATCCACACTAAAGAGAGAGAAAAAAATATCCAGGAGAGCAAAAGCACACATTTTGCCTGAAAGACAGTCCCACAGCATGCTTCCGTGAGGTCATGGGTCAGAAAAAAACAGGAACAAAAACCCTAAAAAGATGACACACCCTTACTCAGGCCTTCTTTAAGCGCATGCCTAAGACTGAGCACGCTGTTAAGTCCTCTTTTGGCAGACAGGCTGAGCAGAGGGATTTCCTTTGCCGATGAGCTACTTACGATTTGTTCTTTTCAGCAGTAGGAGTCAGAGTCAGGAAAGTTGTTTATTATTCAACCATCTCTTCCAAAGCAAGGAAAACACTGTTTATAAGAAACTTCAAAAGCCTCTGTCACAGATATCAAGTCTATATACTATATGCCTTTGCCAAGTCAAATTAGGTTATTTTACTTGATATTAAGTTTGACAAGGAAAGAGCCTGTGAAAACCAGAATCCCAACAGGGCGTGCCTCCCACAACTCACTCAATTTTTTAGTGCTAAAATTCCTACAGTAGCCCTATTCTTCACTCTCAGCTTATATTTCCGTCTGTATTTATATTGTCTGGAAATTTACCTCATTGTGTCCTAGACATCTTCTAATATTCAGATTCTTCAAGAATGTGAATAACACAAGTAGACTTTGTTTTGGCTAGCAAACCGGTCTTACCACATGTGGATGTCTCTGTGGGCTTTGGTTTCTATTTACCTCAACAGATTAAAAATTCTATTATCATGCTAATTTGCAGGTCCACTGAGTGTATCAGACCTGTGGGCTCCTCAGTCCTATAAAAATACGCTTCTGCTACATCATTTCCTGGCAGGAACAATAACAAGTCAATTTGTGTATTAACAGCCGTAGATAATTAAGAAAAATATTAATAACACATTGCATTTTTAAAAATTGGGACAATCTCTTTGAGGACAGAGTGAGCATGAAGGATTTCACTCCATACTGCCTACCCAGGAAGAGCTTCCACTGATTTGCTTTGACTGCATATCGAAAACAGAATCAGGCCTTTGAGACCAGCAGTGGCCCAAATTTCAGTGAACTATCCAAGCAGAAATCATACTAGCACTTTACTGAATAAACATACCTTAATTACAGAATGACACTTCCCTGAATTTTTAGTGGTTTGCACATAACCTTTGCAAAATATTCAACATATAAAACAGGTACCCACAAAGGATAATAATTTCAACATCATCTAGTTCACTTTTACTTTGTGGTTTTTAAAAGGAATATTTTTACAAATGGTTGCCTTCATCTTGGACATAATAGCCCATAAATATACATGAAAATGTTTGTACTTCTCTTTCTTCTGTGATACCCAGTCCCATCTCTTACCAAAACAGCATCTGAGCCCAGTTAAAATAAAGGTCTAGTTTATTCTGACTTTGGTATCTATTTAGCATAGGCACATAGGCATATATGACAACAAGTTTTGGGGATGCTGCTTGGCAAGGACCACCCCTCCCTGGAACAATTCTCTATTATTCAGTCTTCTGACACCAGCACCTCCTGACACCAGCATCTTTTAGCACATCAAAATCATTAGAGTACTCTCAAAATCTTTAGAGTACATCAAAAGTATTCAGAGGAAGCCCTCAGCAGCACCTTGGCTAACCATAGAGAGCACCCTTTCCCTCCATAGCATGCTATGGAGGCACTTTTCCAGCCTCCTGCCTCTCAGTTAACATTAGTTGCATCTAGACATGATCTCCCTGGCAGAGAGCAATATGGCATGGCCCAAAGCTGAAACGGGCCTGCCTTGCACTCTGGTGGTGTCCCCAGGAAGAAGAATTGGAAATCTCAGTAGCATGAAAGGGTCAGGATCACCAGCAAAGCTTCATTCACTATGATATTTTTCGATGAAACCCCAAGTATAGCTTCTTTGGTGATAGGAAAAGCATTTCTACAAAAACAAGAAATGGGTCCATTGTTGGGAAAGAACCACTAGTCAAACCTTTTCTAAAACTCTGTTCATTAAAGAACTTCATGTCAATCAAAAGTAACATAAAGAGAGTAAGATGGGACAATTCCTACTGTACTCTTTAACTTCACATCAGCTTTGCCTGTTCCTTGCCTTAGTAATGGGTTTTGAAAGATTAGCTCGATGACTTTACAAGTTCTTGCTGTTTCTGTATCTGTCAGCTTCCTGACTAGAAAGGCCTACTCCTCACCATTACCAGCAGGCAAAGTCAGGAGGATTATAAGTATTATAAAAGATCTGAATGTTGACCTAAATGTTTCCAAAAGTCAGCCACTGCTGTGTATTTCCCCCCATCATCTCGGGAGCTCACTGAACTGATGTCTCCATCGCTGTATGGTTTAGCACTTTTATTTCAGTGTTTGTACTTCTGATTTGGGTGGCAAACAAAACTGAAACAGCATTTAAATATATTCTTCAACAGATTCAAATATGGATCTGCATTAAAAAGTTTCAGAATCATTCCATTAAGAAAGAATATTTCTCCCTTCTCTGATACTTTTCTCAGGCTCCAGGAAGAGTTGCTGGCATGACATGATTCCTGTATTCTCAGAGGCAGGCAGCGGGAGAAGGAGAGATCAAATGGGCTGGTAGACCTGTATATGAGGGTGACATTCACCTGACCGTTGCATTCCCTTTTCTAGTTGCAGCCCAGCAGAGCCATTTCCACAAGGCTGGGATGAAGCAGCCCGTAGGAGCCTTAACATATCCCAGCTATCAATGGCTGTCAGGAGGCAAAAAAGAGCACTGCAATGGTGTAGGGGTGTCTTTTTGCCCCCACTGTACAATCACTCTGACTCAATGCTGTTGTGGGGTACCCCTTAATAGGGCAATTGCACCAGACTGGCACTAAGTGTGTGTATCACATCACAAAACCCAAAATAAGAAATCTTTCCTTACCACAAAGGAGGAAATGAAGGAGAAACACTGTAGTAGAAGTCTTGTGCAAATAACAGCCTTCAGTTTTATAACCAAGCAGTAGGTCGGCGTGTGTAAATTTAACTGTCACAGTCGCATACAATCTAATCGGTCCACATAAAAAGTCTGAGAATGCCACTTTATTGAGTACTCAGTAAAAGCAGTGTGCATTACAGGAGAGAGTCTTGTCTTACATCCTGGGGATAATGTCACTGGTTTGGGATTCATAAATGAGGTCTGTACAGGAAGAGGGGATTATGCCAGCAATGCGAGAATTCACCACAAGGAATATTTACAAGCTATAAATCCAGTTGTTAATTTCAGGTTATCAAAACCAATCACTGTATCTCAGTTCTCAAACAACATCTGATCATCATCATCATCATCATCACACCCGTAATCAGCCACTGCAGAATGAACACACAGTGAAGCTGAATTTCCTTAACTGTATTGTGCTCGTTTCCTTCACTAAACATTGAATTGCAACTTCAATTAACAAGACATTTCTTGCTTAGGCAAGAATGGGGGCGGGAGGGGGAGAGGTCTTCAAGATGGCCATGGAAATATATGCACAGCCTGCAGGAAGCAGAAATGTGTTTGTAATTTGCAACAGGAGGGAAAATAAAAGGCTGAAAAGAAAGATTGATTCCAGTTTTCAGACTATTAAATCAATGTCAACTTATCAAATCCTTGTATTTCCTGGAATGAGAACAAAGGTAACATAAATGAATATGTTTCCAGATTTGTGATCTGTTTACAGTTATATTGTGCACTTATTAGCAGTATGACTATTCAACCACAATTAGAAAGACTACTATAAATTTTTTTTAATTTCATGTGTAAATTTTGCGCTTAGAAAAGTGATAAACAAAAATCAATCTCTACAGGAGCTGTTCAGACTTTACTACCAACAGCTGTACTGAAATACTTCTACAACCACAGTATATAAGTTGCCAGCTGTTCTAACCCTGCACACCATACAGCTCATACAGTGCTTGCAACCTTGTTCCATAGTACCATCTCCCAGGCATCAATTCTGAGCCTGTCTTTTATGTTACATTTATATATCTGTTTTATTACAGTGCAATTCCATTATCTTCAAATGGAGCCACTATCCATTTACCCAGATATGACAACAGAGCATAACCCAGAGCCCTACCATGGAGAAAGACCCATCAGATTGCAAAGACTAGTGCTTCTCCTACATCACAAATTTGCAAGCCATCCCAATAAAAAGGCCTTTTACAACACAAGACATCTGCAGTTTGGGTTTCAACATGTTCTGTTCTAAGTTGTGGCAGAGATAGAAAGTCTGATCTTCTTTTGCTTTCTTCTCATTCAGTCTTATTTTCTAATTTTGTACTAATCAGCTTTTATTGTCTCAAGTGATGGGATCTTTATGCATCCTTGGGGATAATAATCTACGGTGCTCTTGAGCTGTCGTTTTGATGAGAGATTGACTGGGTTGAAAAAACAGGTCAATCCTAACATAAAGATTATCATTGAAAATCAGCTGTCAGAGGCCCTACTTAATTTATTCTGATCTCATATCACAAAAAGCAACACGAATCTTTCTTGAAATACCAGGATAGTTCTGGCGTAATTCCAGCGATGACAAAGACATTTTGATCAATGGCTGTGTATGTTCCTTTTACAATGAAATTAGGCGTGGTATGTCTTCACCAGAATCCAACAAATCATTGCATGCTGCTTATTCTTCTCAATCTCTTCTCTGTGGAACAGGATCCAGCAGATTGGATTCAGAGTGCTGCAGAGCTGGTGAAAGAGATTCCACTGGATTTCACACGAAAATCTTCACTGCTGCTTTTCCCACGGTTCTATGCTCCTCATGTTTTGCTTCCCTTGTGATGTTTGACAAAAAGGTCTCGTAAAGCACAAGAGTAAAATGAAATGTCTGTATTTCTCAAGCTCTGCATTTTGATACTATCTTTCACTTTCAAGAAACCCATAATCTGTAGGAAAATTGATGCATTTGCCTTATTTTTTTTTTTCAGAATTAAAGTGATTTCCTGATCCTATTGAAATATCCTAATTTGAAATATCAAATTTACAATGAATTATGAAAAAAACCTACAATCTGAATAATTTCACTTCTGGCTATGAATGTTTCGTTCACATCTACTTGTGGTTGGAGATTTGCAAATCAGAGGTCAAATTCACAAGAGATATGAGTAGAGTTGTATCTTCCATATCAAATTGATATATT
>NW_008824283.1:444721-474805 GCF_000699105.1 Pygoscelis adeliae | reverse complement strand
TTAGATTATTTTGTCAGAGCATTAGGCACATGAATACTTTTATGGTCTTTGATAAGGAAACTTTCTTCATGTACCCCTAATGGGAATGTTCCAATAGGACATTGCCAACAGGAATGTTTGCAGGAATGTGGGGGAGATTTACTGCATACGTCTCACTTTTCCCAGTTTCATGCTGCTATAACACAGTATATTAAGTGATGATATTACCTTAAGGAGAAAAAGTCATCTTATGACGGAAGTGCTAAAAGTCTAGTGGGCTATGCCACAGCAAATAAACCAAAACATATTAGGAAGCTTAAAGAACGGGACAGAAAATGCTACTGAACACACCGAAAATTACAGGCACCTCTGGAATTGTTCTGGCCTAAAAGTCTGGAAAGGAAGCACGTTCAGAGAAACTGCAAAGTTTATTAGTTGCTTAGTTAGAGAAGAGATTAGTAAGAGATGTACAAGAAGGTTTCCTAAAACGGTCACTATTCTGTCTGACCAAATTGATGCCTCCACTCTTCGCAGTACACCAGAAAAACCTGACAGTACATGAGTGCAACACCATTAAAAAAGAGACCTTTTCCAGGAGACTTTACCTGGGCACCTTTTAAAGCTTTTGCCCTCGGTCATATGTTGTGATGGATGTTTATGTTTATTTTAAATATTTTAAATTACATTTAACTGAGTAAGACCTGGGAATCAAATCAGAGAGTGGACAGATGTAAACATGCTGTGTCTGAATGCAGAAGTCAGCCTCTAACCATCTGGAAGTGGATGAACCTTTCTGGTTCCAGGTACCTCTCCTGGAAGGAGATTTCTCTGTGACTGCCTCTACTGCTGGGTTTCTCCTACTTTCCTCTGACACAGACCGAATTGCCATGATTATGGAGTAGTTAGATTCTCTATGGACTGCTATTATTTCTACGAAATCATGAAGTACGTGCCATGTTAGACAACAGCGGTGCCTTTGTGTTCAAAAAGACATGCAAAGGACAGCGATGAGTGGCTGCAAGGAAGGAAAGTCGGGAGGACAATTTCTGCAGCCTGCTGATAAAGGGATTTCTCAGGAAGCAATGATTCAGGCTTTGTAAGAATTGCCCTAATTTTGTAGGGATGCCCGCCTGGCCGTCTCCCTCCACACCTGGGCACAGCAAGTGAGATGGGAAGAGACAGTTATACCATGGGATCGGTGCCTGCCCGCCCATGGCTGCTCCACCCCATGCTTCTCCAAATGGTGTTCTGAGAAGGTACCAGCCATTCGAGACAGGGACAGGTCAGCAGGCGATGTCGCTATTTTTTGTATGCTTTATAGCTGGTACTGCTGGGATTTAACCTGCTACGGGAGATTCTCATGACCTAAAGACTGAAGCCAACTGTCGAGTGCCTGAAAATGAAACTAAATCATACAGGAATCAGGGCTATAGATCCTTCGTCTGGCTGGCTTGTGCCTGGTACATCACATCAAACAGGAGATGCACCAGGAGGACCTCCAGCAGTCCCTTCTCTCTGGTCTGTCTCCAGGCACGGTTTGCTTAGGTTGCATCCTTGATGGTTAGACAGAAGAAAGAAAAGCACAGGATTATGTGAAGTTAGACAGCCCGTGGGAGGTGGAGGGGGAAGGGGAACGAAAGAATATTTAAAATAAACAAATATACATCCCAGGAAAAACTCTTCCCAAGAATCTGTAGAGAACTGCCTGTAATCAGTTAATCAGCATAATTGTTTCTAATTAGGCTCCAGAGGCATATCACAAACATTGCTAGTGTTGCAGAGAATTGGGTAGGGGTCTGGGGAGTGCAAAGAGGAAAAAGCTTCCAGTGCTGTATTAATGACAATCATAACTCTCCCCACAGCCAGGGAGGCTTCTGCTCTAATTAGAACCATTCTTGCTGAAATGGGAGGCGACATGATTTGTGAAAAAGACACCCTCAGCATGTAATTTTCTATGTAACAAATCTAGAAAGATGGATGCTCTTTGATCTCGATTCTCCTGTTATTTCTGTTCACACTGGGAAGGGCACTTTAATGAAACAATCTCAAGGTAATTTACCGCCTTTGAAGTCCTGAAATGTGCTGCCAACAAAATTTCTGGTTTAGTGGAGGCTGCTGCAGCAGTCACTCAGGGTTGCTTAATGGAGCACCAAAACTGGAACATCAAGACATCAAAGGTGAAGGTGCCATGTGATTAATAAACTAAGCTATTCATTTGTTTCTGCCTCAGAGGCAATCTGACAATTTATTGTCACTAGCTAATTTACACTTTGTGAATACTTGCTCTTGCTAGTTATGCTGCCTATAGAACAAGATAAGTGATGTTTACATGAAGAAGGGAGGAGAATAGACCCTTTTTAAATCTGGGGGAAGAGGGCGGAAAGGAAAGGCATTTTCCAAAATGATTGTGGAAGCAACCCAGACTGTGGAATTTTAGAGAGGGGAAGCTGGACCGAGGGGGGACCCATGTCTGCATTATTCCCTCCCCTCCCCCTGCCGCCTTTGACCATCTCCTTGTTTACATGCCGTTGCCAGGAAGCAAATCCCAATTAAAAGTGGATTACAAGGCAATGAAACAGCATTATTATGAGGGAAGAGTTACACCAATTCATTTCTATTTAATTTGATGGCTAAGCCAAGGGTTTCAATGATACTGGGCCAGAGAAGGTGGGTCTTGCAAATCTCTGGCATCTGGGGTGGCAGCCAGTGTGGCCTTTGAGGAGACAGTTGTGCCCATCAGCTCCTCTCTTCAGCAATAAAAGCTATGTCCTTCATTACCTATTGGAAATGCCCAGTTACTCAGTCCAGCAGGACCTCATTGCCTTGAGAAAGCCTGAAGTGAAATGAAACAGCCCAAAAAAGAGAGGAAAAGATGCTTTCACAGAGAAAGTAGAGGCCTAGCTGAGATAATGTAGGCTGATCACTTTTGCGATTGTCATTTCTTCTGCCTCCCCTACTAATGAACCACAGCCTTCTTTCTAAACTGAAAGCAATGGACTTGTAGAGTCATCTCATGCAATACCAAATGGAAACAAAATATTTGTCTAAGAATTCTGGGAATGTAATTGGGATGTGGAGTCTGATAATGCTGCCTGCAATAAGGAGGAGTTTGGGGTAACATGAAATAGGAAGGTCTGAAGAGCAGGGAGACATAGAGTCGGTACATCCCAGATTAGATCTGCAGTTGAACTCTCACTCCCTGTTCCTGAAAGATGCCCTTTCCGCAGGTATGCCACTGCACAGGGAGGGCAACTGGCTGCCAATCTCCCTTGCTCTAGGGCAAAGGAGCAAGGGGCATCTGGTGGAAGGCACTCAGCCTTCTTATCTAGCCTCGGATATTAGAGTCTTCCAAAACCTCAGGCTATGGGGAGGTCATACACAAGGAATTTGGTTTGATGTGTGTAAAATGGCTAATGAATTATATTAAGACACCTTCACAAAATTTATATCCAACCTCAGGTTTTCAGCTCTCTCCCAGGAATCAGAATGGCCAGATCCAAATTCAGTTTTGATTTTGCAAAATTAAGATGAAAAACTCAGGTCAAAAAAGCCCAGGTTCTGACTAAAGGACAAGTCTGATCATGTTTTTTTTGTTTGGGTGGGGTTTTTTTTTTTAATCAGTGTTCGATCCTCTCCTGTGAGACAAGCACACATCTGCCTACATCCCCATGGCAGCTGTTTTCAGAAGGAGACCATGTGCTGTTTGTATAGTGTACAGGCTGCACAGTGGTGTGTCCACAGAGGTATTGCCTAAGGCTTGCACCCAGGTCAGGCAGATATCCCACAGTCCTTGAACACATACCAGAACGCTCAAAAAAGTTACACCTTGGCTTGCCCCAGTAGCACGAGAGACAAGGCATCCAAGGGAGGATATCCTACCACACCCAGGTCTGGAGCATGGAGGAGCCAGACAAACTGGTTATACAGGCATGGTTGGGTGGTCTTGAATTCATAGCAAAAAATAATGTGCCAAACCAGTTTATAAGAAGATCTCCATGTGCCAGGCGAGGATGTCACAACTACTAGCCGTATTAACCAAATTATGTGTGGGCACAAAACATATTTATAGTCAACCTTTTCATGAACTGGTTACAAAGTCAGTTCACACTGGAAACGTAGGCAGGGCCTTTTGGGCTATTTTTGGTCCCTAGAATGAGGCTAGAGATATGAGAACTGCCTCTTTGATAGCACATTGCCTTTCAGTGCTGGGTGGAAGGGAGAAGTTCAGAGGTATGTAAAACTAAGGAATAATAATAAAAAATAAATAGGGAACTGCTATCAAACCTGTGAAAGGTATTGTTTCATGAGCTGTTGAAGCTGGAGGTAATAACTTGATTCTTGTTTATGAACCCCTGACTATCTGCGTTCTCTAAATGTCACTGTGCGAAGAACCAAAGGAACCACAAGCTTCAGCAAGGCAGAAAAGACTGATTGTATTTTTCTTTTTTTTTTTTTTCTTTTTTGAAGAGGGAAAAGAAGTCTCATCTCTTTGCTCTATGGGGGTTAACATATAGCATCCTGGCTCCTGTCACTAAGAAGCATGATAAGACTTCAAAGAGTACAGTGCAGGGCAGATACAGGCAGGCAACAAGAACTGGGGCTAGTAAGAAGATTGTAAATAACAAAAAACAAAACAACCCCCCAAACAGAAAAGAAACCCTAATGAGCCACCCAGATCATATATGATACAATCATTGTACATCTTAAATAGCCTCTTTTTATTAGCAGGTTTAGAGGACCCCAGACAGCGGCAAAATATTATCTGAGGACCATAGCCATGGGCATAGAGCAAGGAAAGTGAATTTGAAGACCTAGCTACATCTGGAGTTTATCAGCTCTTTTCCTGGCTAGTATTACAGTAAACAATTATCTGTAGATCAGGAGACAGCAGGGACTTTAAAGACCCAAATTACAGAGAAAGGGAGAGAGAGAAGGAGAATACAAGAGATAAAAAGGAGTCTATGCATCTTATCGTACTAATGAAATCAACCTGACAATCACGGCAGGCTGCAAGGGTATTACACTGTCTGGTATTAAATGAGCAGTTACAGCACAGGCTCCTGTGTCAAACAGCAAATAGACACGAAAGAAAAGAAAAATGTACTGCTAGGTCAAGGCAAGTGATTTACAGGGAGTAGTTAGACAGCTGGTCAGTTTTAAAACCTCCTCAAGTGTGCTGTCAGGATAACAACATATTCAAATGTTTCGATTAGCATTTCAAGGGACTGGGAATGTTCTGCAGCACAGAAAACCTCAGTGAGCCCTAAAATGCAATTAATGAGGAAATAACAATTGCCTGCAGCTGTTGTTCTGTTTTTGTCCTGAAGAACAATCACCTGTTGCAAAGGCAGGAACAATCCAGCCTGTTCTATGGACAAATTTGACTAATTTCCACTGTTTTGAGCTGTGGTGCCTTGCTCTCCTTGAATGCTGTCGGCTTGCTGCAAACAGCAGCTCTTCTAGCAAGTGGAAGTAGCGTGAACAATTGGTTCCAAAAGGCTGTTTTCCAAAATTACAGGAGGTAAGATTACCATGTTCCTCAGGGGACCAGGTACAGTTATAAATGTTAAGATCTGTTGTATTTTTATAAGGGCCTGATGGATACATTACTACCTTAGAAATTTCCTCTTTTTTTCTTTTCATCCATGTACTTTCTGGGTCTTTCAAATGGAGACAACAGCCAAATAATTCTACGGCTTGAAAAAGATATAGCGCAAATGGGCTTTGGGATCAGGCCTGAAATACTATAATACTTTGTTTAGTAATCCTTCTGAGGAACAATGGGAGAATGGTGATCTCGGTGTTATTTCTGATAAATACAGCTTCACAAAGTCACTAACCACCACTGTATAATTTGGGTAAGGACACTGATTTTTTTTTTTTAATACTGAAGCGTGCTGCTGATCCGGAGAAAAGGAAAAAATGAGGCGTGGCCATGAATATTTATCCATTTCAGAAAAGGAGAGAGATTTTGCTCTGAATTTGTTCCCAGAACTTATGCTTGGTTTTGTTTTCAACTCTAGACAAGTCTAATTAACAAGAAAATGACTAGAAGCAGCCATTTTAAGCAACTCGTGCAGAACGTTAATAGTAAGCAAATTCTTGGGCATTTTTTGCTGCTCTGAGGAACTAAAAGACAATGAAAGACCTCCCCCACATCACTCTTAACAGCTCCCAGAGTATGCATATATCAAGAAGGAAGCTGAAACATGACTTTGGATATTTTGCTTTGGCTACTGACCCTTCTGGTGGCTCCAAAACTGTGATGAGACTGAGCCTGGTTCCTGCAGCCAGAAGCAGAGTCAGGAAATGTGTACAAGATCTGTTTTTCTGCTGGTCTGACCTGTGGCTAAAGGGCACCCTAACAATCCTACCCTGGAGCAGAAGAAATGGCTCTGTGGTCTTCAAATAAGAAATATTTTCAAGCAACTTTTGGTCAAAGATCAGAAATGTAGGCCAGCCAATTCTGAACAAGGAGCTAAAGAAAAAAAATCAGGAACTTCTCACAGACAACAGAAAAAGAGAGAAAAAGAAGGGGGGGGGAAATCATCATTCATTTATTATGTAACAGTGTATTCATCCCGTTCTTCTAGATTGCACAAAGCTGGCAGGATCTCCAAAGCTCAGGTCCAAGTTCTGGGACTCAAAAAATGTTGACAGGAGATCCTTGTGTTCACAGCCAGACCTCCTCCAGCAGAACAGAGTTCCCCATGGCTCATCTGCCTGCTCCTGAGACAGAGCCACAACCGTTTGCCCCGGAAGCCAAATGCGCCTGGAGAAAGCCTTTCCAGCACAATGGCATCCTGATGTAAGTTGTTCTCTATGGCCCACCATGGGATTAAGGCAGTCAATGTGGTCAGTTCCTGTGTTAAGACAAAAAAATAGAACAAATTTTTCAAACAATTTGTGATGAAAAAGTCTACTTCTTTCCTATCAGTGTACTTGACAGCAAAATCAGCCTCTTGTCTGGGTCGAGCAGAGTTGCGAAAAGTCTCGTGTAAAAAAACTGCACCTAAGAATATGAAGTGAAATCAGAAGTAAATCTCTAAGGTTTGTCTGAGATGGAGGTAAAAAAATCAACAAGATGTAAAGGGTCTTATGGGCTGGGGCCCACAATTTTTTGCTACAGGCATGAAGGCACTGTAACAACTTTCCTGACTAATAAATGCTGTAATCCTATAATTGGCAGTTACATATTTGTACATGTGAGATGAAATGCAGTTTAAAAAAAAAAAAAAATCAAGTCAAACCAGGAAAAGCAAAGACAGTTAATTACTTGTTTGTGTGGAAGAGCAAGAAAGGATACCTTCACAGATACTCTCTCCCCCAGACTGAGGACTGGATAATCACTTAGGAAGAAGAACGATCCAGTACAAATTGTTAGCCAAATGTTTATTTTGAATTTTTAAAAATTTGGTTAAACCTGAGAGGTTTTTTTTCCTCTCATCTATGTTTCTGGACTAAGATATATCACTCTGAAGCAAGGTGGGTCTTGATGCCCTTGGGAAGACAGCAAAGGCTGACGTACTCCCCACCACGCTGGTTTGAAGTGCAATCTCCACATCATGCTGAAGGCAGGGCAGTGCCCAGAGGTGTCCCTTGGGGTTAGGACAATTTTCTGAAGATGCTCAAGCCTGTTTGGCCCATCGTGCTGACAAATCCCAGGCCAGCTGGTCTACTTTAAGCAGCTCTGCCTGTACTTTTCCATTGATTCTCTGCCTGCATATGTAGTTCTGATTTTGTTTGTGTCATGGGAAGATGTCATCTTGATCTAATAGGTTTTCAAACAGTAACATTTTGTTTGAAGGGAAAGGGAAGGAAAAAAAACAAGTGACAAAGAACGCCAAATTAGCATTACTTGGGATGTTTACATTTGCACCTGAAGATTAGCAGCATGATGTATTTCAGTTCCCATTCCCTTGAATAAAAACTTTTTTTTAAGTTATGCTATTGCTAGAACCCACTGTTTAAAAATAAATAACAACACACTAAGGCTTCTTAATGGACCCAAAGTATCTAAAGGACAAAGGGCTAGATTATCTCATTTATACTTCTGGCTAACCTGTATAAGTCAGAATAGTTTAAAAGACAATGGAGGAAGAATTTGCCTTTTGCTGAGGTGCTTTCATCTGGATAAAGAGTGATGAAATATGTAATGACTCTCCTCCCTACATGGGGAACAAAGGAAAGCAAGGGGACACGTATGTGATGCTGCCGTGACAGCACTGGGCATGGCAGTGACACAGGAGAGAGAAAGTGGGTGGAATGGAGAATCCTAGAATACGTTTGCTTTGGAGCAGGTTTGTTTTGATAGGGCTGGCCCCAATTTCTTGGTCAAACATGCTGGGCTAGCTTCTCACTTGCTGTAAATCAAGAAGAGTGTAAGCTCATTCATTCTGTTGGGACTGTGTCTATTTATAGCAGTTGAGGACTGTATCCAATGTTATGATGTTGTAAGAGCATAAGACAGATGTCACGAAGTTCCTTTTCTAGACTTGATTTTTAAGTGCTGAATTTAATAGAAGTCATAAATGCTGATAAATGGTTAGTAAACAAGGCTGTTTTGTCCTACGTGGCAGACAGTTAAATGTAATTTTGTACATTAGACAGCACTTGATGAAGTTATTTACTCAGCCAGTCAGGTCTCTAGAAGCAAAACTTCTACTGCAAATATTCTCTTCTCTCTCTCTCTCCCTCTCCATATAATAATGGTTTACATCTGTCTCTCTCTTTTTTTCCCCGAGGCAGTTGTCAGTGCATTTTTTCAGATTTCCCAGGCAGATATATTATCTTGTGATACAGCCCATGGTTGTGAATGTCAGGTCTTACTGTTTGACATGTGCCTCTCTAAGAAAATGCACCACCCTGGGGGGGCAAGGGTGTGGTGAAGTGACTGTACTTCCTCAATAATCATACTTAAATAAAATAGCTTAAAAATATCTATATAGTATCCTCTACAAAGTGCCTGCTAACCACAAGCTAGACGAAGGGCAGTCTAACTCTTCCTTGTCATTCAGTTCTTCACTGTTCTGCAGAGGAATGAAAGGGGAAAATGGGCAGAGCCAGGGTGGCACATCCAGCAAGAAAGACACAGCATCTATCATTGGTCCTTTTTGTTAGTAAAAGTCCACCTAGTTGGTTACAAAGCCCTCAAAAGCTTTTTTTTTCTCTCTCCGTTGATTACAGCTAAGTTTGGATTGTTCTTCTGAAATGGACTTCTCCTAGATGCAATTCAGGGCTGATCAGCTGTCTTTGTATATTAAAAGCATGGTACAGCTGGAGATGCTCTTGTTTGAATGAGATAGAAGACCAAGGTTTGACTACTTACAGTCATTAAAAATCCCATGAGAGTTTTCTCGAGATTAATAATAGCAGCCCTGGAGGAGGAGGGTTTGACAGTTTCATCTGAAGTAAATTGCATTCTGCCTGCCATGGTCCCCCTCGCAGTTTCAGTTGGGTATGGTTCTGCCATTCTTTACTTCCATTCCTGGAACGTGGTCATATGTTGCTAAATAGCAGAGATGTTGCACCCCAGAGGTGATTGCATTCCAGCAAAAGGTAAAGCGATCCCTTTGTATTGCCTGTGTACACAAATGAACGCTAGTTACACTTATTCCAAATCAACATCAAGAGAGATTCTGCAGAAGCAGAATATAGTCCTTGATCTGTCAAGTGCCATGGAAAGCCTGATGTAAAGATATCTCAAAGCCAGGATGTAAAACACTCAGATATTTGTGGCAAACCAGGGGAATTCTCTAAAGCAGAATGAAATATATTACAAAGCCCTCAAAAGCATGGATGGATGGATAGATAGATAGATAGATAGATAGATACATACATACATACATACATACATACATAGTACTCTGTTGATGGGAAGGTTTCCCCAGCCTACTGCCATTTTACAGAATCACTCCAGAGAACCAGTGGGTGGGTGGGTAGGTAGGTAGGTGGGGGGAAAAATTTCCATTGTTTGGAAAATGTGGGTTACAGCATACCAAAACAGAAGAGAGATGAAAAAGAAGAGGGGAATTCACATCAATAAAGGACGGGAATTGTTTTAAGCTTCATTAAGCAGTTTGCAGAACTGAAATTCTGTTTGGTCAGAATGGCAGGATGGGAGGTGGCTGCTCAAAGTAAAAGCTTCTTTCTTGTAAAGAAAATTAGTCCTTGGCTATAGCTCTGACTCATACGAAGCCAAATACAACAACCTTGAGCAGTTACCCCTTACCACGTGGTAATAGGATGGGGGCCCCCAGACTGGACTAGAATGAGGGAGGGATGAATCAAGGGGGACAGAACCATCTTTGCCCTCAGCTTTCTGGGGGTGCTGGGCTGAAGAAGCGCAGATCAGGAAAAATTCCCTCCCTTTTTCAATCAGATACTATATCAAAGCTTTAATACACAGCCAAAGGGATCCTTTTTTAGGGCTAATGATGGTCAAATCTCAACATGTTTTCAGTGTCAGTTCAACCTGAAAGAATCTTGCCAAAAGTCAGATACTTCAAACATAGGAAAAACTGCCATATTCCTTGAGGTCTCCCATCCTCCCCTTTACTAGATTTTTTTTTTTTTCTCCAAACACCAAATCTGAGAGCCCTGACCTCAAAAAACACCTCACTCTAGGCAAGGTTCTTCTCATGCCAACTGGATTCAAAACTCAACCCTCCCCAACCCTAAAGGAAAATTTCAGCTTGTATATTCTAGTTTCATTTATTCTAGAGGTTATTTGCACTGCTGCTGAAGCTTAAAGGAGTTCTGTGCATTATTTACTTATCTCTCTGAGCCATTGTTCCCAAGTCAGTCATTCTATTTCTTTCTGTTTTCAACCTAAATTTTTTTCCATCCCTTATTTTCTTAGCCATTTATTTTGGTTTTGTTTTTCCTCTTTGGTCATTGGGGGGGGGAACTTCAAATTTAAAATGTATAATTATTTGGGTTTAGTAACATTAGGGAAAATGAGGAATGAAAGAGGTTTTGTATATTTTTAAAGTTTTCTTTCTCTGTGTTATAAATTGTTTTTTGTACCTTGAGGCCAGTTGTCTAAATCAGAAGGGCTAACACTCCCAATGCCAAAAAAATCCCGGTGCAAGGTGAAGCCCAGTTAAATGGTCAGAAAAAGAATAATCATTTCCCTGTTTTTTTTAGTTGCCAGCAGGTGAAAACTTCTTTACATCTCATTTGAACTGCAGAAGCTCCTCAGCTAATCCTAAATGAACAGTCAGCTTAATTGCTGACGCGAAACACTTTAAAGAAGGAAGTTTGGTCAAGTCATTTGTTCCTGTTTGCATCTTTATCTTCAGTCTGACATGGGTTTAACCTTTGCTCCTAATCCCCGTGTCAGTCAGGTTCAGCTTTAATCTCAGAAAGTAAAAGTATCAGTGCTGGGTTATTTTAAGAGAGGAATAAAATCTCTGTTCTCTAAAAGTGAACACTGAGCTATTGCAGGGATGGTGGCAGAAGATGTAGGGAAGAGGTTTTCCTTGAGAACCTCTTGAGGGGCAGCAGAAACCAGGGAGGAGACCTGGGTGTGCATCAAGCTTTAAGGTGCCTCTAACATTTCTTGAAGAACTCCACCAGACTTGAAGAGCTTTGGAGAACTGCTTCCTGTTTATCTATTCCTTTATCTGAAGGCAGAAAACACTGTTCCGACACTTCAGAGATTCTAAAGGTAGAACAAGATTCTTGGGCCAAACTCATCTCACCTAAATTTAGACACTTAAATCAGGAGCCCAGTTGCTCCTGGCTTTCCCTTATAGTCAAGGGAGAGACAAAGATACCTCCAGAGGGAATTTAGGCATGTTGACATTCTGCGATTCATCTCTTAAATCCTTTTTTCTTACTTTGCCTGAGTCTAGACTGCCCAGCTGTACCCATTTCCTTGGATTTCTTGACATCTTTTTGTCCACCACATGTGACCAGTCATTTGGCACCAAAAGTGAAATCCCACCATGATCCACGGGTGTACAAAGCAAATGCACTGTTAGCCCGGGTTGCCACAAGGTCTTGCTGAGGCCAGAAGCTTAGCAGGATTCAAAAAGGTATTAGATATTTGTATCAGTAACAAGAATAGCCAGGTATAATAATCAAGATTAAAAAAATAAATAAGACTTTTGAGAGATCTATAAACCTACATTCTTCAGGGCTTATGTGCACTTCTGACTAATGAGGGTTTGGAGTAAATTTTGTCCAGTGGAAATTCTCTGGGATTTATGTTTTTAACTCACTTAGGCACTTTTGAAATCCCACCCCCTGGGCCTGCTGGACTTCTGATTGATCCAGGATGACATTTCCTGTAAGCATATGTTCCTAATCATCAAACAATGCACAAATTTGTTAAAAAAAAGTTCCTGGATAATTCAGAAAAAAACAGAAAACAAAACTTTTCCCAATAGATAGTCACAAATAATTTGCTCAGCAGGGTTCCCTTCCTTAGTTCATATGCTTCGCATCACCTGCCCCCATTGCCTTCCTGCCTGCATTAAGAAAAACCTTGGCCCTTCATCTACTTGTACTAATAGTTCTTATTTTTTCAATTGGCATCAAAAACATCATAGATGCTTTGGAGGCTGGAGTGAAGGTGATGGGCATACCTGGAAGAATTGCCATTCTATGGAATATAGAATTCAGAGCTAATTATGTTACAGGAAACTTTAACCATATTTCTTCAAATCTCCAATTAGGAGTATGGTCTAGTTTGGTATGTAGTTGTTATATATGCTTTTAATGACTGTTGTACTCCGAGGAAGTGAAAAGCTTAATACTTAATATCTGTCATCTGGGAAGAAACCTTGGAGTGCAGATACTCATTAGGGCACCGTGGCCATCCTCCAATTCTTGATGGCAATGAAGGTGGGTCCCTTCAAACGTATGTTTTCAATGCAACATGGATAGTAGAGAACCAGTGCCTTCCAGCAGGCAGCCAGATAGGCAGAAAGCTAGGTTCTAAGCTCAGCCAGGATTAAAGGATGCAGAAGCTATAAAAAGAAGGTTATGCCGAAGAACTAAGCAGTACGTGTACTTAAAGCACACAAAATCTCTCCTCACCTAGTGTAAATAGATGAGGTAATCATAAGTTAGAAAGGGAGAAGTCTCAGAAGTCTGAGCAGTCCTTTGTTCACAGTTTCTCCTCTGTGCTTGGAAAGATCATAGTGCAACGCACCTTATATAAAGGTCACACTATTATACACCCTGCAACATGTTACAATTATAGCATCCCTGGTAGCTTCTAGTCATTGCAAAATAATTGTTGTGAATTTTTATAGAAGTCTTTTGTGGGCTTTTTTTCACTCCTTCTTGATCTGTGCAGCTGACTCATGAAGCTGGAAGAGGAGACGAAGCAGCTAATTGCTGCGGGAACTTACATCACCGAGCTCTTGGGCTAAGCACCCGAAGCTGGTTTTGTTTCACTGAAACCATGACACTGAAACTACTGTTCTGTCGTTCTGCAGAGCAGTGGCTGGATGTCCCTTACTGAGATTGGAAACAAGCAAATAGCAACAGCAATTGAAAGATAAAATGAACAGAAAGGCTCTTTGTGTTATACAGACGGCCTTTTTAAATTTACAAAATGTCTAAGAGCTTTTTTTAAAAATGTCCAGTTAGTCTTTGCTGGCCTTTTATTGTCTTGGCTTTGGTCATTTCAATCAAATTTTATAGCTGCTGACACTGAAGAAAAGCTACCGTCTGTGACATCCTTCTTTCAAATTCCAGAAATGATCCCAAAGAAATAATTAATTCCAGGCTTGGATCTTCAGACATGACAAAGGGGCCACATATTAACATGACTGCATCAATATGTGCCTCGTGTACTTGCCCCAACCACATGAGAAAGAAGCATTTACCTAATTGTGTAGCCTTCTTCACTATCTTTCTCCCTATCCCATTTCACAGAATAGCAGCATCCAGATTTCATTCCTTCACATGCTGATATGACTCTTCCAGATCAAGTTGGTGCCTAAATGGTAGGAAAATCATCTAGGCTGTCTTGCTTGCCTACGTACTAAGAGGATTTCAGTCTGCAGAAGTCTCATTGCGACAGATTTGCAGATGTTACCGGCATCCTTTGATTTTAAAGGAAGCGAGATGTGTCATTGACGCCAGTGAATTTATTTTAGCACGTGATTAAGAGTGCTGTTGTGGAGCAGCAAGACAGGACCTTTCCACCTTTCTAACAGAACACTTAATCACACCTTTGCCTCCCCTGGGCTCTCTCACCCGGTGTGCACATGCGCTGCTCCCGATGGTGAAAGCTGAGTGCCAAAAATGCTCCGTGAGTTTTGTAGTCAAGTGAAGTTGTGGGACAACCGTTCATGGTAGGACTCCCTCTGCCCTGCCCTTTCACAAGGGTGCTATTTCTAGTGAGCCAGCTTACTGCAAGGCTGGGAGCTGTGGGGCTGCTGCAAAGAGAGAGCCTTTTACAAATCCCAAAGATGAATCCAAGCTCTCTGGCATGAGCTCCTGGAGATTTTAAAGAGGTCTGGATTCCCACTGGGCTCGGAACACCCACTGCAGCACTAACACCACTTGAGACATTGCTCTACCGCAACATTGCCTCTCCCATAGTCAGCTCAAGTTGTGGAAAGGGAGTATTTCTGCTCAGGGAAGCAGAACTTGTACTACAAATTGCATCATAAGCACTTGTTTTCTCAGAGAACATGCCTAATTGAACAGCAGTTAAATGAATCTCTAATTCCTCACGGGTCCTGGCCACCCACCCACTCAGCCGGATGAATCAGTTCTCTCCTGGCAGCCATGGGGGAATCAGAGGTGACAGTAGAGTGAGAACAAGCTTCAGTGAAGATGCTGGGTTTTTTTCTACAAATCCCCTGTACCATTCCCTTCTCTTCTCTACACCAGGCTGCATATGGGTAATATGGGCCATTATTGATAAAAGCCAACCAGAAGTCTGAATATCATTATAAAGACTGGTTTCTTTGTTTGTTTATTTAAGGTTTTAACCATAGACTTGGGCTTGCATGTGGCTTCCCTCATCCTGTGTTAAAAAGCATCCTATGTAGCCGAAGAATTAAAAGCTCATATTCTATTCTGGTTTGATTTATGATGCATGTTGATTCCATTTTCTGTCTACAACCTGTTAAATCACTCTAAGTAGGTGTAATGATAACACCTGATGGAAGCCAGGACCTGGTGAAGCATTTGTTTAAAAAATTGCTTGGGCCAGCCCTCTTAGGATTAGAGATTGGCAGGTGGGTAGATGCTAGTTTGGTCTTCACTATATTATTTTAATTAAATAGTACCAAAGGCACTGTGGGCAGCAAGCAGGCACCTTTTAAATGTTATACGCTGTAATAAACACATATAGTTCAATAAATTCTCTCTGATGTTTTCCCTTCCTAATAGGGGCCTGGACTAATATCCCACAAACCAATTGAAACCACTCTTCTCAACTTTAGTGTGCATCAGATGTGGCCATGTCTATCAACTGTCCGTCATTGTCTTTATCATGTTTATCATTCATTTTGCTGGCAGAATGTGACTACCTTTCCCTTTTTTTTCCAGTTTCACTGGGGAACTGAAAAAGCAGCCTGCATTCAGTCTGCATTCATGTCCATCATGATTCCTCATGGTGAACACACAACTTTTTCAGTTTTAAATGTGAGAATTTTTTTTTTTAAATGTGTTGTCCTGTTCCAGTTTTCTTGCTTCAGTACACCAAAGATGGATTGTACTACGGTACAGGCAATGTTCAATAATCTGAGCAAAGGAGAGGGGAGAGAGGCAGTAACCTTGATAATACAAAATATATGTAAATTAGGCTAAAAGAAATGCTTTGTTTAATATATTGGCCTTTGATGAATGAAGTCGAGGCATAGAATGAGTCATAAATGTAATGAAAAATGAGTAAGTGTGTTTGGTTTTTAAGTGTGGCAAACCTAAGGCACAATTCTGATGATCCACCAGTGGAAGATAAAGAGGAGGGCCAGAGCCAAGCTTCTGAAATCTGAACACCTTCAGATGTTGACCTGTTCAACTGACCCATGGCTTTACAACAGGCTAGAACAGAAACCCCAGATCCTGAGCTTCACCCCTGTACGTCTCTGGAACCCAAGCCTCTTTCTAGACCTTGTATTTCTCCTTTTTAACACAGAAAAGCTATAAACAATCCCATTACAGTGCTGGAACTTTGACTTAATTTTCCTCCATTTTCCTGTAGCTCTTTAAGAGAGGGACTGGATAATTTTGTGATCACTGAACACTTGTGTTGCTATTCAGGCCTGGGCAGTTATAAAGGTAGAGCTTTCATGGTGTAATCCGGTATTTCCTTGGGGAAAGAGGAAGGTATGTCTCCTGTTTGATGTGATATTATACATTTTGTTTGCACTTGTTGTAGGAGAATTGGGACCTGATTCTTATTTCTCCTAGATTTGATTTCTCTGGTACCACCTGTGATACTGTTATCACGAAACATGAGCTATCTTTCATAACAGAACTGCTTATTGGATCTGACAGTTGCATAAAAAAGGTTAGATTTCTCCTGGGGATGAGGAAGAAGGACAGGAATTTCTAAAAAAAAAAAAACCAACGTTGGCAAAAGGGAGTTTGAAACCATAATTCATATGTGTCCAGGGGGCTCAAGAATTATTTTTAAGCCAATTAATGAATCTTTGATTGGTGCTGAGAGTGTCTCAATGTGTTGGGTGGGCAATGTGACACTTCATGTCACATCACCATTTTACATGAATACAAATAACATTAGAAATTATCACTGGCACTAGAGTTCCCAGTGCCACCAGGCTGGGAAAGCCAGCTTTGTCACCAGCGGAATAGGGACAGCAGCCTGAGAGCCAAGACCAACCAGCCAGGGAGAGAGCCCTCTTGGATGCTATAGCCAGTATAGCTCATGTCGTTTTACACCACGCTCCTCAATGCCATCCAGTGTACCCTCCAAGCCTTTCTGCACCCTCCATCATGACAACCAAGAAGCTTTCATTGCTTCCAGCGGGAGTGGGCTCCGATCCCATTCCCACAAAAGGCAGTTGATTGTTATAGGTGGACTGCTGGTCTGAACCAGTATGTCAAATCCCACATTAACTTAAAAAACATTAAAATGATAACTTCATCTCAAGTTACTTTCCTATTCATCTATAGAATTTCTCAATTATGTATGACTAATTTTGCACAAAGTCATTATTTGGAGCAATTTGTCTAAGTACGAGAGGCAACACCTTCAACCTTCCTGGATGGTGGGTGGGGAAAATGTCATAATCAGTTCTGCTTTGGCATGAGTTATTAAGCGGTCACAGGAGTTCAAAGGCGAGAAATAATGAACAGGTAAGTCATTACATGCAAAAATTCTTCTTCTATATTATCAAAATACAAATTAATTACAGATAAGATCAGCTGAATTTTCTTTAATGTCAGTTTTTTCCCAGAGATCGTAATGAAAGCATACAGTATGTGGGAGGAGAGGAGTGGAGATGTATGGAAGGGATGTTTTATTAATGTTGGCTTGATTTCACTGGGAAGACGTTGCCTGTGAAAGCAGCAAAGGAATCAGGAAAGGCTCTGGGACATGCAAATAAAATCATTTTTATTGCACTTAGTGTGCTAACTCATGCATGATCTCATTCAGACTCTCAAAGCAATCATAAAACTATCTCCATGCAACAATTACTCCATCAGCCAATGCAATCAGCAGGTAGGGCAGCTGGCAGTCCTTGCCACAGGATCCTCCTGAATTCATTAGCTTGTGGTCGGGGTACCTTGACAAGGTTTCCATTCTTGATTTTTAAGGGGACGACTGTAACTAAAGTGAACATGTGACTCATCGTAGTCAAGAAATGAGAGCCCACCCTGCTCCCCCCCCTCTTTTACATGCAATACTAATACTCACATGACAACAAACATTTTCAAAATAATAGTCCTATATACTTAAGACTAATCAGAGCGGGCGCCATCCAACTTGCAAAGGTAGCAATTTTCCTTCATTAAAGCCAAATCAGGAGAGAGAACTTCAGGATTCCTTAGGGCTAATTACAAGGTGTTAATAATAACAATATAATGGCAGCAATTTTCTAGCTTTGCCCAAACCTATAATCTGCCCTGAGTGCCTTATAGGATTGTCTCTGAGTTTATATAAAGCCAAGTGTTAACCCAAAAATGTTTTAAGTAATTTAATTTTTACATCATGTCTCTTTTCAGTCTGTTTGCAGCGATGCGGTAATTGTTAGTGGAGAGCATTTTCGTTGGGGAAGAGGACAAGTAGCAGCACGACAGCTCAGAATAACCCTCTCCCATCTTCCCGGAGCACACGTTGTACACCAGAAACGCAGAGTACCCAGGTCAGGCACCTCCGAGCTCAAGCCCAGCCTGCCCAGAGGGACCACAGACACATTTCTTCGGCCCCTCCTGCCCACAGCGGAAGGGAGGGAGGTAACTGATTATAGAAGAGCTGGAGACAAACAACAAACAGACAAACGTACAAATTATTTTCACATCCACCTCCTAATTGCTTGCTAAAAACCCTCTAGGACTCCATGATCAAATGTAACATATTGCTGGAGCGGTGATGAGTCACTTGTCAAAAATTTTCAGCCTCAATAGCAAATCAACAGCGCTGGCACAGCGAGGCATGTTCGAAACACAAGAGAGGGAATTGTTGTGTAGCCTCTCCAGGGTGAATCTAGCAAACTCTACCCAGGAATAGGTCTCACCAATGTCTGGAGGGTTTTCAAGGTCAGGTCATAATCCTGAAAATCCAGTAGCCTCACACGGACAAAAGTGAGAAGGAGAGACAGCTTGATACAAGCACAAAACAGAAATCTGAATTGAAAATTAATCCCTTGCCAAATTTTGAAATTGTCCCGCTATTGATCTGGCTGCAGTTCTCAACCTCATGGTGATCACTTACTTTGACAATGTAATAATAAAGTGTAATGTAATTTGGAGAAAATTGGTTTTAGTCATAAACTGGAGACATCAGAGACTCTGTTCTAAAGGGGAAAAATGGTAATAATCTATTTGTCATTTTTTTCCAGAGAAAATGTGTTTACCTACAGTGTGTCAAATTTTAGCCTGCAGCAAAATGATTTATGAACAAATTCTAAGCTTCTTCACAGCTGACAAGTTAATTCTCACTGAAAAAAAGAAAGAGGAATTATGACAACACTGAAGAATGTTAACATGGTACATATTCTAATTGAATAAAAGACACCTTACAGAGCTACAGTGCAAACCCTTATTCATTTCAAAGCTACTTACAGGCTGAGAAGCTTCAAAAAAATTGGTATTACAAATACTGGAGTCAAATTTCTGTGAGTTGGGAAGCTTCTCCACTTCAGACCTTCAAAACTTAACTGTGAAATCTCATACAAACCGTTTTGTCTAGAAAATTTCTGGTACTCCTCAGATGACAAATAGTGTTTGGTTTTCAGGTGAAAAGTGGACGAAATGAGAAAAGAAGCAAATTGAGTAGCCGGAGTCACCCATCAAAAGGGGTTTTTGCCCCACAAAAGCGGGGAGGGAGGGGGGCATGAGAGAAATATGTAGGGGGTGTGAGTAGGAAATATCTTAATTTTTCCTCTTCTCAGGCTCACCTCTGTTTAGGAAAGGGGGAAAAACAGAAATAAGGGATTAAGCAGAGGGCTGGAGTCAAGTCAGATGAGTTCAACTGGTGGTTCTTTGTCTATCTTAGAAGATAACCCTGAAAGAAACAAACAGCTCTTCATTTCTGTACTGTGTCTGCCTCCTCTTTTCAAAAGCCCCACCAGCATTTATTCAAAAGTACTGCATACTTTGATGTCTAGAGATGAAAAGTGGTTTTTGAGGTAAGAAATCAGAGTTTAGTCCTAATCTAGAAGAATCAGTGGCTACTGATGATGAGTAATTTAATTCCATATGAGTAATTTTTGCCTCTTTATGGGTTTGTTTTATGAGACACTTATCAGGTCAAATGGTGCTGAGTAAATACATGAAGAGTATTTCTTGTGGATAAACTGAGTAAAAAATTACCTTTTCTTTTTTCCTCCCCCCACCTCCTCCCAGTTTACAATCATAAGGTTAGTAAAGAGCAGGAACCATTTTTCCCTGCTTGTAGTCAGATGCAATCCCAGCACTAAGTAAATTGAACACTTCACACCCGTTCACTAAAGTAAATTTATTCTGATTTATCTTACATACTTGTCAAAAGCTGTGCCAAGATGTATACACAAACCATTTTCTTGGATTGTTTCGAGCTAATCATATTAACGTATTTGCTTTATTGGCTTTGGGGGGTTTCCAAGTGGAAATGATTGAAGTAGGGTCCAAAAGCAGCTTTGTTTCATTGCCAGTTCTGGTGCTAATGTGTGCCTCATTGGACTTCTACTGTCCGTGTCAGTGGGCCTGAACTTCCATATCAGGAGGCTTTCAGTGGCAGCTCATCATCAGTTTATTTCTGCAAAATGCTGTGCTTAATAAGTCAATTATTTAGAATGTGAAGGAACAGGAAAACGTGACATTGAGTCTGCAAAAAGTGGTGCTCATCCACTGCAGTCAGAGGCGCTTGGGGAATTCACGCAGGCTGAAAAACAAGTTATCCACATAAATATATAGGAAATGCTGCATGCAGTGAAGCAACAAATTCAGCAGATCCCAGGGGAAGAAAAGATGGCATTAAAGATGGAAGAAGTCCACACCACAAACATCTACTTTATCAACACTCTGAAGAAGGGAAATGTTAACCTAGAGGGGTTGTCCGTCAAGGCAAAACTCACAGGTTTGTCCATGTGCAAAAGCTAAATGTACAGAGGATAAGCAAAAAACGCAAAAGTTACGGTGACAAAGATATCCTTTATTCTGCTGCTCAAACAATTTCCAGCCATTTGAAAATCTGGGCTATTGGGCTTCCTTGGACTATTCTGAGCCTTCCCGGAATCAGATTTGTTGCAATTTATGGAGTAGCAAGATCAAGCAGGCCAGGCTTACAGAGACCACGCTTTGGGATGGAATACATCACCTAAAAAACCCATTGGCTTATTGATGCAAGTCATGGCTTGTAGCAAACACAGTTTGGTGAAGTACTGAAGGTGCAATTCAAAGACAGAGTTAAGAAGAGCACAGATCTCTTGCTGGAACACTGCTGAGGGTGGGAAAAACAAACAAGACATCAGTACGAAGGCAGGCATCCATCTGCATAGACCAGAGACATTGAGCAATACTGCTACCAAGCTTTTCTATAAAATTTTTTGCTGTCAGATCTCCGGGTGTTTTGCAGAGGGTTTTGGTTATCATTAGCTCTGTTTCACAACTAGCGTAACTGTGGTCCCGTGCAGTGATGGTAGTCAGCCTAGATTGCCCCCAGACCAGCGGCAGGATCCAGAACACGGCTGTTCTGGCCCCAGACCAGCACTCGGAGCTGCTTATAACTCTTTTCCCTGTGGGAGCCTTTTTTTATATATTTTTATTTTGAGAGGTTGACAGATACCACCAATGTGTGCATCAAAAAGTGCTCATATCCTGGGAAACAAATAAAAACAAAACCACACATGGATGATTTTTATAGAAAAGGGTTTCAGCCAGCTCCATATCTGTGGCTCTGCATCCCTGCGCTCTGGTTCCTGATATCTTACAATGGAGAATGCTTCAGAGAAAGGCTTTTTGAACTGTATAAGCCACCAGCACATACACATATGCAAAATAATAACAATACTCTTAAAAGGGTGAATTCAGTGACCTGTCCTTCCCTTGTCATTCCCTTCATTTGTGTCTCCCCTCTTTCTGCACATCCATTTCCTATTCTTTTCTCACGGAGGTGACCGAGATTAAAGGTTTACCGTGGCTGATTATTCAGGAAAGTCCCACTTTCTAAATCTGCTTCTAATTAAAAAGGGGCGGGAGGGAAGGAAGGGAAAAAACCCTCCTTACTGTACACACAGGCAGCCTAATCCATCCTGCTGACTTTCATAGGCATGAGCTTCTATCGTAGTATTAATAAACTATTTTCCGAGATTTATGTTTCTTAACCCTCTTCACCCCAGAGATTTTTTCGGATGTGAGCTGTAGATGTCACTTCAAGAAAAGATGGGCATCTGACTTTAGCCTGGACATCAGTTTATTTATGAGGGAGGGGGCCAGGAGTTCAACCCTTGTGTTCGTAACAGGGCTAAGCAAACAGCTCCGACCCAGCTCTAAGCCATTCTAAATAGACGGAGGAGCTGGTAACCCAACTCCCGACCATTGCTGGAGTTCACGTTTAGGTTGTGATTTTACTCCATTCCCAAATGTCACTTTATCCCTGCTTTTCAGGAGCTTATTTTCAAGGATTTATGAAATGTGAGATGACAAACCTGGTGCAATAATGTTGTGGAGATTTTGCCCTTAACTCACCCTAGAAAATACTCTGCACGAATGGTGTGGAGGTAGCTTCCAAGAACAGTCTTATTTCCCCTAGGAAAAAGAAAATCTGAGCTGTGTGCCATTAAAATGAAAAACTCAAAGAGGGTGGGAGGGGACTGAGAAGGGCATTAATCAGAACTGGTAAAAAAAAAAAAAGGCAAGATTTCTCTTGCCTGGGAAGAGAAGACACAAAGATGAAAAAAGAAATGAACGTACAGGAGGACAGAATAGCTCTACCAGCATTTGCCTATAGGTTGCACAGCAGACAACTGCCTCCACACAATTTGCCTTTACCATAGAGACAAAAAAGTTCCCATTACTTCCTTTTTGTCTATATTATCATTATTACTATTTGTTCCTAATAATAGAGAACACCTGAACTGTATGTACAGATTCTCCCAGCCACAGGAAGAAAGGATACTAATGGCTTTTTTGTGCGAATACCACGAACTTCAGATCAGAGGTAAGTCAAAGGTATTACTCATCTCTACATAACTTTATTTTTAAGTGGTGTGAGTTGATTAAGCTTTTAGAAAAGAGATATCATATGAGAATGAAGCAGTTTCTCCCTCAAAATTCCCAGCTGCCCTCCCACAGTAGTTTCCCAATACGCTGCCCATTTTAATTTCTGCAGCATGACTTCTGTTTCCTGTGTTGCCAGTTGACCCAAAGCACAGGCCTCCAGAGAGAACAGAGGAGGTCCCCACATATGTGACTATTAACAGGAGAAAAATCAAAATCAAGGAAAGAGATGGAAGGGAAAAAATTTATTTTTCTTTTCCAAGGTAATATCTTATTTTCCCAGCTCATTTACAAGGGCAAATAACCCAAAATAAAGCGGAGTCATATGAGTTGCCAAATGTAATGAAATTGGGGAAATGACAAGGAAAAGCTGATGACAGCCACATTCCCAAGACAACCCCATCTCACAGATTCTCGATGTTTTCCATCAAGGCAGATATGTAACATCCATCAGTGCTGCCCATCTGCAGGAAATCTCCTGCAATGCACTGAACACCGGTGAGGCTTTGGGTAACAAGCTGGCAACTAATGGGAGCACTTTCTATCTAAGTTTCTTTCTACACCCTCTCTGAATCTATCATATGACTTAGGAGAGCACTTTTAAAAGAGTGAGAAAGGGGACCAGATGAGTATCACTTGCAGCCACCCTGTCCTGCAGCAGACCCATACAGTCCTCAGAACAAACTTGGCCTGTGAGCCCAATAACTGTCCAGAAAAGCAAAAAATAAATATTGTTTGCTTCAGCAGGCAGCAAGAAATAAAGTATCGTAAAATAGTTTTCCCCCTAGCAAACAGAGAAATAGAAAAAGGATGGAGGTGGAGCTTCTGGCCTACTGGATATCTGCTTCCAGGACATGGCAGAAATGGAAAGGTGATGAAAGTGTTCATGCAGGTATGTGATCTTTGGGCAATAGCTCCTTCTCCTTACAGACAGTAGCAGCTTGAGACACAGAAGAGCTTTCAGGATGCCAATATCTCAAATCTGGGGCAGCAAAATTTCTTTTCAAATCAGTCATAATCACGTACCCAAGGTCTCTTCTCTTCTTGGCTCTTGCTATGCATCTATCAAATTTTTTTTTCATAGCTCATCAGCTTCTTTGAGTCTCAGATGCATTGCAGCAGCAGTAGCCACTGGGGGCAGCAGGATGCCCATGCCCTGTGCCACCTGAAATACCTGCAGGGGAAGAGAGCGGCTGCAATCAGGAGGGGAAACCTTTAGTTACTGGAATTTCTTACGGAGCTCCACGCTCAGAACACTGGATGGGAAAACATTAAAAAATGAAAAACTACTGTGAATTATCACTAGAGCCAACACATGGGAGCACAGAGTGATTTCTTTCTGATCAGATGGCAGAAAAAAAAAGAAAAAAAAAGAAAAAAAAATTCATCAGTAAGAATGATACCAGCATCTTAGTTTCACATGGAGTTTATACATCTGATGGTTTGCTTGATGCTTTGCTTGTGTACAGCAGGCATTCTCTCCTAGCACTAGCACAGTTACAGGAAAAAAAAAAATCTGCCAAAAATCCCTTTGCTATTACTTGAATGTTAACGTAGTAGTAGTATTGTACAGCCTCTGAGGCCAAGGGGGTGAAGACATCAGTGTAGAGGCATCAGAGTTGGTGGTTGCATTAAACAAAGTTGGACATGTTCATATAAAAACAACCATTGGGATGTTTTCATGCCACATATGTTTGCATAAATCTCTCTATATATTTATAACCCACCTCTTCTCATAAAGATACAAAGCTGTCTCTCTGGTGATTTACATTGTGTATCTGTAATCTGCTGCAAGGTCAAAGCAACTGAGCTGAGGTCTGTGGAGCTACTCCAGATTTACACTAGTCTAATAAAGATCAAAATCTGGCCCTGAATATTACCCTTCCTATTCACAAGCATATTTTTGTGTTTCTGTTATCTTCTGCCTTCTTACATTCCTGAAGAGTTTTCCTGCTAATATACTTGGACTACAAGCTTTTCTCTAATCATCTAATCTTGGCCCTTTTTTAAGAGAAGGGAAAGCTGACAGCTGGGTTAAATTACAAAAATGACAGTATTATATGACTAGCAGTATCAGTATCTAAAAACCAATCTGATTATCAGCCACTGCTGATCATCCAATTATATTGATGAAATCCTACAAAAGTTCCACTTCATTCAAATATTTTACTGTGAAACTAAAAAGGTAAATTATTCAGAGGACTGGAGGAAACCAGTTCTACCTGCAAACTGCACTTCCAACAGTAGCATCGATCTGTGTGTGTGAGACGAACATGGCATTGTCCTTCAAAAAACTGATAAAAAACCAAAATCTTAATGGTCAGTTCTTTATGCATAAAAAAATACATCATAGTTGGGTTCTTTGGTTTGGGGTTTTTTTGGTGCTTTGTGGGTTTTTTCTTTTTATTAAAGGTGATGCAGACATCAGCTCGTTGATTCTTCAAGTACCCTCTTAGGAAACATGATTTGGAAACTTTCTGCAATATTTTTTCCTTGAAATCTGAAAGATATCAATCACACAAACACGGTCCATAAAGGAGAAAAGGAATCAAAATCAAGATTTTAGATCGGCTCATTAGTAAACATAACTCTCTCTGTTATAGATGATATCCAAGCAATAGAAGTGACATGCCCAAGGCCCACAGAAAATTGGTTTCAGTGGCAGGTTGCGATTGCAAGAGTTCCCAGAGCCTGTGCATTCATCCATTCACTCACCCATTGCACCATTTAATTCAATCTGAAAAAAAACCTATTTATACTCTAAATGTTATTGGAAGCTTATAACAGACCTGATTTTTATAGTCCTTGGAAAGGTTTTAACGAAAAAAATTGACAAATTAACTGCCATACATTATTTAAGAATATTCTGTTCTGTCTCAGCACAGGATGATCCTTTCATTTCGCTTTTGCTTTCTGCCAATCTGTACATATGTAAGTTAAATAATTGTGAAAAAGCTAGTTCCAGCCATATAGCCCTTTTCACCACCAATATCTTAGCCGTAGCTTAACCTATGTCATTTTCTTCAATGAGAGTGTTTACGCTTCCAGACACCTACTGTGAATGCCAGCTGGCTTTAGATATAAAAATTACCGAAGAAGAAGGAATATAAAAGTTGCAAAAGCTTTTTTAAAGAAACCTCCCCCCACCTGAATCCTGGTGAAAGATGTTTCGTAAATACTGAATGAGCTTTTTAAATACCTGACCTCAGGGATTCAGTACACAAAAAGGAGGAGGGGGGGGAAGCAAGTCGATTAATATATCTTGATATAGTTCCACAGCCAAAGTGGCTAGATCCTTACAGGTTACTGTTCTCAGAGACACAATGAAATAAAAGTGTTATCTCTCTTTTAGCTGTAATCTCTGATTAGAACGTTTAATCAATTAGCATTGCTGTTGTCAAAACTTGCTCCCAACAAAGGATGAGAAAACCTGCCGGAGGGGGATCCCAACGGCTGGCCAATTCCAAACCATGCAATAAGGTGGGAGACTCGTCCCTGCAAGAAACGTCATGTTTTACTACAGTGCAACACTGACTTTTGTGTCGTGAGATGAGAACACTTATCTTGCATTATTCATCTCAGAAGCACTAGCAGAATGTCAAACAACCCCAAAAAGAAGAAAAGCTTAGTGCCAAGAATTGGAAGTGTCAGATTACACTAAAGAGGGTGTCTTTTTCTTTTCCACTTTCAGAAAGCAGGGGACTTATGATCTTTGGGAAGTGGGCTGCTGCTGCTGTTTAAAAAAAGAAACACAACGTGTTTGGAAGCCAGCTGTGAAAAACTGGCTGCATGTTTTCCTCGCTCTATGAGTCACCTGGGGTTTAGTCTCTCAGAGCTGGTCATTATTGGAATTCCAGCAAAAATGACAAGAATTCTTTTTTTTTTTCAGTGAGGTTTATTATCTCTCTCATTAACCCGACCTTTGTGTTATAGAGTTCTCTGAGGTCTTGGACAAGAACAGGATCTCATTGTGCTAAGTACTGTACAAACATATAATGGCTAAAATAAACAGGCAGGAGATCAGGAGACAAAGAGTAGAAGGAAGAAAATACAATTGTTCCCATTTCATACATGGCAACCCCAGGCCCAGAGAGGTCATAGGACTTACTTAAAGCAAGACACAATGTCCAGGGCTTAAAAATTCACCCATGTTTCCTGTGGGAGAGTATGCAGCATTAACTACAAAATTACCTTTCCTTTCCACCTACCTATCTGCTTATGAATGCACGGCCTGTCGTGCAATCCTTGATTGTTTCCTGAAACGCAGCAGGATTTCTTGTTTGTGTCTGGCCCTCCATCAAAACCCTCCTCAGAGACTTCTGCTTTGCAGCTCATGAGCCATCTGCAGAGCTTGTCCATCCTCTGCACTGTGCTGCTGTAGTAAATACCCTGGCTCCACCACCTGTACCATTGATTTATCTGAACCATGGCCATAGCTTCGATGTGGTGTAATCTTGGTACCTGGCCAGATGGGTGTATTAACTACGAATATTTCTTCATGAGAAATTCAAATGTAGGTCATGGTAAACAAATCTATTTGAATGGAGATCGTTTATTTGGGGGCAGAAAGGCATTTGGTGGGTTTTCAGAAGACTTTATATAAGACTTCTCCGTAACGGGTAGCTATAGAAAGTAACTCGCCATTTTGGGACAAGGGAGAAAGTATCTTCTTGCCTTAAAACTGCCAAGTAGCAGTTGGTACACTGTAACCCCCAGAGCAAAGGAAAGACAAACCCGGGGATTGTTCTCATGTCAGAGCTGCAGAGCAGCAAGATTTAATGTGTTGTTTTTTTTAATGAGTTGCAGAAAGAAGTGGACAGTGAGGTGACGAAATTTCCTGAAGTGCTGACAGACTAAGACGTTCTTACTTAGTTATGGGAAATGCTGGAATATGCATGTTAATTGGTATGACTGTTTAGGGTTGTATTCAAGCATGCAGCGTTCTTGGAAAGAACTGTATTGGTTTCATGTGCACCTTTTTGATGTGGTGTTCATTCCTGAGCCACGACTCCATCTCTTAAGGATTGGAAAAGACAAACAACCATGGTGAATGTGGCAAGAGCAATGCTGGAGGGGCCCAGGCTGGATTAAGAGGGGTCTAAAGGGAGCTCTTACACTTGTAGGAGGTCCTAGGAAAAACAAGAGCAGAGCAAGAGCCACCGGGAGCAGGAGCAACACGCTCTGAACCCCTCACCAAAAGGAGATGACAACTGTCATGCTCCTCTTTGCGTATAGCACCCAAATTTCATGCTCAGAATCGCAGCCTAAAAGCTATGGACAGAGATCCACATTATTTCCTACCGTCATATCACTTGACTCAGAAACTCTTACGTACTAAAAAAAATTAATTAAAGACAACACTATATCTGTCAGAAAGACAGGATGAAATACTGGCACTGCACTCTCGGCTATTGCAGTGCAATGGCACAACTGGGACAGCCAGAGCTCCAGCTTGGATGGGGGAAACAGGGCAAGCTTGAGATATTATTAAATGAAAGATCAGCTACACAGTAGCATTCCCCAAACATACTTGAAAAGTGACAGCCACACAAAATTAACCAGAACATGACGGATTAATGCAGGCTGCAGCGAGTACAGTGGGGTCATTCAGCTGCTCAAAACGCTTCACAACAACAGTTTGTGAAATGACTGGCCGGTTCCTGAAAAAAAATTGAAAAGTCTAAAACCATAACCAAAAGGCTATGAGAAATGGTGAAATTCACACCAGAAATATGCACTAGAAAAATGGTTGGCTTGGTTACTACTTATTTACTATTTCGTTTGTCAGGGTTTTTTTATTTTAGGGTATTTCATTCATTCACAGTCCTCCTATTTCAGCTTCTAAATATCCAAATAACCAAAGCAACTCCTTGAATTGAAGATATTTTTGTACCATTTGCAAACTGAAAGTTAGGATCTCACAGACTAGCTGATAGTGCTAGAGAAAGCTTTTTCAGAATTAGGAACCCAGTGCAGTTTTCAGGAGTGGATTGTACTCCAATTTTTGCAGATTTCTGGGAGAGAGACACAGCAATCTACTCCTGAAAATCCAGCATGGCCCCATCCTCGTTTTATTTCAGGACTTAATCTGTGTAAATCTGAATTTACTGACACATAACAAAGTTCAAAGAACTAAAGAAATAAACTGAGTTAGAGTATTTCTGTTGCCAGAGCTGACAATGGATTAATAAAAGAGCCATATTCAAACCTCAGTCCCATGCTTTACTCATTCCTCTAACAGCCGAGAGACTGTTGTGTTAGAAAAGGGTGTAATAATGACATGTTGTCCTAGACATTGTGTTTTCTAACATTTTGTCAACTGCACACATTTTTGTGGGTTAATAACCCCGCTTGTTTTCTGATGTTTACATTCAATTGCAAAAGCAGCTGAGAGGAAAAAAAAATGCAAAGAAAGACTAGAATAAAAGCCAAGAAAACCTTCTGTGGAAGTGTAGGTGTTTGGACATGATAGCCTTTTGGCAACTTCAGATGCTGGTTGGTGGTTTTTTTTTTTTCCTCGGTGTTTAAAGAAAAGCAATTACCTCTGTGATGACACTTAATATGCCAAGATTCAGCCTTGAGCAATTTTTTATGGCTGTGTTATAAACTCCAGAAACTACAGAGTACACTGGATCCACTGAAAGATGTTTCAGTGTAGCAGTTCTGACAGGAAAACTGTGGTTACACTGGCATCTGAAAATTCTTGAAAAAAGACAAATAAGCAAGCAAAAAACCGATGGTTTAAGGGGGTGGAAATGCTGCATCATTGGCTAGAGAGGTATAATAAATGGGCTGAGATTCTTTATCTTTAAGAAGCTTATCTTTAAATTTCAAAACAGATTTTACCCGCTTTGCGTTTGTTTCTTTGACCAGCAAACATGACCTTCACCGAGGGGATGGAAGGAGCAAGAGCCGGGGATGCCGATATAGTCAAGAAAGGGTTGTGCCTTGAGGTTTGCAGACTCTGGGCAATAGCTCCATACGCAGCAGCAGTTTATTCCTCTTCCTGTGCTCAGGTTAGGATCGGGGCTTTTACACCCAGTCCCCAAGTCTGCAATGTGGACACCTGATGTACCTCTTTGAGAAGACGCTGACCACTGCAGGGCTGGACCCCAAATTAATTCTGGCTAAGAGGCCATTGGAAAAATACAAGTGGCTTGTTCTTCCCTAACTCCAGAGGTGTCTGGGACGGGTTTCGTTATCGGCACAAGCTGCTGGCCGAGGTGACACCCAGCAGCAGTCAGG
>NW_008824283.1:438149-444667 GCF_000699105.1 Pygoscelis adeliae | reverse complement strand
AGGCCCTTGTGAAAACGAGGAATGCCCCAGACACAAACGCCAGCTACTGCCGCTTCTGCTTCCAGGGACTCCCGGTGCTTTGAGTGGGGACTTAGTGTGGCTGTAAGGGCAGCGATGGATTCCTGGTGTAAATTAGGCAAAACTCAGAATTAAACAGTATAAGATCATGAGGTGGTTTCCTTTATAACAGATATATGGCATCAGGAGTTTTTTTATGTTAATGAATTAATTAACAGAACTAATAGTTCAAGATGATATATAGAAAAGCAAATAAATGTGCCAGGGCCTGAAGCATGGGAGATATTGGGGAGTTTTCCTGTATTCTGACGCTTACCCCCTCCTGGGTTGTAAACCAGAGAAGGGGAATCAGTGTGCAAAATCAGGGTTAGAATAGAAATTCCTTCATCCACCCGGTCATGACCCTGACTTTCCCATGTATGTTCCCTGCATGTCTTGATCAATATTTTCTCTGGTATTTCAGTAACTGTAAACTGTCATTCTAAGAACCCACAAGTTACAACATAAAATAATGTTTTCAGATATGCTTATGTTGTTTATTTTAAGGATATGTCTAAATGTATCCGTCTAATTGCTTCATGGAAAAACAAGTTTACTTTATGGTTTGAGGGTGTAAGGCTGGGTATCATATTACTCCTGTATTTGTATAAGAGTGACTATTCAAATGGTTGTGATAAGCTACCGAGCCTAAAGAGCTACAACTAGATGTTTCCAGAAGCTTGTGCCCTGTCAGTCAGCACAAGGTGCTACAGATTTTGTAAAAACGCTGCACTGAGCTACTTGGAAATTTTCAAAATGAAATATTTGTTAAAATAATGTCCCTTTTCCCAGCATCAAAATATCAAGGGGGTTGTTTATTTGTTTTCCAAAACTATTTGGATGTTTTAATCTCACTTTTTAATAAAAATATGTTTAGAAATGTGTCGTAAAGTCATATTTCATACTTCAAAAAAAGTAAAAAAGTGACAGCGAGTGTTAAATTGTGTGTTTGAATCCAATTCTATAACTAAACTGATGAAAAAATCATATTTTTAAAGGAGAACAGACTCAATGAAGTGAATAGATATATGGGTACTGACTGATTTTATTGTTAAAAGAAATGCAAAATCTGAAATGAAATTCTGTTTTCAGTATTTCCAGAATTTGAAAAAGAAAGAAGTAGCTCTCCTTCCTGAAACCAGCCTGCTTCATAAAGGTGCTCTCCCAGCAGTGCAAATGAAGATGTTTATTCAAACTTGCAAACAAAATCCAGGAAGATCCTTTTGGCGTTTGGTATAAAGTCATTATGCGGGTGATTAACCCATTAATTTTCAAATGTGTACGTTGTCAAACATGACAAAACAAACGAGAGGAGGATGAAAGCAAAGTTACCAATTATGACGTTGTACCAAGGAGTCAGCCCAGATTTAAGTGACAGACCTTTCTTTTCCCTTTAGGTTAATATTGCTTAAATTGCACTGAGCAATTTGCCACATATGATGCAAGTTAAATACCACTCCTGCAAACTCCGTGGAGAATTCTGCTGGCTCAAAGCACTTACAAGTGGCAAGACTGAATCAGCCAACTTCAACTGAAATGTATATTTGACTGGATATAGCATTTCCTTTGACTTAAAATGCAAATTGCAACTCACTTAGACAGATCTAGCTTTGGATGTGGGAAATACGATTCAAAAGTCATTCAATCAAAATGAAGTCAGGGCTCCACAGCTTAGTTTCTGTTTCAACCACTGGTTTATAAAACTAAGGTTAGACAATAATCTTTTTATGCTCTTGTCTTTGTGTTAACCAGCGTTTAATTTAAGTCTGTATAATTTTAGGAATGATTTGAGATCTCAGCGGCAGAGATTCTCTTCTATGCAGTTGCTATAAATACGTGTATAGTGAGAGACATACACACACACTCTTTAAAAAAAAAATGTTTGGGATCAGATCCCAAGGGCTCGTATGTTATTGTTTGTTGAAGATATAATTTGGATAATATAAAGAGAGTTTGTTTGGAGGTAACTAAAGAAACCCTGGCACTATCCATCTTTTAACTCATCAGCTATCTTGAAGGTAGATAATAAAACAAACATTTTCAGAGAGTGGCGAATGACTTTCAAGACATCACTCCAGAGATACCAAACACATATTACTCTGGATAGCCACAGTAAATTTTAGGGCTGAAAAAGCTGTTATCAGCCTCTGGTATTCCCCTTTAAACACAATTATGTTCCTCCCATTTAATTGGTTATCAGATTTTTTCAGATCTCCATTTTACCAGTCCAGAAACTTCAGTGGAACAACAGCCTAAAAACTACAGACATTTTCTCTTACGCTATTACTAACACCTGCACTCAAGAAAACAGAATCTCAATCATCACTTTTTTTTTTTCTTTCTGATTTTTTTTTCTCATACCAAGCCATTCATTTTGCTTGGGTTGTGGAAGTGAAAAAGTTACTGTCGTTTGCATTTATACTTTTTTCATTCCTGGCACCACAGAATTTGGGAGGTGGTGGTGGGGATTGTAATTATACAAGATGGTTCCTTTAATTGGAAAACTTAATATCCCCTTGTTTATACTTTCTTGCATTCTTGATTTCAAAAAAGAAAGATGCTGTTTGTTTGTTTTACAAAACCCAAATTTGGCCTGAACAAATCCATAGAAGAGCCAGTTAATAAAATTACTCAGTATTTATGCTTCTCCCTGAAGATTGCACAGAACTAGCAGGAGAATACACACATGAAGGAGTGTTTGTCTCTCTCAAATCCAGCACTGGATGATCTCATGTTTCTCCTGCCTTTTTATATTGTTGTTGGAAACCTCTACCTAAAAAAAAAAAAAAAAGAGGAGACGAGTTGATTTGCCTTTCTGACAGAGACACATACTCTGTGGTGGTTAGAAAATTCTGTTCTTTCCTCATCTCTGTAGGTTCTGTGCTAGTGTCGTCCCTCTGCCTGCAAGAGTGGACAACCTACACCACTCGTATGCTACGTAACAGCCAGCATGTAGCCTGGCAGAAGGGCTAAAGAAAAACTGTCGGAGGGAAAAGAAGTGGAATTGGGTCTGAAGCAACCTTTCTGCTCTTCTTATTGTGAGGCCAACCCTTCAGTGGAAGTTAGAGCAACCTAGCATGAGCTACAAAATCAGGCTGCAATGAGGGCAGGAGGAGACAAACAGGACAGATGCTTCTCTTGGGAGCAGGAGGGAAGGCACCGAAGAGACAAGATGGGAGCTCACAACCTCTTCTTTCACACCTGGGCAGCACTCCAGCACCTGCTGAATCAAGCCCAAGGCTGGAGGCAGTGTTTAAAGCCAGTGTGGGGGCAACAGAGGTGAGTGAGGAGACAGCCTGCTCCCTGGCCATGGGCTGCTTGGAAGAGATCCTGAGCACTAGGGAGAGAGGGTGAAACTGCCCTTCTTCCAGGTGTGGTTGCTGCTCCTCATGCCGTCCCATTCCTCCTTCTGCCTTGCCCATCTTGCAGGCACGTAGCCAGGCTGAGGAAAGCCAGCTGTAAAGCCACGGCACACCTCTGTGTACAGGACCGTGTTGCAGCCAAGGATGGTCAGAGCAGAACATGCGCCAGTCATAGACCATTTCCAACAACCTCCTGGGGTCACCGACAATGATCTGAGGGAAGGGGCAGCAGACACCACTTCATACAAGCATTAGTCTGTGTGGGCATTTACTACCTTATTCTAACCTGCTTTTCTTCCCGTGCCAAGGCCAATGCAAAACCAGGACTGAGCCCGTGATTTCTTTAGGATCCTTTGTCCCCCGCAGCACAAGCTATGCCTGCAGTGATGTTCTGCATTTGAATCCAAGTACCAGTGGGAACGGTGAAGGTAAATCGAGGACACCTATGCCCCGTGATTTGCTCTGTGCTGTTCGTAGCCTGCAGAAACTGCTTTTCTTGGCATTCACCACCTTGAAAGAATACACTTTGCATTTTGCTGCAAACTGATCTGCAGAAGGAAAATACCCACCCACCCACCCCCAAATCTGATTTTACATGCTAGCCTTTTTGCTAGTAAAGAAAAGCAAAGGGATAATCACTAACAATAACGTTACACTTGCAATAAATACTTGCTATGGAGAAAAGCTTCTAGGGTTTCCCAGAAGGCATCAGCAACTTTCATATTTATTGAGTATAATCTGCCTTTTGCATTATCCTCTTTGAATTCTACCACACCAATAATAACTCTAATCGTACCATTAGCAATTACCTCCAAGGTTTCCTGCCAGTTTCTCCTTTATTACTAACTGGTAGATGTTCATGGCAAGGCATTTTCCCTCTTTTCACATAATCACGGATATACTTAATCTTGACCTATTTGAAACATGACCGAAGAAATTAAAATCTTACTGAATAAACTAAGAATTTGTACTTGCGAATGACGTATTTACACACAGAAAAAAAAAATGTATGATTTAAAGCACAAATGGAAGTGCAAAAGAGACAAAGGGTACTTTATCTTCCTGTTGTTGTCTATGCTAGCATAGAGATGTGTTGCAAATTTAGCTGGTACTGGTCATGCTCCAGTAGATCTGGTGGGAATTTTAGATCAGGCAAAGCCTTTGTTAACATATTAGACCTTGGGCTGATTAGGCCAGTTGTAACTGAAGTGGAGTTAGGTCAGAACGAGGTTGGCTTTGTTGGACCTACACCGATAATGATGGAGAAGCAGAGCCAATATTATCACTGCAGTCCAAGGCTGACTAAACTATTCTGATTGTTGTTAGATCGAGATTTATCCCTCTGCAATGTAGAAAACTGTTAACATAATTCTAAGATTATTTTCTTGGCGTACATGGATCTGTCTTTCACTGGGCTGTAAAGAGCAGCAGCCCCCTCCCTCGCCCTCTCCTCCTCCCCCTGTGCAGCGTATGGCTCTGGAATCCAAACTGCTACAGATCCAAGTGTTGCCCAGGCTGTTATCTGTTGTGGGCCAAATGAAAATTCATTACTCAGATACTCCTGCATGCTGGAGCTCTGGTTGCTGTCTAAGTCTCTGTGTTGTGGCCGAGAACCATCTGGAGTAAATCAAATGAAATAAAACCTCTATTAACTGAACCTTAAATATCCAGAGCTCGCCATTATCACGGTCAAACACCCTGACATTGCAAAAATGTCTTTGCTTGGTACAAATCTCTGTTTCCCACGTTTCTTCCCCATTGTCACTGCTGCTCAGGAAATCGAGACTGAGCTGGTTGCCTGCATCCTGAAATATTTTGAACCACATTGTTATGTAGCACAATTGTGGAAGCTGACCAATGCCAAGCCACTGACAGGATCAGGGTCCAGCTACAAACCAAATCCTTAAATACTGAGAGCATCTCTGGGCATAGTGGTCTTGTTAGCACCACTTTGGAAAAAAACAAGTGTTGAAAAAACAATTTGATTTGACTGTAGAGTAACTGAGATTTTTGTAACTGAGCAACTGTGGGGAGCTACTATCCAAGGAACTTTCCAGTGGAACAAATTGGGATTGTGCAGTCAGAAGAAAATGCTTTTAATAAAAAGCACAAAAAACCTGAGTCAGTCTGTTACATGAAGCAAAACCCCATATAACAGACTACAGTGTTCTGATGGCAAACCCTCTCTGAAAGTGCTCCCTCCCCACAATCTCTGCAAGCAGCCACCTTGATTTAGACTTAAAGAATTTATTTATTTTTTTTTTACCGTGGAGACTATAAATGAAGTTGTTCAAAATGTGTTTTGTAAGCGCATAGGCAAAGATAGTGTTTACATTGGAAAGAGGGTTATTTTCCAGAGGGAAATTATGGAAACAAGACAGTGTGGGATATTTCTGACTTCCTTACATGAGCAGCAATACATGTATAGAAAGCGGGAAAGCTACAGTAACAGGGATCGAAGGACTGCAAACTGGATGAGTTAGTGATTCTTCTCGTCTCTGATTTCTGAGAGGCACAATAAATTGCTGTGCAAAATAAAGCTGTAAAAAATTGTTGCATGGATTTAATTTCGTCATTTGCTAAACAAACATCCTTCCAACATCTGTTGTATTCTAAAGTATGATCTGCTTTATTGCAACTTTCCGTGCAAATACGTGTATAAACACAAATAAAAATTGTTGCCCTTCTTAAAAAGACTTGGAGCCGATACGATCTACAGAGGAATCAGGAGCATCCAAATAAATTTCCCACCCCTGCGTAACATTGCCGGGACCCTGATGGCATTCTCTGCAGAGCTAATACCACCTCGAAACGCAATCAGAGTAGTTGCGAACCCCGTGAAAGAACCCCGAATGTAATTAAATGAAGGAAAGGGGAAAAAAATCCCTGTAACCTTGGAGGGCTGGCTGGAATCCGGCGTGGAATGTGCTTGCTCCGGCGCTCACTGCCCACCCCACTCACGTCCCGCGCCCCGGGTGAGAAAGTGCCGGCAACGAGCCGGGCAGGGGTGGGCGTAAAAGCACATCTGGGCTGAGGATTTTAGCCCTCTCCAGTTTCCTGCGGGGAACGCCGTGGGTCCGGCAGCAGCCAGCTGGGAGC
>NW_008824283.1:436948-438103 GCF_000699105.1 Pygoscelis adeliae | reverse complement strand
GGAGGGGCTGGGCTGAAATCGCTGCTCGCTGAGGCACGGGGTTGGGTCCCATCGAAAGCATCTGTCGCCTCGGTCATGGGGCAGAACTAAACCCAGCCCCAAAATAGCTTTGCCAGACCGCTGCACAGAGCAGTCCCCCGCCTCCGTTCTACCAAGGAAAAATAAAAAAGGTCCTGAATCTCTTTTCAGTATTTTTTTCTGAAAAAAGGAATTGCAATTGATGGAAATTTAAGGTTTTTTTTAAAGAAATGGTGTTTGAGAAGTAAAGAAACCGGCCAGATGATCTCACAGAGTCGGGCACTCTCACAATCAGTTTGTACCAAATTTAAGTCTGTGACTCAGAAGCGATTTATTGATTGGTTTATTATATCAGCCTGGATGATCAAAAAGAGATGGGCAGCTACGGGAGGCAAACGGTGCGTCGCAAAGTTGCGATCATTCAGGGCGGCTCGGGATAGATTTGGAAAATAAAGACGGGAAGCTAAATGGGTAAAAAGAAGTGACAGCAGATAATTGTAATTCGAGAATTGCATCAAGCGTGGGACACGTCTCCACACTGCGAATGTACTGCATAAATAACGGGATTTTTCTAGGAGCTCCGTTTGAGCGCGGGATAATTCGGTTTATTTCCCGTCTCACATCCCCTCTGTGTTTCCTAGGTTGGTGGAGGGGAGCAGGCAAAACATCGAAAACGAATGTATATGAAAATTGGCAAATAAAAGTAAAATGCGCGTATAAAAATAAACTCAGCTGCTTGTTTATATGGGGCGGTGGGTGTGCGTAGGCAGTCTCTGGGAATAAGCGGGTGCTCGAATCTAAGTCAATGCAGGAGCTTTTAGTTTATAACTCTCCACACACTCTTTTCCGCGCTGGGGTGAATCATTTCGATGCATTCATAACCCAGGCAAGCAGGAAGGTGTGTGCGATAATTAAAATTCACTGCAGCAAGTTCGATGGAAACCGTTTGCAAACGGAAAGCCAGAGCCCGCAAAAAAAAAGTTTCGAGGTCACAGATCGTCATTTTTTCCCCTTCCTCTCCCTCTTAAAAAAAAAAAAAAAGAAAGAAAGAAAAGAAAGAAAAGAGACCTGCGAAGCCTCGGGGAGTTTGAGCCGTCTGCCCTCGGAGCGCCGGGGGCAGGGGACCGTCGCTGCGGC
>NW_008824283.1:435286-435952 GCF_000699105.1 Pygoscelis adeliae | reverse complement strand
GTGTCCCCCCCCGGAGGGGGGGCCGGAGGATGCTCCGGGGAAGGGTTCCCCCCGCAAGCCGCACGGGAGCTGGCTCCGCAGCTAACAGCCATCAGCCAAACAGAGTCCAAAGGGCTCAAGAGGAGGATCTGGATCGAAGCGTCGGTAACCAGACCTGATCCCTCGGAAGCTCTGATGTTCAGCTCGTTTTAATTCCTTTCTAGCGTCTGGAGATAAATGCATAATATCTGTTATTACAACGCCTTTCCCTTGGCTCCAGGTCTCATGTGGAGCGAGGCGATGAGACAAAAGTCTCCCGACCCCTGACACATCAAATATTACGTCGGCGTACACCCCGTTTCGGGGTAAAACTTAGACTTGACGCACACTCTGATTGCATTTTCCTGCCTTTCTTTCTAGTCAAATCGGGAGCCTTATCTTCCTTTCTTAAAGGACTTCCACACGCCAGCCTCACGGTGGCTCGTTAAAAAATCTCTCCTCTTTGGAAAACGGTTTATTAACCAAATCGATCATAAAAGGAGGAGGAAATGCTTGTGGGGTTGTCCCTCCCGGAGAATAAACGCGCTCCCCGCTGCCCGCGGGCGTTTTGTCCCCGCGAGTAGTCTGTAAAGGACACGGGCTGGTGCTTTGCGTGGACTGGGGATATAGGACATCAGTCGTGTAATG
>NW_008824283.1:432067-434562 GCF_000699105.1 Pygoscelis adeliae | reverse complement strand
GGCCGAGCCCCTGGGACCGCCCTCCCCGGGAGCGGAGTGGAGCGGGGTCTCACCGGGGACACGAGGGGGGAGCCCGACGCAGGGGAAAGGCCCCGGACTCACGTCGGTTCCCCGGGCCGGGAGAATTCCCTGCTGGTCTGAGGCTGGGCGGCCGCTCTGAGATCCTGGGTAGAGGGGAAAGCCTTAATTCCTAGAAATTTCTCCAAACCCCGTCTCGGGCGAGGTTTCCATCCCGGCATTCAGTGCCGTGTGGAGCTTCATTCTCCTATGTTTAACTGATAGGAGGAGGATGAAGGAGGGGAGGGGTGAAGGAGGAGAGAAATCTCCAAGTCCAGACTTTAGGCAGAAAATGCTCCAACCTCGTGATGGGCTAACACTGAAGAGGGCAAACGCCATGAGCAAACTCTGCCATGCTTTGCTATCCCAGGTGCCCTTGTGGCACCCAAAAGCCAGCCGAATCAGGCTGGATGAGCCAACTTCTGCTCCGTGCTTCACAATGCCGAGAGAAGCTTGTCCCTTGGTCCCCCTCCTTCCTCCAGCCTCCCAAAGGATGACAGCGCAGAGAAGCCTCCCCAAGCCCACGAGGGTGGCGTGCGAGATGGCACACCCAGGCCACAGCCAGGCAGCCAGGGAGAGAAGCTGCACCCAAGGGACGTGATCGGTGTCACTGTGACCTGCCCTCCTGCGAGCTCTCCTTCCCCAGGCGCCCTTCCAGCGGGCATTGACTTTGGGAGCGCGGTATAATTATCTGTAGCATTTTCAGCAGCCCCACAATAGCTTTCCACAGGCAGTGCATTGTTCTTGACACACATGCATTGTTCCTGCATGTCCATCAATTCTCATTTACTTGTCACGGTGCAGGAAGCATGGAGAAGGGAAGGGAAGGGGAGGGGGGGAGAAGAGGGACAAACTCAACCCCACTGCAGCAGGACAGCTTGCAAGGCTGGGGCTGGCTGATTGCAGTCCTGCATCTCTCCACGGGTATCTCCGAGCAAAGAGATGAGCTCTCTGGGGAAAAGAGGAGTGACGAATTGGGGATAGCAAGAGCAGTTGGAGAGGCATCAGTTTGTGGGATCCACTATTATTTTCACCCCTGGAGAAAAGCCCGAACCAAGGCTCTGTTGCCTGAAACGTTGCAGGCTGCTTCAGCCAGGTTAGTTGGGCTGAGGCAGTGAAAGGCATCACCTCTCTTTGCAGATCTTGCCTGGCTTTAATCCTTAACCCGTCGAGGTCTGCAGTAACACTGCTAGCAATAAGTAATGAGTGTGCAAAGCCTACTATTAGCCCCACTGATGAGTGGGGTTTTGTAACATGGCTTCTGGTACACGTCCTCCCACACGCCTTCCCACAGCGCAATCGCATGCCCTGGTCCCAATTTGCCATCCGTGGCACCAAGCGAGATGCTATCGGGGCTGGGGTGGCTCAGATACTTGCTGGCTGACCAGGGGGATTGGATGACCAGGGCTGGAAGGGGTCGGGGGGATCCCTGGGCCCAGCACAGCACACTCAGTACAGCCCCAGCCTCAACACGCTCTCTGGCCTGGCCTGGGCAGAGGAGCACGGCTCGAAGAAAATCCGCACCGGACCAGATCCTCTCCCAAAATCAGCTCCTGAACTGCCCTCTAGGAAAAGGTATAATCACCCAGGCTGGGGAGGGAGTGGGAAGTCATGATTTGTGTTAACAGGACGGGGGACTTCCAAGACTGCTACATGGGCTGGCAGGAAAGTCAGGAGTCCAAATCGAGCACAAGAAGAGCTAGTGAAGTCCTGCACGATTTGTGGAAGGGTTATAACCAAAACTGCACAGGGAGCAGAGTCCTGCAGCCGGCCAGGACAAGGTCCGCAGCTCCGTCCGAGCCGCCCCTGAATTCAGGGCATGGGGCGAGGAGCTGTGCCGCGCAGCCCCAGAGCTGGGCAGAGGCACTGCCGCCTTCCCAGAGTATTTTGTTTTTTAGAGCCTCGGTTATAAATAACACCGAAACGGCTCCCAAACTCTGCGTTTCCTGGACGTTAAAAAAAAAAAACAACAGAGAAAGTTGCGGCCACGGCATGAAATAACGCCCGGTGTAAGATTAAAATAATTATGAAAAGAACAATATGTATTTGCTTTTATCCACGCGGTAATTAGAAACGCTTTTTAAAGGATACTCTTTAGTCATACCACTGGTAGGAAGTCAAAAAGAGAGAGAATCGCTTTCATAGTACTGGTTTGATATCCCTCTTAATTAAGGGCTGCGTGCCCCTAATTTATTAAAGCTCATCTATTCATCACGTGTGTAATTGACGCTGGGAAAAAATAATAATTACAGATCTAACCTCTGCAGAGCAGTTTTGCCCGACTTGGGTCCCGCTGCCGAGGAAACGCCAACAAAACCCCCCTTTTCGGAAGAAAAAGGAGCGGCGCGGAACAGGCGCCCGCGTTTCTCCGCGGGGGCGTTTCGCTGAGCGCGGGTCCCGCATCCCGCACCCCCCGACCCCGCGTCCGAGGAAAAGCA
>NW_008824283.1:424432-431056 GCF_000699105.1 Pygoscelis adeliae | reverse complement strand
GGGCACCGCTCCGGCCCCGGGCTCCCGGCCCCCGAGCTGCGCTGCTTCCCGGGCGCTGAGGTGCACAGGAGCACGCTAGATGTGTACATATATATATTATATTTTATACGTGTATTTATACCTGTGTGACTTTTCTATGTATGTTACGTATTTCTCCATATATATGTTATATTTATACAGTTATATATTTTTATATATTTACATACGCGTGTATATAAATATATAATGCTTTTAAAACCGTGGAAAGATGAGGAGCTACCACGGACTAGCCCCCTTTCCCGACACACGGTCCAGCGGCTGCCACTTCGTCCGTTTCTGTTATCCCCCCGCAGCGAGAACTGGAAATCCTGCCTGTTTCCTTCTCCCTTACACCAGGCGTTGCAAAGCAATCTCCTCGCCATTAAGTACTCGGGAATTGTCCCTTCCAGCCTTACGCGCTTTCTGCGCGCTGACTCCCGCCGCGGTCTCTCCCGGCACGGCGTTTGTTTCTCTCTCCCTCGTTGCGTGCAGCCTGTCAAAGTTTCCCGAGCCGGGCCTGACCTCTTTAGCCCCTGCGATCTCTCCCGACCCCGTCCCCACCGCCTTAGGGACACGCGGTCCGGAGGTGACAGGTCACTTCTTAAACCCTTCTGCTGTTCCAGCCGCGCTGCTGGGTCTGCGCTGAATTGCATTTCGCTTTCGGTGAGGTCCCTTAAAAAAAAAAAAAAAATCAATTGCTTTTAAAAAAATAAAAAGCCCCAAAAGTACCTTCAGGAGAAGGTGAAAACCGTACCCCGGCAGTGGTAGGCTGTCTGCCTCCCCAGCGCCCGGAGCCTTCCTTGGCGGCTGTACACCTGTATTAGCGGATCGATCCACTCTCCTCCGCGCATCCCCGGCTTGCCTGATATAAATTAAATGCTCTGCTTTATTTAAGTTAATGACTTTACAGATGCGAACTATTGAGCTGGACAGTCGCAGGTTTTGCTTCTGTAACCTAATATTGCAAGAAGAAAGTTTAGTGCTATTACAGCTCCTCTTTTTGGGGGACAACCGTTCCGATTTGGCTTTCAGCCGCTTCCTTTCCTTTGCGATAACCCCGAATTAGTTTGGTTTCTAACGCGCTGGGAGAGGGGCCGGGAGGAAAGCAGCCCGCCCGTGTCATTCCCTGCGCAGCTCCCGTTTGCGATTTTCACGTACCCTCCAGGAGGCTGGAAAAGCGTGAAAAGCGGCGCGTGCTCCTACCCAGACCCCCTCCTCTAACACTGCCCTAAACCCCAGACTTCGACAAGGCCTAATCTTCTCCCGGTGCATTTTCTTTTTCTCCGAAATTCCTCCTCTTTCTCTATTAAAATCGTCGGTTCGTGAGATCTGCGAAATAGCTTTGTAAAGGGCTTCAGTAGCTAGGGAGTTCAGGCCCGGTGATTTCGGCGGGGTTTGGGGCGAAAAGTGGTGATGATGAGGGAAGGGCAGGTCCTTCGGCCTCGATCGTCTTCCTGATTCCCCACCTCCCCGGCTCCCGGCCTTCTCGGAGCCGCTGTGACAGCGGGAGGCAATGACCGGTTCCCCCGCAAGAAGCCCGTGTGTCCGTGGAGCGCTTTGACGTTAGGAGTAACTCCTCGATTTATTATTATTAATATTACGGGTGGGATGAACTGGGGAAAGAGCTGTAAAAGATTTTGAGCGACACAGAGAGCGAACCGTCTCCAAGTGATTATTTTTGTCCCACATTGGCTAGAAAACTGAGGATAAACAGAAAAAAAACAGCGAAACAAATCACTGCAGCGAGTGTTTGAGGACTGGCACGGGATAAACGTAATTACAGGGTCTGCGGTGCCGAGGGTCCCTGCTTCTTATCAGAGTTTGGCAGTCACTTGGGGATGGTGAGGGAAGAAACGCGTGAACGTTTGGGTGCATTCCGGGCGAAATATTTGCCCGGGATTTAGTTTTAAAGTACGTTTTTGCGGTTTCCCCCGAGCGTAGCGAGAGTCGGGACGGGTGGGGCTGCCCCGGGCGCCGGGGAAGGCGCTGGGACGGGGGGCGATCCCCGGAGCGACGGTCGCCCTTGCAGACCCCGTCCCTCCTGGAAAGAGCCCCCTTTTAGCTGGGTCTTTGGAGAGCTTCACTTTGAGAGAAGAAACAGGCTGCGTTTAAAAAGAGAGTGTGGGATAAAGGGGTGACCGGTAGTGAATTTAGTGTCGATTTAGTGTAGTTTTCATGTAGTGCAGTTTTAGGAGTGAACCAAATGTCACGGTGAGCACCTTAATTATTGAAATGCCCCGTGTGATCATAAGACGGTATTTGACAAGTTGTTTTCTAAGAGGACTTTATTTTTCGCGTTCAGTATCTAGAAGAAGAGTAAGAAGAGAAACTTAACTTTTTCTGCTGTAGCTGTTTTCTCCCTCCCCTTTCTGAACTTTTGAACACTCTCCTCGTGGGATTTTTTTAATTGCATGATATTCACTTAAACAGCTTCGTGGTCTAGTTTATTTAAAAAAAATAGAAAAGGGAAGTGAAAGGGGTTCAGAAAACACGACGTGCAAATCCTGACAAGCATTTCAACCAGACGCTACAGCGTGTACAAAATTTAGCAGCCTCTTAAGAACAGCCTGTGTGTCATTTTCTGTGTCAAGCTGGGGAGCCAGAGTGGCTTGTTGTATACCTTGGGAGTGATCCGAAACACAGCCAAACTGCTAAGCTTTTCAAGTCAGCCAAACGCTTTTTAATTCTTCTTTAGATTGCAAAATTATTAGTGAAATGCAAAATGCACCTAGAGACAAGTCAGCGATGTGCCATCCCGGGCACATGTGCCTAACCTGGTTGCAGTTATAAAGCAAGCACAAAAGGTAGTAGATTTCCTGACTTGTATTGGCTACAGATGCTGCAGCTATGTTTTTCTTTTTAATTGGCAAATGTCATAAAAGCTAAATGTTGAATGAAAAGTGCACTGCTTTCTTCTTTTTCTGATACTCTTTGAAAAACAGAAAATACTTCTTGAGAAGAAAAGTTGTTAAGCAGAGGTAAAACTTGCTCTTGATTTCAAGCGGGGAAGAAATAGCAAGAAAAATGCCCAGTTATCAAAACCACAAAAATTACCAGACCTACTTCTTCAGCTCTCAGAAAAAAAATAGGGTTGACTTGTTGCTCTTGGTGGAGAAATCCTGGAGCGGGGCTGGGCTGGGCTTGTCTCTTGCACCACTGTCCTTTTGTGAATCTCCTGCTTTTGCGTATGTGTTTGTCTTGTGCTTTGTTGGAGTTACTCCTCCAGTTCCGCAGCTACCAAGACAGCTGTTCTGTGTGCTCTAGACCCCTATGATGTGAATCCTAAAGCGATCTGCTGTGTGTGTATCTGTGAATCCTTTGTGCCCTGTTTGCCTACAAGCTGTCCTTTTGAAATCACTGAGCATAAATTTCACTTCCCAGGACATCTGCTGAAGTCCTGTGAACATAACTTTGGCCAGGAAGAGATCTCCAGAGCCGCTTGCCAAAGGATCCCCTGTTTTGAGGGTATCACCTAGTGGGACTTTCCCTTCAGATACCGCCCCCCTTCCTGCCCCAGCCCTCAACCGCAGCACGTCTCTCCAGAGCACCCAGGTCTCCCTGCTTTTGTGATAACCGGCCTTTCCCTTCCTTGCAGGACACCTGAGCCCCACTGCCTGCACCCTGAGGAAGCACAAGACGAATAGGAAGCCTCGAACCCCGTTCACCACCTCCCAGCTGCTGGCTCTGGAGCGCAAGTTCCGCCAGAAGCAGTATCTGTCCATCGCCGAGAGAGCCGAGTTCTCCAGCTCCCTCAACCTCACAGAGACCCAGGTCAAAATCTGGTTCCAGAATCGGAGGGCCAAGGCCAAGAGACTGCAGGAGGCTGAGCTAGAGAAGCTCAAAATGGCAGCAAAGCCCATGTTGCCATCGGGGTTCAGCCTCCCTTTCCCCATCAACTCTCCCATCCAGGCTGCCTCACTGTATGGAACATCCTACCCTTTTCACAGACCTGTGCTTCCTATCCCGCCCGTTGGACTCTATGCTACTCCCGTTGGATATAGCATGTACCACTTATCCTAAGAAGATCAGAAAGACAAAGCGACAGTGAGACAGACTTCCTGGTGGATCATGTCCAACCCTGAGAAGGCAGTACCCCAACCAGTACTGGCCGTTCTTTCTGCACGCTTCTATCTGCCATCCTGAGTGTACAGGAGTTTGTGTTAGCAAAGCAAGGCATCCTGTATGCTACGGGTTGGGTGTCTTCTGAGAGTGCTCTGAGTGCTGAGTCTGATCCTCAAAGAAAAAAATTATGTAAAAACAGACAAAAAAGAAAAAACATTTGAGCGAATGTAGGGTTTTTATGCAGTGCACGTAAAACCAGAATAAAAAGGAACGGGTGAAAAAGCAATCTCATCCTATGGAGGCAGAGATTTCCCAACACCTTCCTGATGGGGCCCAACATATGTTTAAAGTAAGAGGGGTGCATGCCCTAAACCCACACTCTCAAGTGTCATCACTTAATATGGGGGCAGGGGGGAGGGAAATAAAAAGGTATAATCAAGGTTTTGTTGCTCGTATTTTTGGTTTTGTTTTTGGTTTGTTTTTTTTTTTTTTTTTTAAAGAAAGCAGAGCCCTTAGCTAGAGACACCGTGTAAATAGAAACTAGACCCAATAGAGTCCGAGTGAAGTTCAGAGCCAGCAAGTTCCTGCATTTCTGGGGGTAGGGAGAATTTTTGCATCCCAAACCTCAACAGATCTTTGCAACAAGATGAGCATCAGGGCCCTTAAATGTAGAGCGACAGCTTTATCCACCACTGGCTCCTGTAATGCCCTTATCTGTATAAATAGCTTCAGCATTTGTTAAGCACTGTGAGGGGAGGTAAAGTGTAAGGGAGGGTTATTAGGCAGTCTGGTCTTTATCTCTTCCTGTTGGCATGCTTAGAAATTTTTGGCTACGGCCAGGTAATCTTGGCTCTGCAATGCTGTTTGGAAACCAGGAGAGAGGGAAGGAAGCTTTCTGGGGAAAGAAGACGTGGGTTGTTTCCACAGTGGTGATTGTCGAACACTTCTGGGAGATGTTTGGGGGTTTTTATTAGTATTTGCAACAGCCTGTATTAAATAGAAGAAGTCCTCCTCTCCTTCCCTTGCCAAGGATGCCAATGTAAGTGACTCATGCTTCAAACCCTTCTTAAGAGAGAGATCCAGGTATCACAAACAAACAACCCTACTAGTAGGACGGTGGGGTGCCAAGAGACTACGTAACCTGTCTGTCCCCGTGGAAGCTCCCTGAGCGCCGGCAGTATCTTCCCCAGGCTTCTCCTTATAACTATTGTATTATGTGTATTACTCTTGCTGAACTTTGTGAGGAAGTTACTCCAAAGGCTGTGGAGCACTGAAGGCAGAGCTTCTCCTGGATTTATTTTCTTAGCATGTTGTTGTGGAAGAAAGAAAGAAACAAACAAAAAAAAGCAGAAAAACGAAAAAAAGAAAAAAAAAGCCACGAGGTTTTGCTGGTTTTGGTTTGTTTTGACCCAGGCACTGTTGCCGCCTGGGACCCACTATAGATGAACTTCTCCCCCTTCCCCTCATCCCCAATCTTCCATTATAGGAAAGTCCCTTTGAAAGGGATGCCTTGTACAATTTTATATATTTTATTGAAGATTTATTATTTCTTATCTCTTATTTCGAATTAAATTAAAAAAGAAAAAACATGTTTAATCGCGTGTGGGTCTGTGAATGTTTGGAGTTCTTTAAAAGGTAACTTCTCTCCGTGTGTGTTTTGCACCGCTGGGTCAAGTTCAAAGGAATGTTTGGGTTGCCTTTATGATTACTTCCCCTTTCTGAATCTGAATTAAAGCCAAATTTGCAGCACATGAAGGTGAATTGCAAGTCAACAATTCAAAGTCGAAAGCCAAACCTTTTATGAGGTCTCCTTGTTTTTAACAACCGCTTTTAGGCGCCTCTGTTCTTTACAACATCATGCTCTGGTGATGTTTCCATCACTTTGCTTAGCTCGTGTGCCCTTCTCTTTTGCTCAGGACTCTCCCTCCGACTCGCCTTTCCGCTGACCTCAAATCTGTGCTTTATTGGGAGACTAGTCTCGACCCCCGCAGTAGTTGGGGGTAATTTTGTACAGGTAAGACCTGGCGGGGACCCTGCGATACTTCAGTACAGCTGCATTTCAGGGCTCCCATGCGCTGTCAGCCCGTCCCGTAGTTTTCGGGGCAGCCTCCCTCAAGGGATGCGCTCATGTGCTGCCCGGAGAGCAGACGCGGGACCACCCGCCCCTGGCCTTTCTGGCAAGGGGGGCCCGGGTTTGCTCAGATAAGAGGGGTACCCCGGGAGGTCAGGGGTAGTTTACCAAGCCGCACCGAAGTCCCATGCTGGCCCAAAGCATATTTTGTCGTAAGAGGCTTATTCGGATTAGGAGTGACCTCTGGGATCCCGGCGGGAGAGAAAGGTGTGTTTGCCTCTGTTGAAACAGCCGGGCGGTGGAACTCGGCTACGCTCTCAGACGCGCAGAGGAGAAAGAGCTTCCCCGTCCCGCAGCGCTCGTCCCAGCCTCGCAGCTCTCCCGAAGGCGGGTCGCTCTCCCTGCACACGCCGGTGGGCAGCACCTCGGCAGCGCTTCCCGGCGGGCAGAGCCCAGGGGGGCGCCGCCCCCCC
>NW_008824283.1:423052-424348 GCF_000699105.1 Pygoscelis adeliae | reverse complement strand
GATCGGGCCTCGGCTGTGCGAGAAGGAACGTGGCAGGGGGGCGAAAACACCTCCCGACCCGGGCTGTGAGGAGGGGGGCTGCGGGCTGGGTTAGCTCCCCTGGCTCGGGGAGCTCAGGGCTTCGCGGATCCCGCCCTGCTCACCCCCCTCCCGACTCCGAAAAAAACGCCGGTTAACCTTCCCGCTTCGCAACTGTAGGGAACAAAGCTGGGGGAATCTAATCTCCATGCAGACTTTTCAAATTAGCATTTACTGCCGCATAAAAACCGGAGACAACCGCTTTTTTCTCGGGCTCCCTCCTTCTGAAGTATCTCCCCCCTCACTCCAGGGCAGGGTGAAGCCCCCCTCGCCCCTATCCTTCCCCGTCCAATTGTCCCGAGTGCTTTCTTAGCTGGGCCGGGCCGTTTATAAATACACCAGCGGTATTTTTTAACCTTCAGTATAAATCAGCTGTGTCAGGGATTACAGCTAAATCTTTTCGCTGGAAATTCTTTGAGCGCAGGAGCTTTGTGTGTGTTATGATAGATCCTTAAATGGATACAGATTTATTGCAGAGCACAAGGGTGTTGAAGGAAAAGCTTCCAAATCTCGGTTACAACCTCTGCTATGGGAAAGGCACGACGAATCCGTGACACCTTCCCCGCGCTTGCGGATGGCATGACAATTCACCCTGCGCCCATTATTAACTTGTTCCAATTAAAGCCTTCAGAAAGGCCGAGTTAATTGAGTATTATATTTTATTAGGAGGGAGGTGTCAAGCTTTACTCATGAGACTTCATCATCGGCCTAATGGGAGCTGCCCCGCAGGCAGATCTGTAACAGAATAAATTACAGCAAGGCAGGGAAATCAGAATGCTACCATTAAAAGCGATGCACTTACTGAAATTCCTCCTCCACTTTCGCAAGAGGCTGTGGAGGTGTGGCTTTAATTAGTTATTTTAATGCAAAGTTAAATTGTTCCCAAAGTATTTTCTGACACAAAGCAGATGCGATGATTAGAAGTTGAGTGAGACTGAAAGGAGTTGGCATCTGTTCCAGGTACATCTATATATTTTAAATTTCCAATAGAAAGTGAAAAATAATTAGAGCAATAAATAATAAACATTAAAAACAACGCGATAAATTATCCCGATCCTTAAAATCCCGACTTGCTGAACGGCGGCTCAGGCCAGCCGGGCACAGCCCCGCTCTCCCGGGACCTTAACTCACGAGGTACTCATTTGTTGACATAAACAGTTAGGAATGGGCTTTCTGACTCGCTACGGCCGAGCGTTCATTACCTAAAGCCACGGGCGC
>NW_008824283.1:420010-422267 GCF_000699105.1 Pygoscelis adeliae | reverse complement strand
GAGCCACGCACTCGGCCCCCGGCCGCGCGCGGCTCCCGCGCAAGCAGCCAGAGAGTCCGCGGAGCAGCTGCGGTGGGGCCCGCTCCCCCCGACCCCAGGGCTGTTCGGATGGGGAAGTTATCATTTTGCTTTCTCCAAAGTATATCTCCCCCCTCTATCTCTCCCCGGTTTAGTATCCCCGCAGAGTAACGTCTATCTCCTTTAGTAAAAAAAAAAAAAAACAAAAAACAAAAAATCATTAAACGGGACAAAAAAGTCTCCACCAACAAACAAAAAACAACACTCCCCCTAGTGTGACTGTATTTCTCTCGTGCCTACGACCAACAACCACCACGGAGATTTTAAAAAAGCCTTTTCCGGGGGTCATGTCTCGAAGTTAACCTCCTTTCGGCGGTGCCCACGTTCTTGGCGTAGGAAGTCTCTCTCGCAAAATAAAGCTAAAGCGGCTATTCCGTTTTTTTCCCCTTCCAGAGCGGGGGGGGAGGGGGGGTGGATATTTTTCCAGTGAAAAGCATTAGGGGTCTCAGGGAAACCGCACAGCTCATCCCCGCGCTGGGAAACCCAGGAACGAAGCGCTGCGCGGCTCACGCTCCTTTTGGGTGCCGGACACCACCGCGGAGAGAGGGTGACCGTGGGGTCTTTTTTTGTCGTTGAGCTTTTCTGTTTTGGTTTGGGTTTGACTCCCTTAGTCCCTCGATGTGTGTTTCCCACCGTAATCCATAAGGCATTTGGCGGGTGCTACCAGGAGTTCCCAACTGGTTGCACGAAAGGAATAAAAATCTTTCCATCCATTATATTTCAGTCTTTTAACACCAGAGCAATTCTGTCCCTGCTGTTTTAGTGGAAATACCGGTCTATAAAGCTGCAACTGCAGTATATTTTAAAATGCTACTTTTTTTTTAAGGGGATTGGAATAATTCTGCTTTGCTTGGGAAGGAAAAGTCTCAAGCGATGTACGTACGATTAATGTTTTATAACACTGTTCAAGGAAATTAAAAACATTCTGTGATGTTCTTACTGTAAAGGCAGGTCTTTTTCGGCAAAACGTTCTGTGTATGTATTTCTTAGATTGCTGTGTTTTGAATAAGCAAGAATCTCGTAAAGAAAAAAACATGTTCCTTAAAAGTATGCGCTACCCGTTTTATTAAACTGATTATGCCAGCGTTCAACTCAAAGTTTGTTTTAAGTAGGAATATTTTCCTAGACGTGTAATGGATTGCTTGAAAACAGAATTCTTTGCTTTTTAATGACCTGTAATGACCAATTCATTTCAACTGCGCTTATCAAGGTGCTGTGTTAAATAACAAACCGGTTCTTGAAAACAAAAAAGTCATAATGAAAAATAAGCAGCCAGAATAATCTCCCATCTCCGAGCCCAAAAAATGCAATAAAATTAATTTAAGACTGTCAAAACATCAAAGCTGAGAAAAGGAGCTGCTAAAATAATGTCTCTTGATAAGGAAATAATAAAAACACACCAAAAAATGTCTACTCAATAAACTCCACTGGATTTGGGGGTCTGTGCTATATTTTATTTGGTGATGAAAGCACTTTGATGTCACTGTATTCCAAACAATTATTATTATAATTTTAAACAACCTGGTGTTTTCCATTACTAACGGCTTACGCTTTGAAGTTACACCTCATAATTTCTTAAATTAAATAAATCATTTTAAGTTTGCACTGGGAGCCTTTTAATAGCAGAGAAAGGAATATCATTATCTTATTGAGAGGCAATTGCAGTGGCTCCAGTTTGGCTGTAGCTGGGGGCAAAGTGGTGCACTATAACAGACATACTTTATTAGCCTCCCATAACTCTTGAAAGAACATTTTTATATTTTCTTTGATTCCCCCCCTCCCCCTCTTGTTTTAAAGCTGTCCCAACCTTTAATTACTGCCTAATATGAAAAGCATTATTTTTTAATGCTGTGTAATTTACCAGAGGCAATAGGCCAAGTTAACAATTGTTTATTAGGGTTGCTGTTTCACACAGGGCAAAGAATGCTGTTCCAAACCCAACTTTTCATGGGTGGTTGCACTAATTAATACAGTGTCTGAGACTCCTAGGGGGTTTTTAATATTAAAGCCTATGGGGCGGAACGGTTTTTAGAAGTCCAGCTCCTGCTGACGTCCTCCTCCCCTCCCCAGTGATTTCTGCTGCTTTCAAGCTGTTTTGATCCGAGGGAAAAGTCGGCAGGCAGGAGGGGAGCGCCCTCGGAGCCTCCCCGGCCCCGCGGTGCCCCGGCGGGGGTGGCAC
>NW_008824283.1:403517-419618 GCF_000699105.1 Pygoscelis adeliae | reverse complement strand
GCGCTGCGACCGCTCCCGAGGCGGTGACTCGGAGCATCCCTGTCCCCCAGATCTGCGGAGTGCCCCAGCCCCGGAGCGCCGGGCGGGTGCCGCCTCCCCCGGGGGCAGGGGCAGGAGGCTGCTGCGGGCAGGGACCCCCCTCTCCCCGCGGCGGGCCACTGCCCCCCCAAAGGGAGACACGGAACATCCATCAGCTTGATAAATGGGGGTTACTCACTCCTGTTCTCCCTGCTAGTTTATTTTCTTAAACTACCGGGCAAAAAGTGTAATGACGGAGCAGACAAACACACTAACAAACAGACGACAGCTTTATGGATGGAGCTCAGCTCCGAGGGCTGAGGGGCGTTAAAATCCGAGCTCCGCCGCCTTTGCCCATTCCCGCTCTAGCTCGGGTCAATTTAGCCACTTTAAAAAAAAAAAGAAAAAAAAAAAACCGGCAGCCTTGGCTGAGTTTTAAAGGAGGAGACACTTACGGATTTATTTTATGAGCTGACCAGGGCTGCTTTCCCTGCTCCCTTCGCCGTTAGCTCAGCTCCTTTGCAAATCTAATCTGCTCGGCTCCTTTGCTATTTTTCATGTTGGACCCATGCGTTTCTCCTCTAAGCCTTTCTCCTTTTTGATGTAGCGAGTCAATTGAAGAATGTTGGTCTCGGTTATCAATCACCCAGCTGGGGCTTAAAGGGCTCGGGCTAATCAGATTTAATTGCTCATGTAGCGCCACTCCTGCCCTGGGCCACGACCGACTTGCTCAATTAAACCCCAAATACCTGCAATCAATAAATAAGGAATGACAACACGTTTAAGGGATTTATCCAGCAAAAGAATTGAACTGGAAACAGATTACAACAGAAAAAGGCCCTTTTATAATTAAACGTACACCTCTTACAGAGTGAAAAGCTGTGTTTAACCAAAAAAAAGTAAGAAGAAAGAAAGGAAAGAAAGGGTAAAAAAGAGAGATCTTGTTCCCTTTGCCTGGGTAAAGGAGGGATGCGGGCGCTGCCTTCCGAGGGGCCGTTCCCGGTCACTTACAAGCTTATTTATAGCCCCGTGCGGTGCCGGGGCCTCTGTTGCGGGCAGCGCCGACACCGCGTCCCGCTCCGCGGACAAACCGCTTCCCCCCTCTTTTTCCGTGCCTGTCCCTGCAGCGTGCGGCCGCTGAGTCAGCTTTCCCCTCAAACGCGTGTTTTCTGCTTAAACACCCTGGCTGTGAGCGAGGCGTCATCGCTTTTGACGACGTGAAAATGGTAGTCCCGATCTCCTTAAAAAAAAAAAAAAAGATAAGACAGGGGGGGGGGGGGGGGGGGAGATTTGCTTTTCCAGCCTCTTGTTTGGAATATAGTAGTAATTGACTGAGATCAAATAACGCTGAACGTGCATAAATAATCGCTTTTGGCATATTTGCCATTCCATTATTATTATTGTTTTTCTAAGAACTGCTTTGAAAGTGGCAGATGCAAAAAGGGTTTGCAATTAATACCAAAACATATTACTTCGGACCATCCAGGCATGCTCTTGTCCAGGGCTTCCTTCCACACCGGCAGCTGCTGTCTTTTAGTTGGATTAGGTTGTAAAATTGCCCCTCCGGCAGATCTGCTATCAGTGGTCATGGAAAGAGCAACAAGGGAAACGAGAGCGGAGGGAGGAGAAGCTGGCCGCTAACCTGGAGGAATCCGAGCGAGGCGCTCCTGCTCTGCAGTCACGCTGCACCGAGGTGGATGTGTCAAAGCTTGTGATTTGCGGAGAGTTTTGCTCAGCTCTGCTCCCAGAGCCTGAATCAGGGGTCCTCGGAGACTCAGAGAGCTCCCTGCACTCCCTGGGGCAAGCAACCCCACCAAGCTGGGTAGGAAACCAGCTGGGACCACGGTTAGGTGTCGTTTCTTATCCCTAGTCCCAGACTCCCAGGGATGGAGCTGGTACCCCTCCACCACCCAACACAGCAGCTCTGGGCAGGATTTGAGCTGGGTGGACAGGTCAGAGGGAATTGTCCGTCTGGGGAACTCCTCTTCCTCTGCATGCCCCATCCACTGAACAGCTCAACTCTGAGCTTTGCTCCAGTTAAACACGTCCGCTAATTACTCCGCAAGTGGTCATCTTCTGCACTAGGTGTAGGGGATTATGCTGGCAGCCACCTGGGTCTCGTGCTGGTTTCCCGTGGCTCCTACTGGGATACAGACTAACCCTAATGCAAACCTGCCTGTAACGGTGCCACTCCAGAGCCGCTTCTGCACATTTGGTGGCTGATCTGTAAGACAATCTTTGTGGGAAGTGAAGGTAAAAATCTTCATAGAAGTCAAGGTGTTGATTAAAAAAAACCCTCAACTGTCAAGGGAGTATTTCTGTAAGGACTTCTGTTTGTTTGTTCCTTAGCTTGGTTTCCTAAGGAAGCCAGGATTATATGATCAAACTGTTACAGCCTTTTGAACTCCTGGGCCAACTCCGATCAAAATTGACAAGGGGGCAGAGGTCTCAGAAATAATCAGGTTGCTGTGATTTTCGTGAAAATAGACTGCTGGATAGCAGAGAGACAGATCCTGTTAAATCCCCACTAAGGTTGTAACCAGAGCTCAACTCTTAAGAAACACCAGAGAAGCTAAATGAGAGCGAGTGCAACATTACAAATATCCCAGCGGCTTCTACCTCGGCTACTAGAGACAGCAGCTATGAGGCACAATCACTGAAAAGCAGGCTTCATGTGTTTTGCTGCTTGAGAAAATACTTACTGGTTGTATTCACCTTTCTTTGCCACTTTCTGGACCAAACTGTCCTTTGACTTGGAGAGCAGCAGAACATCAAAGGGCAGATCTAGGCACTGGCAGAGTCTTCTGGGACAGTTCCCATACTGTGATTAACAGCATCATCCAGGGCAGCACACTGCACAAACACCTCCCCGGGCTGCCTTGGAGGAAGCCTGAGGCTTGGTAGCGGCCCACAAGGTCAGGAGATGAGTGGTCCATGAGTCTGTACAACAGAGGCTTTGCCCTCATCATTGTCTGTGTTATCTCTTTCAGAGTCATGTGGAAAGCCACATCACATTTTTAACAGATTGATCCAAATCCTGTCAAGTAGCAAGGAGGGGAGAAAGAATGAAAATTCTCCCAGCTACTTTGATAAGCCTCAAAGCAGGCTCTTGAAATTTTTTTTAAAGTAGTAAAATAGATCAAGGAACAAACAAATGGTTTTATTTAGACTATGAAACTCGAGCTGATAGTTTTGCCTGTAAGAAGGCAACTCTGCTTCTTGCACTCTCAGTCTAGCCTGAAAAGCAGTTCTATTAATTCACATTTGATACAATTAATACTCAGCCGGATGCTACACGGTGCTTGCTTTTGAGGTTGGTATGTGCTGCCACGATTCCAGGTTTAGGCTGATGATGCCAGTAGGAAGGTGGGTGGTAGTGTAGATGGGCAAATAGACCCATTCATGGGAGACACTTGACTTCCTAGTCCAGAGAGAGCACGATTCATAACTCTGCAGCAAAGGGCAGCAGCCAGTCATTCTACACTGCTACAAAAGCAATGAGACCTTCCCTGGCAAGCCGAGTGCAGAATGAGACATTTCCTCCTTGCTGATGCCAAGAGAAACTGGGCCAGTTTGGAATAGCTCAGCTAGCCAGGTTGCCAGCTCATGGCTCTCTCAGAATCTGAGCTGTCATTTATAAAAATAAAAGCACAAATGTTTTTGCTGTCATTGAAAATACTCCCAGCACTGACAGTTCTGAAAATTAATATAATGTGAACAAGATGCAAAAGATTTTCTGAGCCTATAGAAAAGCCAGGTCTTACAGTTCCTTGGGGAGAGAGAGTTATTTTACTCTATGTCATTGGATTGTTAACTCTGAAGCCTAAAGAAGGCAGTCAAGGTAGCAAGTATTTCACCACCCACAAAAGTTCAAGATTTGAAGGATCTCATTGAATGGCATCTAACTTTAGCATCAGACACAGCCAAATTGGGGATAAACTAAAGGAAAACTTAGGAAAAATAGAACAAGGGAAAACAAATATGACCTGATTCCTTCCAGAGCACACAGCTGCTTACGCATACTCCAGCTAATCCCTTCTGGCAGATTTCCTTTTTTTTCCCAGATCTGACCATTTCGCTTCTTTTAAGACTTTTTGCTCTTTGAGGTGAAGGGGGAAGGGAAGGAGAGGAATGAAAACAGGGAATGCCATGAAAGTCTGTTGTATGCAAGACTGGAATAATCTAAAAGAATTACAAATGCAGAGCAACGCCTGGGAAGAGATAGATGGAAATGCCACATGGGGCCAGCCAAGGGCTGGCCTCACTAAGACATATAGAAATTGGAGTGGGAACAAGTTTGTGAAGGAGCAGCAAAGGCCATGATCAAATTGCACAGCACGAAGTGGAATCACCAATGAATTTAAAACACAAAAATTCCCCTAAATATCCAAAGCAGTCTATTTATTCAATACCTAATTTCTGTCCTCCAAGCCACACAAACAAAAATCCTGAGCATATTTGAATCAGTATCGGTACGTTCTAACTTGGACTTCACACATGTTCACCTGTGATGAAGTAAGGCCCTGTCCTTCCTCTAGTCTTGATCATAAACAGGGACTGAGACAGTATGATATCTGCAAAGTGCTTGTTTTATGTAGTATGCTCTTTGACTGAAAGATTATGTATGTTGTAGGAGATAAGAAACTGTCTATAAGGTTATTTCCCAGCAAGCATTTTTCTGTCCAGAACAGCAAGAACATAAAGAAGAGCAGCTACTGGGAAGCACCATGTGATGATGTTGCCATAGAGGAAAAAAATGTCTGCTTAGAAATCCCAATCCACTGTCTTTAAGGGATGTCATTTACTTCTGGGAGCTGGGAGTTAGCTTTCTGATCTCTAGGAGGACAGGCCCAGGTCTCTGCCTCCTTGCTGCTCCTGGAATAAAGTCAGGAGGAATAAGGCTTGTATTCCTAAAAAAAAGAGGGATATTAGTTATCAATATCCCTTGGTCTGAGGGACTGAGGGACCAGTCAGTTCTTTCCCATCTTGTGTGGCTGGAATAACAGCAAGGTGGATTCCAGCTCCAATTCCCTCTAACTTGCTCAAGCCTATGAAGTAAAGAAGTCCATTACTGGAGAAAGGTAGAAACAGAGGATTTATTTCCGCCGCAGTCTTAGTCTCACCCTACCCGCATTTCTCTCTTGATAGCACTGAGGCTCTGTGCAATGAAGATGATTTAAGACGTTACTGCCTCCAGCTGTCTGCCTCGCCCCAATCCCAAAAGTTGGCAGAAGGTAGCATGTGTCTGTGCTTCAGCTGCTCCAGTTCATGGTCTGGCTTATCAGCTTAAACTGTTGAGAAGACCAAATGTTGATTATGCATTGCCTCTAGGAAGGAAAGCACCAAAGGGAGAATCTAGTTGTCTCCTTTGGTGCTTTTAAGAGAATAGGCCTGTATATATATTTGCTTTGCTCTTTGTAAATTAGAATACCTTAACCTTGAGAAATGCAAAGTAATTTTTACTCCTACAGACCTTCAACTGACGTTACTGAGCTTGCTTCTTTGTGATATCACGAGAGCATGAGAGTCACTGGGGGAGGCTAAGCTTGCACTGGCATAGTAACATTAGACGTTCCCTGGATTGATGTGACTGTGTTTTATGGTCAGACTGGAAGCTCAGTCCTGTTATAGCTGAGAAGAGATGATAGAAATGACCAGTGGATCACTGATTTCTCTTTGTTATTGCTCGGAGAGCATCCTCATACCCCAAACAGAGTTCTTTTGGACTAGATTTTAAGATATCATCAGCCAAGTGACATAGAAAAGCTCACTAGAAAGGAAAGAATATCTTCTTTTTCCAGCTCAGGCACAAAAAGAATAAGGAATTCACCCCAGTCACGTGGAAATCTCTGGCAGAGTCCCATCACCTAAATCCTTGCTGGGCTAAACTTTTTGATGGCCAAACAGACATACAGTGACTCTCAGTGTGCAAGTTCCTGCATTCTACTAACTGGGAAGAAAACATCATCTTTTTGCTTTCATTTCCTTTCTACAGAGATTTAATAGCTGAAAAGCTGTTGTGAGCCATCACATTAATTAGAGTGCATTGCTTTTGCTGTAGTATGCACCAGCATAACACTAAACTCTAATCATCCAAACAAAAATCAGTCTATTTCATAAAACATAATCTCCTTCTGATGTCCAAGGAGAGCTATCAATTCAGGGACTCAATCTGGTTCTGCCTGAAGTCAATGGCAAAGCTATTAATAATGGCAGGATCAAGTCAGTTCACTAATTTGCCAAATTCCCCATCATTAGTGTGAATTAATGAGATCCTACTGGAGCTGCCTTTTGGCTGTGGGTGAAACGGAACATGCCTGGCAGCACATCAGCATTAGAAGGGAGGCCGGGGAGGAGCAGACGTGGTTTGGGGGGAGGGAGATGAGCAAATGGAAGACGCTTAATGCAGTCCAGATGGAAAAAATTGACCCTGACTTCACTAGTCAGGCAATGGCCATAGCCAAGCTGTTTCCTAGTGAGGAGAAAAACTAGAGAGGCTCAAGTAGCCGATGAGAAGTCGGCTCAGATAAAATAAGACAGCCATTCCCTTTGCTTCCCAAATGATCTTTTGCCCAAAACATGAAGCAAAACGCATGTTCTCCTGTCTCTTCTCAAAGTTGTCCAGTGGTTTTCCTCTTCTTGCTTGCTTTAAAGCTTCTAGAAGCAGGGGTGCCAGTGCATGAAGTGGAATGCTGTGCTCACTCTCACATCCAGCCCCATCCAGAACTAAAATTACAACAAAAATTTCATGAAGAAAACCACTTCTGTGAGATTTACAGTGCCAAGAGAGTCATATAAACTTTGGAGAAGCATCCAAAGAGATGTCAAACGGAACTTAATTGAACTTGGCTGTCATCACTAAATAGGACACATCATTTCGAGCTTAATTGATCCTGCCAAGCCTAACAACAGATTGTTGCTGTGTTCCTTGAGATGGTGATGGCGGTTTAACTGTCCATGAGTCACTGGGATAACAGCTATTGCTTGAAAAGAATGTGCAGGGAGGAAAGGATGTTCTTGTCTGAGGCATGTGTCTGCTTCTGGTGCCACCACAAAGACAATGCCAGGCTAATGCTTGAGTATGATCTTTTAATGGAGGCAGCCCTGACAGCTTTGTAGAAGTAATTGGGTAAAACAGAATATTTGTTTTTCTTCATTTGTTTTATTTGTACTGGCTACAGAGCCAAATGCATACACCTCCATTTGAGGCAGTCAGGAAGCCTGAAATTAATAGCTCAAATTAAAGACATAAAGCACATGAAAAAAACTGTTTTGTTTCATTTAGTGGTATGATGACAGCGATGCAGTAGCTTTGATAACACCCTTATATTCAGAAAGGACCTTGGGAGAAACGCGTGTGAGCAGACCGTTCTGAGATGGGAACTCAGAACTGCCCAGTAAAATCCCAGTGGTTATTTTTGCAGACTCTGTTGGCCAGGCATTTACTGTGTTTCAGACTTCTGACCAGAAATCTCCTCCTGAGCCATGCCTTACATCAAACCAACTTCCAACTGTGTGGGAACCGTGGGCGCCCCGAGCGGTGGATATGGAGGTGACCTTTGCAGTCTCCAAAGGTAGTTCAGCCCCCTCAACAGTTACCATTAGTGACATTAGAGCCATGACCATAGTGAGCTGAAAGGGAAACAGCACGTTAGAATATTTCACGATGGCAAAATTCCAATAAAAAATGGACTGTCATAATCCACTTCTAACTAAATACTGACTGCCTGTGCTGGGCTCAGCAAGAGCAAACCTTAATAAATATGATCCAGATCCTGCCCTTCCTCTCCCAAAAAGCAAAGGCAAGCCACCAAATCTTCAAATGCTCAGTTTATTCCCTTGAAAGTACCAGAGGCTAATCTGGCATGCCGAGTATAAGCAAACACACTGTTTTTCAGTTGTCCCATAATATGTAGCATTAATTGTCTTATAGTAAAAGAGTGGAGCAGGTTGAGATACTTAATTGGGAATCTCACCTATTATTTTAAGTATCTAATTTGTACATCTGTGCCTGTACCCATCAGATTACCATTGTTTAAAGTGTTAGTCAATCTTCTTGTAGTAGGGAGAAAATAAAACGTTAATTTTATCAGAATTTTAAAAGGCATCATTAAATATCCTCTACTTAAAAAAAAAAAAAAAAGCCTCTGCAGGCAATGTATTGCACTCACAGAGATAAGAAATGCTTCCCATATACAATCCATTTACTTTGTAGTTCACTCTAATGGGCAGTTTGTGAAAGGTACTTTCCAACATGCATTTAAAGTGATCCATTCGAAAGATAAGTAAATTGCAGCTGTTCATTAAACCCAGCACTTCATGTTGTGCTGCAAACATATATTTAACCAGGAAATGCTACTGTAGGCTCTTACTGTTTTTTTTTTTTTTCTCTGAGATCTAGAAAACATTATGATTCATCATCATTTCCAAAAGTGTCTGAAAATTACAGGCCAACCATGATAGCAAAACACTAAGGGCTTAGGGCAATGAACACACCAATGAGCATTGCAAACATTTTCCATACAGCTGCTCTTGCTTCTTCCTGGTTCCTTTTGATCATTGTTTACAACATGAGCTTTCTTTAAGAGGAAACAAAGCTTTTGTACTGATGCTATTGTAGAGTCCATGTGCTGTAGCAAAATTACTAACTTTCTAGGAAGGGTTAAAGTAGGGACCAAACCCTAAAGTGCATTGTAGTGGAGCTTTAAGCTTGCTTGCACATATACACAGAAAGCCAGAACTTATTACTGATTTTCAAACATCATGGTCTTGCCTACATAAGGCAGCACTCTAAAAGTGCAAGAGCTAATTCACACATGCAGAATTCTGCAGTCATTTTTGTTTTCAGTCCCTTTTCAGATTCGTGGAAACTCCACCCATCTTTCTCTAACTGGAGATGCTCAGCTGCCAGATAGGGCTTCTGGGGCAAACCAGTCAAATTCTTTGTATACGCCAAGAAAAAGATGCCCCTTCTTGCCTTCCAGTACACAAAATTAAGCAAGCACCAGCATTCTCAGAGATCGCATAACGTGTCTGGGGATATGGTGGTGAGGGAAAGGAAACATTTTTCAAGTTATTAAAACTTAAAATCTTGTCCTTCGCAATGATGGAGACCAATATTGTTCCACAAGAAGAACCAGGCACCCTGCTCTGCCTTGGAAGCAGGCTGCACACTACTCAGTCTCTTTAGGATGTGTGAATCACAACCCTTTGGCAGAAAACTGACTTTATAGCATAAATATCCTTTATGGGAGGTGCACTAATGCTGTGTATCCCCCAGTGATGAACTGAGATTCTGCATGGCCCATATGCAAGTGGAGAAAAATGAGTGTGTGGGCTCTAATTAGAGGCCAGGAAGGATCTTGGCCCCCAAACACTAAAACTCCACAATTTCGTCACTATTTCTTTCACCTCCTAACAATATTAACAGCAGATATTTTTGTTCTTGTGGAGAGTCCAGTCTCTCTGTCTCTCCTTCCCAAAGCACAGAGTGATGCCACATTCTGGGAGGTGCAAATATTGATTTGACTGTGATAACTGTGGGTTTATTCTGTGCCTGAACCCATATGCTGGGGCTTTTGTTCAGAGCTTCAATCAAATCTGGGCATTTTATAGATCATTTAACATTTAGGAAGCCCCTTATTTTTCATGTTGCTAGGAGTTAAACCATACTTATAGTAAGGATACCTCTGAGGAAGAAGTGGGTTTTTGTCTTGTCTTACAAGCTGCTTTGTAAAGTTTTCAATATTTTTGCTTCTTGTTGAGCTTGAAATACCTTAGCAATCAAAGCAAAACAAAGCCTGTCTGAGGATATTTCAGCATTTCCATTTCTATTTCCTGTTAAAGCGAGGATATGCAGAGACAGAATAAATATGGGAAGTCAGCAAGAGAAAACAAAAACTAAAACAAGCAAAAAACTCAACCAAATTCTTATGGAACCTTTAAGAGGTGCTTGGTGCCAATTCTGGGTAAAGATGGCTCAAGCCCAAAACATTACGTACGGACCGCTCTGAATGAGGTTTTCATAAATCAGACTTTGGCTTGGAATCTATATTTCACAGCTGCCCTGTGTTATGTGTAGCTTCTATCATAGGCCAAAACAAGAACCCAAGCTCTGAACAACCCCTGGCTGGTGGGGGACGGGTGCAAGGTCAGGTGAAGACCTCAGTTTTGTGGCTCCAATCGGGCTCTGTCAGGAGGTGTCTAATAAAAGATGAAGGTCCACAATGAGTTGCTACTTTATCCTAGCTGATTCACCTTTTTCCTTAATAATAATGAATCAGTGAAAAGAAAACTTGTGAAGAAAGCCCTTCATTCATGCTGTTCAGTCATTAATGCTGCTGTCTGGAGAACAACCTGGAGAACCTCTGCGGTCATCAGTTCTGCATGACTTTCTTACTAAGAATGAATTCTTCTGTTTGAAGACATTGTGTCTGCATACATTTTATTTTTTCTACCTGAGTTTTGAATGTTTGAGGAGGTGCAGCGCTGGATAAAACATACTACATCACATTTGGGTTGTATTTAAGCCGGCCACAATTTGCCACAAATACAACTCTGCCTGAGACAGCAGCAGTGGAGACCAGCACATATGAGGCAGAGCCCAAAGCTAACATTTATGGGAATAATTTGCCCTTTAGAAAATGAGATTAGCAATGCAAGGCCCAGAATTAGGCAAGCATGTACAACCCATAATGTTAGTGGCAAGGAAAATCCCTTTCGTTCATTTGTGGTTCTGAAAATCTGATGAGGCAGTTTAGGAGAACAACTGTATGATGCAAGACCAGATCTTGAGAAGTTAGGGTGGCTGGGGAAGGGAGAAAGGGATAGCAAAGGCTTGCTCCCCAATAGCACCTTGCTGCCACGTGCTTTGGCTAACAGTTTGGCCAGGGACCTGGGGAGAGGGGATATGTCACAGTAACTGGATCTGTGAGAAACTTCCTTGCCTAAGCATTTAATCAGGTGAAACTCAACTAGCATTGGGGTTTTGTCATAAATTTTAAGTAAGCCTGCGTTGGTTGATAGGTTCACTGTGATCTGCCAGGTCTGGCTGATGGTTCTGTGGTTTTGGGGAGAAGTCACTGAGTTTTCGTCTCAACAACATGGAAGGTACATCATGAGGAGAGTACAGGTGAGGAAGAAAGAAGAGAAAGAAAAGACAACTCCCAGTTACCCCTTGCTCGTATTGAAGAGATTTACACTGCTTTGCCCCATTTTGCTTTCCAGCTACCAACTTAGCCCTAATTACTGCATCTTTTCTATGCCCATTGGGTTTTTGTGTAAGCATTTTGTTCTTCACCACAGTCCATCAGAAGTCCTACCAGTTACTATTGTATAAAGAAAAATCACTTAAGGAACAATGAAGAAGGAAAAACATAGACTGGAAGTCAAAAGACTTCCTTTCGTTCCAATAAACCATGATTACCATGAGACCTCATGCCAATTAAAACATCAGACAGAGTATCAGCCACACCTGAGCTGGAGGGATATAATGTTATTAACAATATTTATGCAACCATCATCTGTAGATCATGTTTAGTCTCTTTAAAGCTGTTTGCCAGCCTGTTCAGTTCAGGATAAACTGTAAAAACTTTGGCACCATAAAATGCCAGCACTAGGTGATAAGTAGGCTGAACTCCACTCCATCACATATATGGTACCTTCAATCCATTCACATTATCGACCAGGTCTGCTCCTGCATGTTTGCGTCTGTAATTGATTGTGGGAGCTATTAGTCACAGGTGCGTGCGATAATGTTTAGACATCTCTTTGATTCAAGGATGCTATTAAGGAATTAGACCATAGTGGGGTAAGAGTTTGTCTCTGCAATTAATTGCTCCTGGGGTTTTGCAATCCATGATCAAGTAGTGGTACAAAAATCAAAGACTGACTTAAAAAAAACCAAACAACCCAACAACAACATCCCCAACTTCAGAGTTATGCGTTCTATTCAGTCTACATATTGATGACTGAATATTTCTGGTTTATATGTACAATTTGTGAAACAAATGCTCAGTGTCTGTTTCAGTTTCTGAGTGTTGCTGCTGGAGCTTGTAAAAGATATGATCAAAAATGGAAAAGGTAACTAGAAGGACTCTGCCTCCCGGTACCTAATTAGATCTCCCTCCAAGTTACACTTCAACAAGGACTGAAGAGTGACTCCACTAATTACTAGCTTTGGTCCTATTGTGATCAGGATCCTGACAAAATCAGAATTACCTGATCCTGTTCAAATTCACCATAAATTTGGACTCCTGTTCTAATCAGAAGGCATCCCTGTAGGCCTGGGAATTTCTCATTTCTTAAGAACTGGTATTAAGGATGTTTGGGCTGAATCAGGTTTTGGGTAGAAAGCTGGGTGAAGAAAATGACAGAAGAAAACATTTTTTAGTCTTTAGGGCTGACTTTTCATCTGGAGTTAATCTTCAGGAACAGGGTTGGGAGGTGCTTTGGTTGTAAATGAGAGGTAAAACAAAACTCCTCTCCAGGTGCACTTGGTTGTTTAAAGATCTTCTGATGTTTGACGTGTGAAAGTATTAAATGCATTAAGCCAAGATGATTCTAATTCAGGCAGTTACTTTTCACTTACCCACACTCCCCCCGTTATTTAAGGTGACTTTTCAGATTGGAAAGTCTTTGGGGGCAGGAGCTTGCAGCAATACTAGGAACAAATTCAGTATTAGTTTTCTCACGTCCTGTGCGGATTCTTATACAAGGTTGCTGTCATTAACAAACTCTTACCTTCCATCCCAGAAATAGATGCATCCCAGCCCAAGATGAAATAATTTGGGTTTTTTTGCAGAGTTCATTGAAATCAAATCCTAACACGCGGTAAGTTGTTGTTGTTCTTGTTATGGGAAATGATCTTGCATTTTGAATGCCTTCTCCTTCCCACTGGGGACATTGCCATCAAGGTGACTGTACCTGCTTCCAGCCCCAGATTAAGAGCAGCGGAGAAAATGGAACAAAACAGAGGTTTTCAAATTCCATTCTGATGTCTAGCTGCCAAGGGAGCCTGCCGTGCTCAATTCAAGGGCTAATCCATGACCATCACTCTACTTCAATAATTGCAGAACATTAATGAGTCTGTTTCCTTATTACAGAGCTCAAAATAAGAGCATTGGCATTCCGATTTAGCAGGGAACTTTTAAAGTCTTAGCCCAAGAATTGTAAGAGGAATGGATTTTTTTTTTAATTAACTTTGCATTCAAAACTTGTGTTAAACCATCTGTTCTCATGCAAGGGGTGAGGGAGGGGGAAGCTAGCCACAGATTTTCATCAGCGAGCTGTTAAATTAGTCCCTTTACTTCACAGGGCTTGTTTTATTCAATCTGCCTTTATTAAGAACACAGGTTTGATTCTGCAAGGAACAAATTCTTCTGGTTCTTTAAGGAAAATGGTTTTAAGCAGGGTTTTATTAGGTTGCATTACTGGATAAGCGATACAACATGTTACCAGCGTGAATCATCTGATTTAGAGTGACAAGAAAGGAACTTAAAAAATACCCAGAGCCAAAACATTGGCTGGCAAGGGCTAACAGGGCCAGATTTGATCTACTTTTGCAAAGTTTTTCTGTTGCAATTGGTAGCAACTGTCTAGGGCTTTTAGATATTTTGACTAAGTCTCTTTACCATCCCTAAATTAAGAAGCAGAGAAATTAGGGCCAGACTAAGTTTTCTAACCAGACTGAATAGTCACAGTGAAGTCAGCAGGGCTGCTGATGGAATGAAGCGTGATCTAGGAGGAGGTCTAGCACTATTTCACCCTAAGAGGAAAGAGACATACATAGGTCATCTTGCCTTCACAGCCAGGACTCTGCCTTACAGCACATTTCTTTTCTTTCCCTGCCTCAGTCCTGCTAGCGGAGCTTCTGTGAACCCCCTGTGCTTGTCTGTGAGCAAATGGGCATTTACAAATCTCTGCCTTTGGAATGATGCAGCCTTCAGCCAGACCAGGTGAGCATAACATACCCGAGAGGCATGACTGAAAATCCTCAGCCTGTTTCCATTGTCTGCATTCAGATCCTTTTTCCTTGCTACACTCAAGTATTCTGTTGAGTGATCTGGCAGGTAACTGGGAAGAGGCACAGAATATTGACAGAAACAGAAATGTGATTTCTTAATGAGGAGCAATAGGAGAAACCTGACCCTAAGTCATATATTCAGCTATCATGAGGTCAAAGTGCACCTTCTCCCTGCCAGCTGAGAGCACCTCTTGCATTGAAGATAGAGTGAAAGCGGTATGTGAAGATCTGCAGGTTCAAAGATATCTCAGGTAACCCGAAAAGGGAAACTGAATATTTCCACTGAAAATGTCATAACAAAATATAATAGTTTCACTTGCTAAACTTGATAGCTTTCAGTCTAAGGATATGTCTCTCACAGTCATGTTGACCATTCTCCATCAGTATTAGGGCTTAGCCTAGAATTAGCTCTTTTCCTATATTGAGGTCCTGAGACTGAAATGAGCTTTTAAACCTGAAGTAAACTTCTAAAAGAAGACATCCTGAAATAGATGACTAGAATTGCTAAACCAAAATTCCCAGCTAACCAAGTTTTTAGGATGTAGCAAACCTCTCTGTTGAATTTTCAAGCTGTGCTCTGGACTATATTGAAAACCCCCATCCCACAATAACACCCAGATAGTTTCAGTCTTCTGTCCAAACTGAGCTATGAAAGTAGAAGGAAGATGGCGCCCTAGAAATCAGTTTAAAGTCTTAGTGCTGTTGTCCCCAGCAGATTTTGCCCAGTCAGTTCCCCCTACCTTTCCCAACTAAGACTTACTGCCAAGAGCCAATACTACAGACTGCTCTAGCTGTAAAGAAAACTTCATAAACACATTGTACCTCCTTTAACTGCAATGAGAATAAAAGGAGAAACAAGTTTTGCAGCAAGACTGTCCCTTTGGGATGCAATGATGAATGTTCATACCAGTAGCAAGTGTCACTTGTTTAATCCTCTCATAACCTATTCCCACTTTGAGGTTTGGATTTTATTTATGAAACCAGACCATGGGCAACCTACGGACTGAGAACTTATCACTGAATTTATGTTGGGAGTTATCTGGGGGAAAAAAGAGTTCTCAGTATCCTCTCCTAGGTATTTGGAGAACTCACTGAATACGTTGGTTCAAATTAAATTAAATATAGCACTTTTTAAACTTTCCATTTTGAATTCCTGTAGAGAAAAGAACATCCTTAGAGTGAGCTTTTTATACTTATTTGCATGCAGAAGATGACATGCATATATTCATATTTCAGACTCCATAAGAGAAAAAAAAAGAGGAAAAAATGCCAGAGCTCCCTATTGGCTCTCCACAGGGCTTGGATATTAATTCTGAGCTCAGGAAATCAGTTTTCTTACCGTGTAGTGAATGATTTTGCTCTCAGTTTTGTGACTAACCATCTAGTTTTCCTCTTTGGTGGGTGCTTAGTCATTTGGGATGGTTGAGTCTTCTGCATCCTTTCCCTCAGAGGGAACAGAAGAATCACATTACTGCATGCTGCGGTCCGTCTGTGCCAGCAGGCCAGGAGTGGCTTGGGAATGACAGTCTTGCTTTGCACACTATTATTAAAGGATTGATGACTACCAATTCTGAGAAGTCCTGGACATTTGGCCATGCTTGGGAATGAATCTCCACCAATTTTCTTCAGAGTGTGTTGACCATTTCAGCATAGAGAAAAATCCTTAGTGCAGCAGAACTGAGTATCTTTAGTCTGAAATGGCAGGTTTGACTGGAAGTTTATTTTGGTACCTATGGGATTTCAGGGAATTTGATGAGGTAGGGATCCTGTGTAAGACCACATATTCAAAACGTTGCTCCATTAGCCTCTTTCTCTGCCCCATCCATATCCAATGCAATCTCCTTTACAATATATAATAATGAAGGCTATGAACCCCCCGATTTTTTTAAACATCTATTTGCATGGAATTTGAGCCTTGCTATAAATAAACCATAAAAATGACATTAATAAACACCGGAAAGCAGTAATGATGTGTTATTGCCATAGGAGGGCCAGTTAAACAAGTTAAAGGCTGACACAGTTTTCCAGATGCAGTGTTGCACAATGTGCTTGTTTACCTG
>NW_008824283.1:396556-403474 GCF_000699105.1 Pygoscelis adeliae | reverse complement strand
CATGGGGGTACCAAGGGAGAACACTGAAGTGGACTCAGAAATACCAAACATAGCTTATGATCTCCCTCCCCTAGAGTTTTATCTGTAAGATCACATCTGTAAATATCTTTTACTTGTAAAACCTTTTCCAACCACAAAACTTTATCATCTTTTGATAAATAACTTCTGATATTTGAAAATGAGGATACTTGTATCTCATCTAGAGTTCTAATCCCCTTGGTTTATCCTCTTCGTACATATATATTCAGTTTGTTTCTCCATTCTTGGTCTCATTCCTCTACATTTCCCATGAATCATGAGAGTTGAAAATAATTTTTTCTCCCCTTGACTTGACCAATCTATCCAGAACTCTTCTGTTCCTCTTCCCACTGAGTCATTTTAGCCCTTTAAATTTTACCTTGGAAGCTTTCCTTTCTCTTCATTCTACGGTGATGACTTCTTCTCTTTACTTGTGTAATATAGTCCAATGCTGAAGGTTAGGAATGTCCTTAGAAATGCAGTTGGAATTAGGAACAAAGTTTAGGATGCCTGAAGAGGACAACAGCAGGGCTAGGATTTCTGTCTGATTGATCTGATAATTCTTAATAATGTCAATTCCTACAGTGCTCTGAAATCAGCTACTCAGACGAGTATTCTGTGACCATGCCCTGAATTTCCTTTGTGTTTAGTGAACAGATCCTACAGGGTGCTAAAATCATACAGATGGATTCAAGCTAAACTAATGTTCAACCTACTTTTAACAAATCTAAAAGCTATATACTTCCTTTTTTAGGAAACTTTTTCATCCTACTAGTGTGGAAGTGACAGAAATACTAAATGAATACTGCAGGAGTAAAGAAGTTGCATTAGCTTATCGGCAGTGGACTTACCCCGGCTGTCACCTCACACGCTTATAACAAGACAATTCCCTGGAGAACCTCAGTTAGGTTCAGATCCATCCATACTTTCATACCTTGCCAGTTTCAATGAAATGAGGATAATTTAGAAAAGTATAATTATATTTTCACAGATCAAAGATGTGTATATTAAGTTGAACTAATTGCAGTGAGGAATTTTGACCTATTTTCTTTGAAGTCTTACAAAAAATAAATTACGTGTGCCAATCCCATTTGCACAGGACAAGTTCAAGATTCCTGACAACACTATTGCTGCCAACTTATGATTTTGTTATAGCCACCAAAAAAATTAATTTTTGTTCCAGGATCAGGCAATTATTCATACAGGGGGTAGGAGTCCAAATGAGTATCTCCTACTTCTGTCCTGATGATTGCCTGAATCCAAGTATTCCTTTCTGCTAATTGCAGTCTTGCTTCATGTTTTTTCCTAGTGAAATCTGAAGCTCTTGAGGTGGATGTAGATCAGCATCTCCATGCAGATTTATTTATTTACTTACTTACTTACTGGTTAGGATCATAGAAGACTTCCCTCCAATGAAATAGTGTTTAAGAATATACTATAGCTTACAGGATGCACTCAGTACCTGGGTGACAAATGTTAGCCTTCCCTTCACAGACTCAAATGCAAATGTGCTGAAAAGCATGGGTGATCCTCCGCTTGGCGGCCCCCACATCTCTGTGTCAAAAAATGGGCAGGAAGCTCGGAGGGGAAGAAGAGCAACAAGATCATCAGTGTGTCAGTAGCATGGCTGACTTCATTCTTGTGAATTTGAAAGGAGATTGAATTTATCAATCCGGACTATGTTCTCTGCTTTCTTAGGTGGTAGTCACTGAATATGGGAGTAATACTGTGCTATTCCGTTTCTGAGTCCACCTTCCCTGTGCTTTTATGCCAGCTATCTTTGGCGTTGTCTTTCCTCCCTTCACTAGTTCTTACCTCCTCCTTAATCTTAGGAGCAAAAATCAAGCTTCAGCCCAAAAACTGCCTCCTTTGTATTGAGGCAGTGTGGAAGCAGGAAAGGAGAGTAAACAGTTTCAGATGCAATGACCTATCTGGGTTGTAACTGGCCATATCACCACAGTGGCTTCATTCTTTGGCATTGTAAGTATGGAGAAAGGCAAGAGACATGGCTTGAATCTTAGCTCACATTTATACCAGGAGAGGACTGGCCTTTAGTTGGGAGCACAAACCATTAACATTACATGACTAGAAATTGTGGTCCAGCTACAGAGAAAGGCCGTATCCCTCTCTCTCTATTTCTGCTTGGTCAAAAAGTCCATGAACCTTGCTCCTCCCATTTCCTTCTTCACCCTTCTTGTCTCCATTCCCTTAGGGTCCTAGCTTCTACTGACTGACCTTTACAAATGCAACAACAATAATTATCCTATAATTAGACACTCTAAGTCACATTGTTGCTAAAGCTGTCAGTGTGGGAAGGAAGCAAGCAATGCTTAAGGTAAGAGTTTAAGACTCCTTCTTCACTGTATCACCAGAGGTATTTGTGCCAAGTCCTTGGCATTTCATTAGGTGGCTGTTGGGGTTCCCTTCTAATTGCGTCTCATAAGTTAGTGATTGCTGTTCATGACTCAGTGGTTGCCTGTCTCCAGACCACATAGATAGAGAGTAAAGGACATTCAGGGTTTCAGCAGATTTCAAGTTCCTGCTGCCATTATGGCCGTTGACAAATTAAACCATCCAAGGTCATCTTGCCATGCGTATGGCATTAGAGGTGCACCTCAGTCTTCTGGTTTTCATCCCAGAGTCTGGAATGCAAAGGTTTGATTCTGGCAGGTGGCAAATATGTGCAGCTTATGTGAAATCCAAACACCTGGCAAATCCTTCTTGGCATTAGTAATACCTCTGAAACAATAATTTTCACTGTCCCATGAAAACAGGTGAGGCATTGAGACATTCTTGTAGAAGTGTCCCAACTATGACAAGGTTTGGAAGCACAGCCCTGGATTAAAGACATAGGGCTCGTCTTATCCACCCTTTGTGACATGGACACTCCACTAGCAAGGCATTGCATATAAATGCAAAGAAATATGTGAGTTCCTTATAGTTGAGATTAGCAGTATTTTCAGGTTTTCCTTTTTCTCCTTGTCTTTAGTGTCCTCTGTGGTCAGCTGTTGCAGTGTAACAAATCCCTCAACAACCTCTCTGACTTGAGATGTGTAACAGGACTTCTCTGCCCACTCACTCCATGTCTGTTTCTTCTTCCTCCATTTGCCTTGTAAAAAAAGTTGTTTCTTTTCCCCCCCCCAAGTCTAATTTTCCCTGGGCACAGTACATCAAGTGGTGTCTGCAGAAATACACAGGATGGAATATCTGACTTTATCTCTTTGTCGTCCACATTTCAATGTCTTGCTGCTTGGATTGGTTATCCAAACCTCCCAGTAAAAATATTACTAATAAAATCGCACATTCATATAATACTCTGCCTCAGTACCAAATTTCTCCTGGCTTTTACTTTCGCTTGCATTATTGATAAGCATCAGGCAAAAGAAGGGTCCCTAGGTTAAATCTATATTGCTTCGAATTTCCCTTCTATGCTTAACATCAGACGCCACCAACACATCTTGAACTGATTTAAGGCCCTGGGGTGTTACTCAGTGCCATTCAAAACACAGCAAGCCACTTTCCATGTGCTGGGGCCACTAGGGCTCGTTAGAATGGCATTTTTAATAAAACTTAAGTGTAACTACAACATTTTGCGGCTCCACTCTCCAGATAAACCACTACATACGTCATTCCCCACTTCACCTCCCCATTTACACACCCACTAGACTTTTGACCAGCCGGCCAAATTCATTATGGGTGTAAAACTATTGCAATCAATAACATTCCTTCTGCTTGACACTTATTGTAGGCAAAAGTTTCCATAGGGTTGTTTGCGTGCGTGTCTTTTTTTAACTTCCTATAACAACTTAATTCTTGAAACAAAGCCCTGAATGCTATGATTCAGGTGAGGCAATGCAGGAGCATTAAAAACACTTTGTTTTCAGATGCAGCTGTTCTATGTTAGTTGTTTTCTGGTCCAGAAAAGGCTGAGCTGTTAATAATGCTTGAATATTTTCCCTTTCTTTGCCTAAAATAAAAAAAATACACTTATCCAGTGCAATTTATTCTAGGCAAGAATATCTTCAGGGTTCACAAAAGAAACGTCTGGTGCTAGCTAGGATATGACAGGCAAAAAAAGCATAAAGCCTGTGCTCATGGATTAACTCATTATCTGTGCTACTGGCCAAAATTAAATTCTGAAAAGATCATCTACAACTCACACAGACAATCCTAACCAGCTAAGTCAGGACAGTGTGTCTTGGGACCTTTCTCCATGGGAATTGGAGGGGAACTGGAGGGGAATGACGCCACCAGGAACTGCAGCTGCTGGAGCAGGAGCCTTTCCAGCACAGTTTTGCATTGTTTTTTGCTGATGGTAAAGCTCTGCATCTCCTCTGCAGGTTTGCTCCTCTGATCATGGCCCTTAACGAAGCCTGTTTTGCTTCTGCGTTTAGTTTTCTGGCCTTGTTACTAAAGTCTGTGTGTCACGCATGGGACAAAAGAATCAATACATGGATTCCCTGAAAGTGAATCACCGTGTGCCCTGTGGGATTCGGATAAATAGTCTGAATGACACTTTCTTCACCTCTCTAGACTCCCATTTCAAACACACTCTACAGCTGTCAGATAGAGGAAAAAATACTGCTATTCCCAAGTGGTTTTGCACTGATCAGGAAAGACCTATGCTGAGATATTTTTCATGCAAGTCACTGTCTTACACTTCCTGATGGGCTCTTCCTTTACCTTCATCAGCTCCTGGCAGATTCTGTGTAGTTTTGTTTTTTGGCAAGGACTGCATCTTTGTGTACAGATAGCTACGTATGTACAGCTCCTAGAAGAGTTTTAAGTATTACAGTAATAAATACGTAAGACTGATTATGTGGTGGATGTGCTGTTCCCACCTCTTTTCCATCACAAGCCTCTCCTCCGCTCAGTGGCTCTCCCCGCTGCCTGCTGCTCTGCCACAGCTGACGGGGAAGGGAGGCGTAAACTCCCGCGTGGCAGAGCATGCACCAAGTCAACAGCCGGCACCACTGCTCCCAGCTTACACAGTTGCCACGCGATGCTGTTTAATACCAGACCAATGAGGTGAATAAAACCTACAAAAGTTTATGGTGTGTAAATTACTGTTGCACCCTGCCCTCTGCCTCCACGCTGAACTGCCTGCACCAGAGTTGTATAAATGAAAACAGTCCCTTCCCATGCGATGGCAGAAGGACTTCCAGGAGCTGGAGAAATTACTGGGCAGCTATATTGGGATGGGAAGCAAGAGAAAATGTCCCAGGCAGTTCTGGCTCTTGGCATCTCATCCTCTGAGCATCCCACTCCCAGGCACCTTTGGAAAGAGACTGTGCTGTAGAGCCTTGGCTTGAGGCCACAAGTCTCCTGCCGAAGCCTCAGCACCAAGAGCCATAAGAGTGAGCAAAACCGTAGCTTTTGAGAGTGAGGAAGAAGGCAACAAACAGCTAATTCAGGGCTTTGAGCAGAGTATAGAGGTGAGGAAACCAAAGGCGCTTTGGAGGAGGGCTCTGCTGGAGGCTGTGCACCGCAAGGACTGTTGTTTTGCCTCTTCTCGGCTTTCAAAAATGTCACTGTTGTGTAACCTGAATAGCTGCTGGCCATCCCATATCTTACATATTTGAGAAGACTGGAAAATTCTGTTTCAGAGTATCTAAAACTACTAAGGAAACATGCCGTTGTAGACAGGCATCTACAATTCAGTTCAACACATGAGAAGCCCTGGCAGCTGCCTTGTTATCTTTGGAGCCATTGCACAGTCTGTCAAATTGAAAACACGACAAAACATTTTGAGTAAATGCTGAAACTTTTATGAGCTCTTGGGGGAAAAAGAAGTTTCAGATAGTGTAATCTGATGAGTGTGGTACAGATGAAGAGATAGACAATGCCTGTTAGAAGATGCATATGCATGTTATAAAATGAGAGGATATATCTGGCTCCATGCTTACAACAAGATCTGCAAGCACAGATTCCTTTAACTATTCAAAATCCTGTTGCTGTAAGTAGGACTCAAGCGATGGAAGCACTTTCTGAAGCAGCTGCTGGTACTCTTCATGTTTGGAAGAAGCACGTCTTTCCAAAAGTGTTGACCCTGGGTGGTCGGTCTGCTTTTAGCAGATAATTGGCTTTGTGTATGTCATTTCACTTTCTGTGCCTCAGCTTCCCTACCTGTAAGACACAATAAAATCACTTGCATCATCAAGTGCTTTGGTATTGAAAAAATGTTCTATCTAGGGAAAGGTTTTGCTGTTCTCATATTTCCAGATGTGTAATAGGCCACTGCAAGTTTAAGGAAGCTTTCTGAGGTGTTAGTTAAAAATAGTTAATGATATAAAAAAAAAGTAACTCAGAAACATCCAGGGGCTATGTTTTAAAGACAAACAGATACATAGCTATAGTAAGTAGCAACCTTTGCCAATACTCGCTGTAGTGTGGTATTTCAAGAGCTACACTTAGGGCTGGCCCTGCTGAATCCAAGGGAATTGTAAGTGCTCAGCATGTTTCAGGATCAGGCCCAGACCTCTTATTTTGGTGCAAAGGGAAGGAGTGACTCCCAGTATCGCATCAGCTCCTGCAGATGTGGTCTGTTTAATGGTGACTGCGTGTTTAATGGTGACTGCATGCAAGTGCACATCTCGCACACAATCAAATGGTTGTTCTGCTGAAATTGGGCAAAGGCAGAGAAACATCAAGTTAAAGGTCATCTCCGAATCTCTCATTTTCCTCCTCAGTTCTGCCTTCCCCAGAGCCCATGATTTTGTCTCAAGACTTTCTGGGAATCGTGCTGGCCCTGTGCTCCTGCTGGCGCTCTGGCTGCATTTCGCTTATGAGCAAAGAGGTTCTCATGTAGACACTTTGCACAGTCAATTAGTAAAGTAATTGAGTACTCTTTGGGATGAAAGGTATAATACACACACACGATTATTCACCATTTTCATTACA
>NW_008824283.1:396178-396533 GCF_000699105.1 Pygoscelis adeliae | reverse complement strand
CAGGAATGCAATGCATCCAGACACTTCGTGGTGAGGTAACTCTGAATGACCTGCTTTTCCTCATTTACATCTGACTCAGTATCATTTGAATACTGTGCTTTATGTGTGATATTGCCTTATTACTTTTACAACACCCAGAAGAAGACTAGAAGAGCCAGCAGGTCTCTGCCCTCAAGAGTTTGTTTTAGCTGGGAGAAAATGAGTGGAAGGTAATACACAATAGGGAGGAGATGGGTGGAGAGCTTGAGATGGTTGGACTGCAGTATAATCATTATTATTAAAGTCCTTATGGATATCATGGGAGAAATTAGTCTTAGGTAAGGATTTGAATGGAATGAGACTGCTTAGCAGGCCA
>NW_008824283.1:374845-396109 GCF_000699105.1 Pygoscelis adeliae | reverse complement strand
ATACATACATATATACACACACACACACACACACTTATTTATGGCTATATGCAAATTTTATATATAAGGTTATATAGAAGATTATATCACCCAGCCCAGTCTGTATAGACAGAGCTAAAATGGATGTCACACCTTTTTGGAAACATCTCATCAAATCTCATCTTCTTGAGGCTGCTTGTAAATTTTTAGGATAAGGTTTTTAGAGGAACTTGTTCTGCTGGGCAAAAAGTGGCAGTTTCTAAACGTCACACGGTTTTGAAAACCTGCCTCTCAAATGCTTGTGCTTCAGGACACGTGGCGGTTGCCTGTATTGTGGAAAATGGGGAATTGTTTTGCTGTATGTATTAGACGTTTTGCTTTGGTATCCTCATCATGCTTAAAAAGTGCCAGTTAAAAATACAGGGCTACTGAACTGCCTGATTCCTCTGCCACAGCAGTGCACGACATCCAACACTAAAGCTCTCTCTTGTGGTCGTGATATGCAAATACATGTACTTTATTAGAGGCAAACGGGGTTCATAAACTACTTCAGCAAAACACAAAGCTCGTGAGGAGTTGAGAAATCATGTCTTAATTTTATGTTAACAAAGCTGACAGTTTCTACTGTTAATTCTAAATGGAGGATGTTTATTATGGAAATTATTGGCATCTATTACTCTTCTAATACCAAATCTGTTACTTGGAAAACTCCCTCCTTTTAAATGAGAGGTTGTGTTTTTCACATCTATCACTAAACTATTAAAAAAACCTATTCAGGTGCTTATAATCACAACCTTCCCACTGTGCTTGAATATCCAGCTTCCACTTACAAGAGTAATTTTGCCCTGGCTAGCTTTGATTTCCCTTGCTGAAACCTCGTTTGCATTTGTGTGCCGAGCCTCTGCAGCCACGAGGGCCGGGAGAGCCTGGGAACGGCAAGAAAGTGCTGTATGGCACGATGAATATGGAAAACAACTGGACACCCATTAGTTTTGCAAAAGCAGAACCTGTTCCCTGCAGATGAAAGCTGATTCATACATTTTTCTGACAGTGAGCACTGTCTCTGCTGATTAAGAAATTGTCTGATCAGATAGTGAAAGTCGCGGCGAGCTGCTGTGTCATCTCCTGGTGGTGCCAACGCTTCGTGCCGCTGGGAATCTGGGCTCATCTGGATGGCTTTGTTCTGGCATCAAGCTGGGTTTGTGTTTGGTTTTTCCTTGGCCAGAGGGAAACTACGAACAAAACTTTACGAACAAATCTGGATTAGTTTACAGATGTTCCCTAAATGCCTTGAGGTGGTCAGAAAGTCTCTGGGGGCTGGGAAGCAGGGACTTCAGAGGTGGTGTCAGAGGTGAAAGTATCGAGCTACCTGCTGGCCTGAGCAGTATCAGTCTTATCAGTGGGGACTGCACGGCACGGTGGCGAAGGCTATCTGCCAGCCCATGGTAGGAAATGTCTCGCTTGGCAAATATCCGTTTTGAGGAGTACTGAGGTGCTGCTGGATTTGCTTTTACTCCTGATGATGAGAAAAATGAAGAGGGGGAAAAAAAAAAAATCTTCCAAGGGGACTGAGCCATGAAGAAGATGTAAATGTTTCCTTCCAGTAATACAGCAGAGAGGAATTTGTAGCTGGGGGATGAGCTAGAAGATCTGAAGAAGCTTGTGAGCCCAATCAAAGCTGCAAGGAAGAGGTCAGAAAGTGGCACGGGGGACAGGGGTTTGGATGAGGGTCAAGCACTGGAGTTGGATGGGGAGAAGCGGGGGATGCATTTCTTGGCTGGTTGGCATACGGCTTCAAAACGCACCAGCCAAGTGTCTCCACCCCTCTTCTAGGTCCCTGCTACAAGTCACCCCATTGACTCCAGGGACTGGTATAAAAAGCCACGCACCCCAAACAGGGCTGAGTCCCAGACCAAGCAGCCTCTGTGATAACATTTTTTTTCCCCCTTCTGTTTAACAGAAGAAAACTTCCACCTTTATGATGCATCCAAACACAGCTCTCTTTCTTTCTGAACATATAATCGATTACATGAAATTACATTAATATTATAATCCCAGCAGCTCTCAAACAGAAAATTTTATGGGAAGTTTTGAAAGCCTAAAACTCCTTGTATTCTGTGGAGTTCAGGAAAAAACTTAATGTTTTCAATATTTCAAAAAGTTTTCTGAGATTTGGAATGCCGTGGACTTGCTGCTTCATCTTCTTCTGTCTTTTTTTGTTATTCCACATCACAAAATGGATGGTCTTTAGATAATTTCCCTTCTTCTGTTTCATATTTGGTGAATGTTCCAAACTTGGCCACTTTCAGAAAGTTAGAGAGTGGCCAAGTAAATAAAATGTCAACAAATAAATAAGATTATTTTCTCTCCTGATATTGGTAATGTAAAAAAATTGTGGTTTAGATTTTGACAAAGAAAATGCAGATCTTCTGAGGCTATTTTAGCTGTTTTCCAAAGGGTCATTCTAAATAGAAATAAAAGCATTTTAAGCAAAAAATTTCAACCAGCTCTAATCATCTAAACTACGGAGGAGTCACTTACCCACTAACAGAGCTGATTTTTTTTTTTAAATGCAAATCCAGCGCTTGAGTCAAGATGGCAGGATCAGGCTACAGTTTGCCTTACTGCAAAGCTGGTTATCAAAACTCATTTGATTTTGAACGAGGCTTTTATTTTCCTCATTGTTTTGAAAGAAACAATAAATTTTCCTAGAGAATTACAAAATGACAATTCTAAAGGACTGGAAGAACAAGTCTGTTGAATGAATCCAGGCATACCTGTGACTGCCTGGAATCGCTCCTGCTTTGGTAGAAAGGAGCAATTTAAAAGATCGACATGCTTGCAGGGCTTCATCCTCTGAATCATTGGCTGCTTTTAATGGCAACTAACAGCTAAATTGGGCTGAAGAGTGCTTATTAAGAGTGAGGAAGCACTGAGCCTCTGCCAGGGCTGGATCCTTTGTCTTGTGTTGATGCAAAATGCAGCATAGATGATTTGGAATGGCTTAACACGCAGAAGCATGATAGCAGGGTTACGAAAACAAAGCTAACAGGCATGCAAAAGGAAAACTGGGAACGCTGCTGACTTCTTTTAAAAATTAAGGCAGAATGACGGGCTTTCCTGATTAAGTTTCTTTGGAAGTTAATTTACCAAAACATTCAGTTAAGAAAAGAAATGTGAAAAAACATTATCATCCCCTGTTATTGTGACAGTTTTTTTCCCAGAGCTACAAGTCAAAATCCTCAAAACAAAACTCGTCAAGAAAGCACCACACACAGCACCGACAGAGTCCCTTTGAAACCCACGAACACCAGTGCGCAGTCCTATTCATCAGCTCTGTTATCCTCTGTGGACTTCAGACCTAGTTCTCCAATTTAAAGCAGTGATTTTCAGGAGGCAAGGAAAAATGGGCTTTGAACTTCTCAAGCACCAAAGCATGTTTGCGAGCTGGTTGGGTCTGTGCTGCTCCGTCTTGCTGCTGCAATCAGGTAAGCGCTGCTTTGGAGAGCTACGGCTGAGACTGGCAGGCACAGAGCAGCCGGAACTCAGCACGGCTGACGGTGTTGGGAAAGTCTGCTGAAAAGCTTCAAAACGGAACCAGCACCCACCCTGAGCACGGACAAATAGGCAAGTTTATCTACTGTTATGGGGTAAATGTGTCCTGGTCCTGATCTGTAGCTGGGGAAGTCAAATGGAGCTACCTTCCAGTCCTCTTCCTGTAGTCACATATTTAATGACAAATATATGCTCTGAAAAAAACCCCACCGAAACTAAAACAGAGCAAAGGAAAATCAAATCAGAAATCAAAACATGCTATTATAATAAAACCAGTTATTGTCTATTTGTAAATATGCTTTTATGTCCTTGCTTAGAGCATTTTTTGTTCATGATAGCAGCAAATCTCAAACCATAGAGATCTGATTTTTACAGGAAGCAAGTGATTCTTTTATTAAGGTCTGAAAATTATTTAAATTGTCCAAAGACCTACTATATAATTCTCCTGGTGTTGTTTTAACTTGGAGCTGAAAATGGAAATGATTATGAATGTTAACAACAGAGTTTACAAAGAGATTATTATAGCTATTATTAATGTATATAGTCAGCGAGACGTGTTTGAATAGAAGACCTGGTTTTTCTTCTTTGTCCTGTAACCCCATGAACAACTCGTGTGTTGGTGGATCGTTGTGCTTGCTCAGAAAAATGCATAGTTCATATTGAAAAACAAGCCCCTGTGTTTTGCCAGAAATGAAAGATACTGCAAACAAACAGCTCTAAAGTTGAGGAAAGGTGATTTAAATTTACCAGTAACACTGTCTTCATAACTGTCGACTTTTGAAAGTATGAGAGGAATGAAAGGGAACATTTCCTTGGTTTCATTCACTGGTGTCATTCCTCATCATAATGTAATTTAAGTGCTGCATTTTATATTGTTGCCTTGCAGGTTGCCTGTTTTTAAAGGTACACTGTCACATAAAATCAAACAATGCTTTACCTCTGCAATGAATAACACTTCCAACTACTAAAACTCATTGTTAAAATGTCATGTTAGTTCATTCCATAAATCACTAGTGAAATCCTGACCTTAGTGAAATCAATGGAGGTTTGCCACCAGCTCCCATGGGGCCAGAATTTAGCCTCCAGACTTGATGAATATCCAGAGTGAACAATATCTCCAATTACTTTTTTAGGTTGGGCAAGTGCATTCCTTGTTCCTATTCCTTTTCTGCTTTCATAGTCCCTCACATCTTCGATAGGGCACTTGGGCTGCTGGGCCATCAGTCTGATGAACTGCCAAGAGGCAGTCTGATACATAGGTGGTGAGGAGCTTCATCCTGCGAACACTTCAGCACATACAAAGCTTTATCATATAGGTGATTCCACTGGAGCCATAGGCCAGCTTTGTCATAAGTGACATAGCTGTGGCTGAGGTTATTACCCATTTTACATCTATGTGTCAGATGCAGAAACAAAGCACAAAATGTTTTCTCTTTTCATTTACTAAGGGAGTGAGTAATAAGCTCGGTTGCCTTAGACAATGAAGGGAAAATATTTTGCTCTTTGTTTTTGCCCAAATCATTCTAATTGCCTCCTGGAAAGTCCACTTCATAAAAGGAAAACACATTTGAAAACATAGCTGGGAAGTTCATCACTTATAGATTGAAAAAGCAGCATTTGTTCCTCTAATCAAGCTTTCCAGGGTTGATGTGTTCACCACAGTATGTTTACTCATGCTTCATCTAATTTAGATTTAAATAGCAATCATATGTCTATTTAAGACCATTATTTAAAAATTAGAAATGAGCCTGAGAAAAATCCTCAGATCTTACCTCCCCATAGCTCTAGCAATTTTTGGCCCAAACTTAATGGTTTATACTCTATTGCACACAAGCTTTAAACAGGGGGAGTGGGAAAAGGAGAAAGCTGCATGTCATATCAGGGCATTAACCCTGTGTCTTCCCTTAGGACTGTCATCCCGGCAGCCGGGGAGCCAGGCAATTTGCCTCTCTGCCTACCTCTGCTGCTGTTTAAAAAATGAGATGCAAGCAGCACCCTGCCTCAGAGTCATCTGGCAAGCAAGGTGCTGAGATGCAGCATTGCTGGGACTCCTGCAGGTACACAGGATAGAAGTTTTCACTTTAAAATGCTTTTCGACACAAGTCTGCGGGCTCATTTCATTGCCATCTCAAAGCCTGGAATCAAACACAGAGTGTATCGGATGTCTCCAGCAGCAACTAAACTCATGCACTCTTGTAAATCTCCCTCGTAATCCCCCTGCTGCTGACACTTTATTAGCCAGGCATTCCGGGCTGCGCTTTACTGGGGCACCTCTAAGTGATTGCAGATGGTATTACTGTGCTAGGGTTCAGATGTGCTACCAAATAGCTGTCTTCATATTTTCCATGCTTTGCCTCATTTGTCAGATTCGTTTTAACCCTGTTGTGTTCCGGATGTTGCCTGCCTCAACTAAGATGCCAAAGGAGGAGGACTGGACACCTAAGCAAATGCTGGGTATTTTCATAACTCCTCGAGCTTAAAAGCTCACTGCATTGAATCTCCAACAAGAAATGCTCAGCAGGGTGAGGAGACGTGTCAGTTTTCAAGGACACATGAGTGCTGGGAAGCTGGGAATTGCACAGAGCTGCTCAAAGCAGCAGAGATAAGAGGTGATGAATCTGCACCACGTAGGTTCGTTGGCTCGGCCGCAGCACAGCTCCGACTCTCAGCAGCTCTCATTAGTGCACAGGGAAAGCCATTGGCTAAGCTAGAGGAAGTTTCTGGATTAATAGTTCCTGTTAATGCCCTGTTAGCATAAATACATTGCATCCAGACCTAAATCTGGCTTGTAACACCCAGCGTGCCTGGGTCTCTGCTCTGAGCTCCCCCTCATTTTCATCTCTGGGTTGGTGCTGGAGGATGAATTGTGGTTTGCCTGCAACCCCTCCTGCCAAGATATCTGCAGTGAAGAGAGCACGTACAACACCATCTCATTTCCCGTCGAGTCTTAACCCAAGCATCCGCTGAGCATCTACAGTGAAGGATACTGAAAAATCAACATTTTATCTCTGTGCCTTTCAACAAGAAGGACCTTTGATAGATACATTCCTGTTGAATACAGGCTGGAGTTCTGGTCTGCCCATCTGGTCTTTAAATTTCATGCTGCAAACCCTGCATAATGAGCAAAAGGTCCATAGTGCTGGGCTGGATAAACTGTAATCTCCCACCTTTCTTAACAAAGTGGAGTCAGCAGTACCCACAGTGTTAATTTCATTTTTCCATTCAAGTTAATACCAAATTAAAGATCTGCACTGCTTGTTTTTCTCAAATCATAAATGTGACATGGAATGCGTTTTATCCGTATATGATGGTCTTACTCTACTAAGGTAATGGGAATCGCAGATGGTACCTGTAAGTACTTCAGAATTAACAGCTATTTGTGAGGAATGGTCTTTTGGACTTCAGGTTGGAGAAGCAATGCTGGTTAAAGGAGGCAGTGTTAGAAATGTCCTGGAAATGGGCATACATTCCCAGTAGTATCCAGGGAAGCTGTTGTCCCAGCATTATAATATTCAGCACATAAATAGCTTAAAGAAGGAATTTTTAAAATCAAGGTGCAGCACCTGCACATTTTAAACCATTAATTTAATTAATTGCTTTGCCTGAGAAATGCTTGCCACAACCATTGAAATAATGTAAGGAAGGCTCATAATTGTCTAGTGAAATGTATACAAGTGTTTTTATAACAGCTATTTTCTGGAAGCTCTGATTTCTCTGGTTAAATTGAGTGTAATAAAGACAGCAAGTCTGTGACAGACAAGTTGTGTCACCTGTGTTTCCAGATGGGACACAGCATGGAAAGACTTGCTCATCTTGACTATTAGTTTAGCTCTATTAACCCACATTGCGCAGAGTAACTAGGTGCCTATCAAACAAGAGATTTTCACTTATGATTCATGCTTTTTCCATCCATCCAAACAAGCCCTGCTAAGCTGCTTTACTCCATAAACTGGACTGCACAAGTAATATGATGAAAAGCATCATAATTTATATCCTGAAGAACATATGTCTTCCATATTGATACGTTAGCAAGTCCCAGATTTTGGCTAAAAGGTTTGGCCAATTTAGGCATATGTGTTACTGCGGTTAATATGAATTTGTTCTCTACATATGGGCAGCAGTCTGATCTCACATCTTGTACTCAACAAGACTTACTGTCTTATCATGGATGATTAAATACACATAAATTAAACACGCAGCCAACAGTGGCTCTTTTACTAGAAGAACATTGTTTGTGCATTATTGCAGCCAGATTTTCAAAAGAAATCAGCTCCCAGCTAGACTCCAGAAGAAGCGGTCTGATTTTTAAAGTAACTCAGCATTTTGTATGCTGAGCTCCTGAAAATTTGGCCATGAGTACCATTCAACTCCACCACTCCCCTCACCATAGCTCATGGTAATATATTGACCATGAGATCTTCTGACATTTCTTGTGATCCTATATTTTGCTTTCCATGAAGACATATTTCTTCAGGTTGAAAGGGAAAAAACATTTTCCAGTATTGCAGGAAATTAGGAAGCTGGTGATACCTTCTGCTCTGTTCTTATGAGCTAAGTAGTTCTGATCTCTGTTACCAAAGGTTTTATATAGGTATTTTCTGGGTGTTGTGAGCTGTGTATTTCACAGCTTCCAGTACATGGGTTGTCCTACCAACTTTCTGGTCCAAATATCTGTCATAAAGCTGTAAGAGACTGAAGAGGACTGAACTTTTGCAGTGGATTGCTTTAAACGTGTAGGTATCCCTGCCTTATGCTGCTGGTTAGTAGAACTTATCATCTGCATGTTAATGGTCCTTAACAACTATCAATCACTGGTGATTTTCCTTTAGCTCAAAAGATACAGACTGTGTATTTGGTGCAGAATATTCAGCTGTATTTTTTTCGTATTACAAAGTTCTAGGTTGTGGTGTCTTTGATATTCCCTTTTGGAAACATTATTTCTGGTAGGATGGAAATTTGCCCATATAGGGAGCATCTCTTGGGAATTCGTCAGTGCAAAATGTGTTTTTTTGTTTCTATACCATTAGCATATTGTTATTCCAGAAAAAAACACAGATAGCTTATTTAGCTTGATACGTACTATACTGGTTAAACAGTTTAGTAGGCCAGTGTGAGCGGCATTTATGCTAGGGACATTACAACTACAGCTAGAGTGAAAAACCTTTTCTAGTGGAGAGCTGGCCTGACTTTCTCACTATGCTGATGAAAGAGAGCAATGCAATGTTAATAATATTAGTAGGCTAAAGGAAGAGTATTCAGATCACTAAAAATTGATCAGCTCTGCGTGATCTGAGTGAAACGTGCTCATGCATAATCTTGCACTTATATCTACATATGGCAGATATGAATAATGGCAGTGCAAAGTTAAAAAGTAGTATCATCCATTTTGCTTAGGTATATTTGAGGCTTTGGGGGTGTGTGGGTGGGTATTTCACATGATTGAGCTCTGGTCCTGCAAGATATTACAAACAGGTCACCAACATAATGGATCTTAATAAATGTGTTTCCTTAAGATTTTCCATAATTATTGTTGGATCTACTTTTGCTCTTATGTCAGCAGAAAATGAGACAAGAAGATTTAAGTCCTGCTGTACCTGGGAAACAGATGTAAAATTGCTTTGCTTATTTATGCAAGTTTTAATCAATGATTTCATACCTGAGGCACACTCTCCAAAGCCCATCATCTGCCACATCAGCAGGTCAGAAAATGCCATGTTCATAAGGAAGAAACTCAGAATAGGAGTACGGAGAAATTATTTTCCACTTTTTTGAGACCTTCTTCCTCCACGTTTCCTGCTTTCCTTTACCCTTGTGGCCTCTGTTGAAAAGCATTGGGTAATGCCTAACCTAAATGTTGCTTTAGTCACACACCACTAGTCACCCAGAAACCATCGAATGTTATTAAACTGCAGTCATTTCTCCTTGGGTTCCATCAATTATCAAGACTAATGGTAGAAGGGTTCAGCGAAGGTTAGAGCATGTGTATGTCTCTGGGCCATGGGGAGCTCTGTATCATTGCTCTGAGCCAACATAGAAGGCACTGTGGATTTGATGGCTTCTGGGGCCATAAATCGAGGAAATGTGCAACTTCCAGTGATTCCCAACTCTCCCTGTAAGGAGGGAAGGAGGAGAATCACCAACTAATGTCAACAAAATGCTTCTCAGAGCAGTTCATAGCAACTTCTCTAATCTGCAGTACACCAACAAGTTTGTTGCTAAAACAGTCCGTTTCGTCCTTATTTATTCGTTCATCATTTGCATTTCCCTTTTGAAGTGTTTTCTTCTTTTCTGTGCATTTCTCTTCCCATCACTGTCATGGCTCTTCAGTTTGTCACTGTTGTGGCTCCACTAGACAATCCCTGAGCCCCAGGACTGTAAGAATGGGGAGGAAATATGAGGATCTGGAAGGGCAAGGGCTGAAGGTGAACAAACCGAGAGCAGCATGTCAGTCCTTGTGCCAGTGCCCCTTTCAGCTTCTACCACCTCCTCATCCATGGCTCTGCTGAAGTTACGGCTTTGGTTGCACATCTAACCCATTTCTATACAGCTTTGAAAAAGGAAAGGACTTCTTTGATGACCTCAGGTATGCACCCTCAAGGTATTAATTTTGCTGCAAGTGGTGTGGATTTTACGATTAGTGCAGAATTTGGCTGTAAATTGGAAGGCACTTCCAGATTTGGGCAAAGGGAATACAGCTTCAACCAGGTATACGCTTACCTGTAAATGCAGTCTGATTCTGTCAGCCCCTATTTGGCTGTACTCTTGCTTCTGCCAGATGACTTGAAGTAACATATTTGATGGGATTGCATAGATTCAGAGGGTGAAGGAAACAAATACCAATTTTAAAGTCTTCGGGGACTGTCTATTATTATAATGAGAAAGTGGAAACCTAATTAAAACAAAGGTTATGAAAAGTAATTTCACAATTTCCTTTCATTTGCCAATAAAAGCATTTAGATTATATATGACAGTCTAACATTTGTTCAAAAGCCAGAATCCAAAATATCTAAGTATGAAGATCTATTTGTAGAAAATGTTTAATCTCATCCAGTCTCTAAATTCAGATGTGAATCATGAATTCCAGCAAATTTCCCATAACAGCTGTATGTTAAAACCTTTCCCAGATGTTATAAGTTTGTTCATTTTTCAAGGTATATTAAAGGATACGCCCCTGCTAATAATTCTCAGATCATGGTAAGACACAAAAGGTTTATGTATTTCAACAGAATGCTATTTTGCATTTACAGTTCTGCACAAGAGAATGCCTTGTTATTTCCCCTGAGGCTGATCAATACTAGCAGGAATAAAAATGGTGATAACTTAAAAGTGTTCTTTGAAAAATTATACACAACTTCAAACCCTGAACAAAACTTAAATGCAAACTTAAAATAAGTTGAACTGAGTAAAATGTGATTTTAAAACCTTAAACTATCACCCTTGCCAAAACCAATAAGCTAGTTATGCCTTTTTAAATTTGGCTGCAGTGACTTTAACTGGATCAGAACAACAAAGAAAATAAAGGATCCACAAAAATTAATTCATTTAGTACATGGAGAAGGTCCTTTAGTGATCTGGTTCCAAGCACAACCAGCTGCCAGTTCTTCAACTAGCCCAGACTGCTCCAGATCTTAAAAATGCAATAACCCTTTTGGGGCATGGCAGTCAGAACTCTCCGAATCCTGGGTTTTCTGATATGAAGGATACCCCTTCTAAGGATAGCTATATCCACCTGACCAGGAACACACACTTTTTTCATAGTTTTGGTGAACAAAACCAAATGTTTTTCAGTTTGCAAAAAATAGTAGATTTGCTGATTTTTTTTCTTGCATTTGAAGTTATTTAACAATTTCTTCTAACTTTTTAACAGTATTTTTTTTTAAGAAGTATTTGCCTAACTTAGCAGAAATTGGTCCACTGTGTCCCCATATTTGAGTGCACTCTTGTTTCCTCCTGTGCAGACCAATGTAACAGTGATTCCTATTCATTATAAGTACCACCATTTTTCTTCATTGAAGAAGGAAAACATGAGTTCTAAAATGTTGATCTTGTCAGACATATGATTCTGTGATCCTCTTTTCTCTTATCCAGAGCTTTGAGGACATATGAAACTATCTATCTCCTTAAAATAATAGCTCCTCCATATCTCTGGGCTACAACTAACCATTTTGTTTATGCAATCACTGCTGATTTTATCTGTATTAGTGCTTGGCACTTCTGCAAATTAGCACCCAGATTGTGTGTGTGTTCCTGAAAAGGAGCAACATAATGGATGATCACTAAAAAAAGTTTGGTTTAAGCAAATTGCTTTGTTCAAAGGGAATCACTGGCAGTGACAGGGGTAGAATCAGTTCTCCGGGACAATATCCAACTGCTTTTACCCACAAAGCTGTTCTTTCTTTAACATTTTGCCTCATTCACTAGAGAGCTTCCCCAGTCACAGCAAATGAAGCAGAGATCTTACAGACAATTTCTTGCTTTGATGTTCAGCCCTGATGAAACCCCAGAGAAATTCTATCTTGGGCACCAATAGGGCAGGTGTCCTGTGATCTTGTATACACAGTACATGTGCACAGAGAGCAGATCAAAATGCTCCTACAAACTGTAATCCTTTTTCTTCCTAATTTTGAGTGTTTGACTTTGCAGCCTTAATAACCTTTGAATGTGGGGAGTAGAGAGTTGGTTTTGTTTTGGCTAATTTCCTAGGTAAACTGAAAACGCATGAAAAACAGTGTCCTCTTCATCTGAGTGGGAGGGATATCCATTGGGCCCTGCCGCCTGAGCCAGCAGCATCACTGAGAGCTGTAGGATACAAGTATCCTTTGCGTGGACCAGGACTAGCAGGAGATGAGACACTTCTTGGCTTCCTAGAGGTTTGCTGGGAGCAGGAACCAGGAGTCCAGTAGGTTCTCGGGGAAGGAGTGAAGGAGGACCACGGTATTTCTGGTGGAAATAAACTCTTTACTCCGTTCCTTCAGACCTGTCCCTTCAACAGTTTAAATCACAGGATTATGTAGTTGCGTTTATCCAAATGATGGGTGTTAATGGTCAATGAGTCACATAATTGGCTCCATATGATTGCAGATATACATGACCTACTGTGTTACGGTGGTAGCAGCAATATAGCCATGATGGTCTAAGGACATAAGCAAGTCAGGGTTGGTAGGTAGAGCCATTTTTTTTTATTAAATGAGCTGACGCAATTGGAATAATCTTTCAGATGCACATAAATGAGGTTTTGGTCTATCCAGGAACTGTTCCAATTGATTTAAAGTTGTTCAGAAATAATCTGCTTTATCAAGGCCAGAATGCTTAGCACCATATAAAATAGATCCCTATCTCTGAAAATCTGATTACTGGTTTATTCTGGTTAGAGCCTAATCCATGACACAGAGTTTGTATTTTAACCGAAGGCACAGTCCAGTAGCTACCCTAAGTTTTTTATTGGCCTTGCTTATAATGCATGTATTCTACATATTTTTACCCTGTGGCCCCCAGGCCAGGCGGTGTGGATTGCCTGTTGCCCATACAAGGTCTGGACGCTGGACCAGACTAAGCTGGACACTTAGTCCGTCTGTCTCCCTGCCACAGCTGTTCGCTAAAGAGGAACCTGGATGTGAAGTAACCTGCATGCGGTGTGGATGCCTTGGGGATGAAAAACCCTTGAGAAACAGGGGGAGCATCAGTGTAGAGAGCCTCGTACTTTCTGGAGCCCAGACCTAGTTGCTCTGATCCTTCGACGTGGCACCAGGGGGGTCCCTGAGACCTGTATGCCAAAGACACCTACATAGAGGAGTTGTCTAACATGGATGAATGGATGAGACGCATAACTCCTACCACTGCCTCTGTAAAGGACCAGCTCAACAGCACTGCCCCTCACTCCCAGCCACCCATCACACCTTGCAATGAAGCTAGATGGGATTGTGAGGCACTTGCAGTCTGCTGTGGTAGTGAGAGACATATGAAAGCACCTGAAGTCCAAAGCTGGAACCATCATCTGTCAACTCTGGGTTTGGACTCAGTTCTCTTTAGGCAGAAAAATCTGTCTAGAAAACCAGTTTCCAATGGACCTGTGTCCATTTAAGGGGTTTAAGGGTGTCCACTCTCAGGATCTGGTTTAGACTCACTTTGAATTAGGTTACAAGTATTGTTACTAAACTGATACAGAAACCAACTGGTTACCAGACTGCCACTTGAAATGAATGGAAATTGGAGGGGAGGATGTTAAAAAATCAAGAATTTAAGAAGGATCCTGCACTGTAAATAGTTGCCCCTGAAAACACAATATTTTGTTCTGTTGTCAAACTGACAGACTGAAACAGGCTCAATTAATTTCTATATCAATAGCATTACGCCAGTGTAAATGCTGCAAACTTCTTTAAATAGATCTCTGAATGCAAACAGGTTAATGGAGCAAGGGGACAGGTAAAATGAGAGAATAATCTGGGATTACTGAAACAAGCCCTGTAACTGTTGAGCCCTGAGGAAAGAGAGAGCTAACACACTTCATCTAAACCCTCCCATAAATAGTTAGGGTAATTAGAGGCTTAGATTTATTGAAAACAATGAAAAATGTCATAATTACCTTTACATATTTTTCTTTCTTTCACGGTTAGAAAATGATCCCAGTAATTTGGTGTTCAGTGAGCAGGCACATTTTGCATTGTTGTTCCACCACTGTGCACTGAGCAAAAATGCTTCAGGGGAACCCTACTGAACAGGTCTGTTCTTTTCCTTTTTAAATCTTTTAGCAATTAGCAAGCATTTCACGGACCATTTTGGTCAAATAATGTAACTTGGCAAAACTGTGCCCAACTCTGAAGGGCTGCAAAGTATATCCTTGTTCCAGATGGAAAAGGTTTTCTTCAAATGAGAGATGTCCTACAGACTGGAATAAAATCAACCCCAATTGAGAAGGAGCTACATTTCTCAATTATTTTTTCCCAAACCCAAATTAGAAACTGATACCAGTAAAAACCTCTGTTAGAAACCTCTGTGATACTGCACAGCAGAAGGAAAACTCACAAGAAACTCAATGACTGTTGTTTTACACGAGTTGATGATGAAGGTGGAACAAACTAGCAAGAGCCGATGAAGGCAGACATCCAAGGCCTGAGGCAGAACTGGGGCAGCCCAGCCATATGAGAAGTGGTCATATTTCAAAATAGGCTAGTCCAGCATAATCCTGTTTATGAAATGCAGGTGGAGTATAATTCAGAGTTTGTGGTTTGAGCTTTAAAACTCATTATGTTTTGGTTCTGCACTCCTTGGAGACCAACTGACTCCTTGTATGTTAACGTCAAGATGCTCAGATCAAATAGAGGGCTGAAGTTTACAGCTCTGGTGTTCTGATAACTAAGCATGGACACAGGACAATTCTCCTCTCTGGAAGCTGTCATCGTCCTGCAGCCCGGATAACCTGCGTGATTTGGCTTTCAAGCCTCAATACAAGGCATGCCTCATACACCAGGCATTTTATGACTTTGTCTTGAGTGAGAGCATGTGGTTTGCAAGATAAGATCTGTCTAGGAGAGAGCAACCAAAGCTTGGATATGGCAGTGAAACTTAAGAAATGCTGACAGATTAATAATTTTCTTTTTCTTTTTCAAAATCCTGTAGTATTTCAGATTTGTCCCTGTACATGTAATTTCTTCCTAGGTAGCCCTGGGTAGTTTTATGCTAAGCAGACTGGCTGTACAATATCCCCTGGTCACGCTGGATGTTGAGGTTACAAACTACCTCCCTGATATATAAAGATCCCACCATATAAAGGTTTCTGGAGAGGTTGCCCAGAAATAACTGCACCATCAGACTTTCAGGGGCTTAGATTTTTTTAAGGGGTCACAACAGATGCTTTGGGAAACTGAGACCCTGAAGAGCAGTTTCTTTGGCTGCCCAGGAGGCCAGAAGCAGGGTCAGCTGGGCCCTCGGAGGGATGGGGATAAGAGGAAGGCTGCAGGGGAGATGATTTCCTAAGCAGGAAAGTGGGGAGTAGCTTTAGTTGGGTGTACTGGGCTCGTTTCTGCTGTGAGTTTTTTCTGTTGAGCAAGCTGTGGAGTCAGTAAAGGAATTCTTCTGAGGGACTTCTATAGGGTTTTAGGCTCAGTGAGAAACTACTGCTTTCCTTTAGAAAATGGCTTTTCCACTGTCCCTACAAAGACTGTCTTTCTAGGATCAATGTATGAAGCCTAGAACAAGCAGATTTCTCTTTAAAAAAATCTCATAGGCTTCCATTAGAAAATAATTTATAAACATTCTTGTGTGGAAGATGGTATGGACATGATAGGAAGGGAGGAAAAAAATCCCAAGTGGCAGATGAAGCCTTAAATTCACAAAAGGGTTAGACTCTCGCAAACATTAGTGTTATTAGCCTGGAGGTTTGGGTTATTCATTTGGAGAGGAATGCTGGTCGTGGTGAATGTATCAAAGACTCTCATTGACTTCTAAAACCAATGATCTCATCCTTCAAACAGCAAGCATGACTTGCTTCAGAGAGGTGCCACAGCGTACAAATTTAGGTCAGAAGGGAGGAAGAGGAGTTCTGGCTGCAAGTTTGGGTTTTGTTCGAACTAAATGAGCTGGCTGTGATGTCTGCCTTTGGTTCAGCACTTGACTGTGCCATTACAGAATAATAAATACAGCTCTTGCATAGTTCAGGAGATCTAAAAGTGAGATCAAGTTTAATACATTGCACAGCTTAGTTAAAAGGCTCCTACTGGGCTACTTACTCTTGGGCTGGAATAACTACAGTGCGGTGCAGCAAAATAGTCCTTTTCATTTATTTTTGGGTCTGAGCCTTTCGCTCCAAGTTGCCTGCTTGCGTTTTTGTTGATATTCACTAGCAAAACTAATCTAGAGCAGTATAACAAAAGCAATATGTGAACTACAGCACATTAAGAATGTTTCTCCTGGAACGGTGTAACCCTGATCCCCAGGGGCAGAGAGGTGTTTGTAGAAAAAAGGAAAAGCTCACATCTGGTTTGATACTACAATAAGAGAAAAGGCTGTTTGCCACTAGAGGGTGTATCAGCTGCAAAGTTGTTGAAAACACAGGGATTTTGTTTGGAAGCTGATCTTTTTTGTTGTTCTGAAATTAATTTAAGCAGCCGCGACTAAACTCAGTTTAGTTTTATAGACAATTAAGTTGTCTATCAGCATCATTCAGCCCACCTGAACCAGCTCATGGTGGGTGGCTTTGTTAACAACAGATAATTTATTCTGGCTGTTCCAATTTCACTTGCTTGCTGTCTAAGGCAGTGTTTGCAGAGCCCCGGGCAAAGCAAGATTATTTAAATGTATAAGATACAAGTATTTGCAGTATGCATTTGTGGCATCAGAACCATGATGTCTCAGCTCCCTTTGCTCCTTTGCTGGTGGGAACAGATAAGGACAAACAGCCAATGGTTGAGGGTGAGGACGGAAGGTGGAGACTGCTGAACTCAACCCAAAATGAAGCAGCCTGGGAATTTCAGCGGGGTTAGGGCACTGCCTATGCTCCTGCTTGTCTCACACTAGAAAGGTCCTGGAGGAAAGCATCCTTTCCTGTCTGCACCTCCAAGCATGCTGGCCTGCCAGACAGCTCTTCTTCAAACTTCACTCTCTTTCTCTTGCAAAGCGTAACTATAAACACAGGCAAACAGGCTATGAAAATTCATCTCCTTAGGATGTGGGGATGCTCTGTCTCTCCAGTGAGAGACATTAAGGGCTTCCTTTGTGAATAAATTCACCATAAGTATTGTTGGCAATTTAGCTTCCAGCCAGTTTGAAGGACCTGGAGCAGTTGTGCTGTTGACTGGTGCAAGTGTTTCAGCAGCCCCCTGTGCAGGAGGCTTTTCACTTCAGGTGGGTTTGAATCAGTACTTTTAGTGCACATTGAGGCCTCAAGAATTGTATTTCTTGGAGGGTGGCATGTTTCTATTTACACGAGGAAAGATTATTAGAGCATAGAGGATTGAAAGCGAACGGGAATGTTTACATTCAGGAAGAAGGTTTATAAAGCCATTTCTACTTATATATGAGATGTGAGGTCTTCCAGCCCAGTAGGTCTAATCTAGTTCCCTGCTATTTTAAGCAGCCATGTTAAATAATCCTGTTCATAAAACAATCAGAGCTCCATCTGGTTCTCTGTACTGTGCTCCATCCAAAACACCCAAAGACAGACTGCAAATTTAACAGGCAGAAGGGGAAAATAATTCTGGTTTGATCCCACTAGTCCTCCTGTGCTCCTGGCTCACTTAACAGATTCACTAAGGGCACTGTTTGGCTCCTCAAAGAGTAATAGGTGGGTTCATGTTGTAAATGCAATTCTTTTCCCCTCCAATCCATTGTGTGAAGGATTGTGCTTTTCCCTGGGAACTACAGATGCTATAAATGTCTAGAAGCAGCTAGGACAGAATTTACCTGATACTCTGACAGCTTCCCTCCCTCTGAACTGTGAGATGCGGAGCACTTTTAGGTGGGAGGACAGTAAGGCTGTAAGTAAGCCTTTCTGGCTTATGCTGCAAGTGCTAAGGAGCAGAGGGAGTTGTCTCTGGAACTGCCTATGCCCTAGCTCATGGTGGGTGTATTTTGTGTCTTTTGTTCAGCCTCAGATGTGATAGCACGACGAGTTCTGTAAATATCTGTCTCTGGGTCCCAGCACAGACCCCTTGCCATCCCAGGCCAGAGTCCAGTAGCTGAACCTCACTAAGTCGGCTGAGTTGAACCGTCCTGTCCCTTGCACGCACAGGAGGGTGTTGCAATGACCGAAGTGCAATGACCTGACTCAGAGGAGACCTGTCGTTCTGGTTGGCTGTGCAAAAAATAATCTCTCAAAACTAAGATTTTTAACAGATTAGGAACACAAAGAAAAGTGCGGGAAGTGTGCTGACATCCTAGAGAGGGAAGAAAGGGTCTTACAGGGCTGCTTTATGGGCAAATCTTCCATCAGTGTTGTTTTTCTGAATTGGTGTTTTCACATCTGGAAGACTTTTACCTGCCTTCGTTACTTAGCCATAAGCAGCGTTTAAGGGTCTGTTCCTGGAGGTGCTTAGCTTCTGCCAGGTAGTGGGGTGCCTAAGTTGAATTTGTGCGGCTGTTCTGTTTGAGTGTTAAAAAGGATACAGAGGGGCAGTTACACTGTTCTCAGGAGCAGGTAGGACCCCCAGCTCCTCTTCTGAAAGCATACTCTGTTGGAGCCAAAATTCAGCAGTAGATGGCACCAGCAGGATTGTAAAATGGGCTTTAAACACTTTTGTAGTGCCTCCAAATTCCCCAAATGTTTCACAAGACACGCAGACAGCTAAATAAAAAGACTAGCTCCAGTTACTGGCAGAGGTAAATCACGCAGAGTGGAACAGGGTGTCCCTTCCAGCAAAGCACAGCACCGTTAACGCGCGCAGGGGAGCAAAGCATGTGGTGAACATCACATTACGCTGAGTCTGCAGAGCGTATTTGTGCCGAGGAGACCTTTGCAAGAAGGCGAAGGTGGGCACCTTCTTACTGCAGCACAGGTGGGGAAGGTCTGTTTTTTGGTACATGTGCAGGTTTGCATATACACACTTCCCAGTATACATGCGCATAGAATAAGAAGTTTCTATGGCAAACAGGGAATGTTGGTCATTAACTGCCAGGAATTCACTGCAAACTGGACTCCCCACAACAGCCACCATCTGCAGGCTTAGATGATGCTGCCTGGGGAGAATTTCTCTTTCTGTCTTTTCTAGCAAATGCATCTGAGTTAAACTTCTGTCTCAAATGTTGACCACGGCTGTTATTTCATAGTTCACGTCTGTGGCCATAGTGAATATTTAATATAGGTAGAGCCCATGGGACCCTAGTTCTTACGTGTTATGTACTACAGAATTATGGTTTAATTTTTTTCAAGAATATGCTATAGAAGGAACTAGTTAGTATAAAATATTGAAGAAACTAGTATGTAGATAAGCCAAGCCAGGACAGTTCACACTGGTTTTGAGTGTGTGCTTTTTTCTTTCCTTTTGTTTTTGACACACACTGGAAAAGAGTGATCACTTGGACCCATGTCCTGCAGTGTTTGAAGTGAAGGAGAGGAGGACAAATTAACCAGCTCTTCTTCCTGTTCTTTCCTAATTAAATATGATTGTCAGGGCATTCATAAATGGTAATAAAAGGAGACACAGAGTGAGGATGCTACGTTTAAAAAATCAGCCTTCACTTTTGGATCAGCATAGCCACACCTTTTGGAAGGGCTGCTGAGTGCAGGTTTCAAAGACCACCAGCTGCTCCTAGGACCACAGCAAAATGCATTTATGATTTGCTCTTCAGAGCTATTAGTGGCTTTCATTTCAAGAGGATAACACAATGCAGATTTTAGAAGGGGGTGCAGATGGTATTAAAGGATGCTTTTTAGCTGTAGCAGTGATGCCATCAGATAGCTTCTATTTGAACATTTTTTCTTCAGAATCTATCTGCCACCCCTTACATGCCACTGTAACTTGTTGCTGAAAGACGGTTTTCTGTGCAGCTCTTTAACCTTATGCTTCAAAACTTGTTCTGCTGTGGAGTGTAATTTCATTTGGCAGAGTGGTCTGACCATCATGTCTGCAGGTTGCTCGATAAATTCTAATGATATATTCAAAAGAGTGGACACTATATTTTGCATTGAAATAATCATTAAATCACTCAGTTGGTAAGCAGCTTTTCAGTGGAAGTGTTCCAGAGATAGCAGGAGGAATAATACTATGCACAAGAAAAAGACATGTTTCTCCAAAGACTGTACAGCAGGGGAAGACCTTGTTTTCTAGATCTCTTTAACAAAGGTGTTTTGAGAAAGAATTGCAAATGAACCACTCTTCCATGGAGGCAATTTACATATCATTAGCCTTCTGGTTTTGTTAATTGTTTTCACCTAGAGGAGGTGGAAGACTTCACTCTTTGTTTGGAAAATGACAATGCTTTCAGAACATAGCACATTTTATTAGTGATAGATGAGACCAATTTTTTTAACATTTTCTGTTAACTGCTACCAATTTTGATGGAGATGATGATGCCCTTTCAAAAGAAAATTGAGACCTTTTCAATAGCTCATTCAAAACTGAATTTCCTTATATTTCTATGTATGTGGCTTTTTCAAATAAAAGAAATATTTTTCTTTTGTATCTCTCTTCTCTTCCCTCTCTCCTATTCCCAGGTTAAAATGTAGCACCACACCCTGCAATAACATTTTCATGATCACCTTTGTAAGGCTGTAACTTCACAAGAATTCAAAAAGACTGAAAATTCAAAAGGCTTTTTTTCTAATCTTGGTCCATGCTCGAAAGCCTGATGTACTATCTGCATTTTTGTATTCCGTTGTGCAGGTTTGTGGGAACACAACAGAACTTTGGTTTTGCACCACAGAAAAAGGCAGAGAGGAAAAAAGGATCCACAGGCTCAGGATATGATGGAGATGACCCCAGCTGGTGTAACCTACCCTACTTCATCACTTCTGTTCACATGGCTCTGGCTCTACTGCGTCTGAGCTGTCTTCCAGAGAAACTTTTCAGGTGTCTTTACAAATTCTGGTCCAGGGGCTAATTTGTGTGTAGCCAGTTTGGGTTTCTCTGTGCAGTCTAAATATACTTCATTACATGATGCATCTTGATCGGCACAACTTGGCGTATGAGTCTATGCTTGAATCAGTGAGCTGGGCAAGATAGGTAGGGGGATTCAAAGAGGCTAATGATGCAGTTCAATGGATGAGAAAGAAAACATTAAATTCCTGTTGATGTGTGG
>NW_008824283.1:352669-374823 GCF_000699105.1 Pygoscelis adeliae | reverse complement strand
GAATTCTCCCCATGCAATCTGACCTAAAGCTTGAGTGTGTGGCTTCGAAATAGAGACAGCACAACCTTCATTGTTTTTTTTACTTTCTGATGTTTGTCAGCAACACAAATAACAGAGGCTTAATCTTTACCTGACATTGATTATAATGTTAATTAGTGAAAGATTTAATGGCAGGAAGTTGGAATTCATGCCAGCAAGTATTTTCGCAACTACTTATAGCTTTTTGTTGTTATTTGGAAATAGTCATGTCTTGTCTGACACCTCTTCTACTTCCATTGTCTTAAAGATCAAAAATCATATGAGATACTGCCCTTTTGGATACATTATGTTTATCAAAAGAAGAAAATGACACTCTCTCTATAGCTTGAGTGTCAAATCTCTCTCCCATCCTCAACCATCACAGGGAAAAGGTTTTATTTATTTTGTTTATTTATTGCCTCAAGTGTTCAGTGTCTCAAAAGGAAATATTTTATCACTCTCCAAAGATCCATTGTAAAGCCTATGATTTTTTTATAAAGCTGACAGCATTAAAATCCGTGAGCTTTTGCCACTGACACCATTTGTACAAGTCTGAACTTTCAAGCCTTTACTTCTTTTACTGTTCAACTACTAAGTTATTTGTTTCCATAGTCACATATGTATGACTTCATCACAGTTCACAATTACATTTTCTGGAGATTAGCTCATTGATATATTGCACTAGTCTGTGCATTAACTGCTTGGATGAGCTTAGTTTTCATAGCCTATTGGTCTGTTGGTGACTCTAAAAATATGCCACAGTCATATGATTAAATATGGAAAACATCTGTTTTAAGTAGTCTAACAAAAATCTGAACATCTGGAAAATATTGGTAAAGAAGCTAATTAAGTTTGTCAACTTACAAATTGTTCTAGCAGGAAGTATTTAGGAGTAGCAGATAATTGAGATTTCATTCCTCTGGCCCCTTGTCCTTGCCTTTTGTTTATTTTAGTATAACTGGAAGGACTATTTTACTTAGTGTCTTCCAAATCCACCCTCTGGACACAAACTGAGAGATAGTTATCAGGAGCCGTGTTGCAACAGGCTACGCTTACAGTGGGAGAAATGAATGCTGGAAACAGACTTTGATGCCTGTGTCTCATGTTTTAACCATTTTGAAACACCAATATATATTCAACTTCCAAACACACTGGTGACTTCCTTTTGACTCTCTCCATAATATTGCAGGGATAATATTAGCCATATTCATCAGTAACGTCCATTAATGTCCACCTTCCTGGTACCTCTGCTGCCTGGGACACTCTCTCTCATCCTCTAGGCTAATGACTTTGCCGCTGTTGCTCAGGTCTTTGATGGTTTGCGCATGGCTAGGGGCAGTGTGATGTCTTTTCAGGAGAAAGTTTTCAGGAGACTCCACCTAACACTGAACTTGACAGAGGCATCTGTGGGCATATCAAGAATATCTGCATTGGCTTCTATTAAAATATCTAGAACTTGAGCTTCATCTTCAAAGTACTGCCTTGCTCAAAAAATCTAAGGCTGGGCAAAGCACTTCTTTCACACAATAAACCCTCTTTGTGTCAGAGAGAGATTTTCATAAGCCTTAATGGGTTGAGCCCTCAAGAATGATCACAGATCTTGGTATTTTTTGCTCCAAGGGCTAGAGACGGCTCTGACCTAATTTCTCAAATACTAAGTCATAGTAAACAAGTATATTTTAAAAAGTCAAACCCAAACCTTAATGCCCCTCAGATCACACCTCTTTCTCTCTAGGGAGAGAAGAGGCACGTAACACAGTTATGTGCAGTTGTATTCCTCTACGGACTACTGGAACACGCCCAGATACAACAGTAACCATCACAGCATTAAAAACTGCATGCATATTCATTTCAAAAAGTCTGCCTGTTATTTCCCCCCCCCATTTCCTATCGCATTTCTGCATTTTTGGAAGGTAGTGATTTGCTCTACTTATGTCTGACCACATCTTGCCTGGCTTAGGCCCTTAGTGAAAATGAAGCTTTTGTCGCTATGAGTAATACCCCTTAGATGCAAAGAAATTAAACATTAAGGGCTTTGCAGTGTTACTCACACAAAAGAGAATATATTAACGAATAGGCTTCTTTGAAAACATCCTTCTGCAGCTAAACCTTTAATGACAAAGGGTTTCTTTGGAGTTTCTTGCTGAATTATCCACAGTATATCTGTGAGCCTTCTGGCTCTTAAGAAAGCAGGCAAAATTTGACATTGAATAAAAGCAATTCCCGCACGCCTGCCTATCCTTCCCACCAAAAAAAGAAGACATGAATAAATTAAGGAACAAATGAATGTAAATGTCAAGTTAATAGTTCAAATACACAGTAGAAAAGAAGAAAGGTATGTATTGGTCTCCAGCAGCAAACACCCTGGTGGCCAGACTTGACAGCAGCTAATTGAGCAGTAATTATTATTAATGTCTCTTGTCTTTGCTGTCCACAGCAATTCTGGCCGGGTAGAGCTTCGGAAGCAGTGATGATTTTTAGGCTCCTTGAATGGATTTGAGATTTTCTTTTCCCATATATTGAGAAATATGAGCATGCTTTAAAAAAATTAATCATTCACTAGTAACGGTTTCTGGTTAACTGGGTCTCATCTCCAAAATGAACAGTGCTAGTGCGTGTTTTGTGATGATAGCCATTGACTTTGGTTTTCCCACCAGTGCTCTGGAGTGATGTTGTCCTTTTTTAAAACTTTTGACCCAGTGAAAGGGATTAATAAGAAAAGTATAATGTAGTTTGAGGACTGTAAGACTGGCCATAAGGACCAGTGGGCCCTGGGAGAGCTGTTCTGTGCTGGTCAGCTGTGGTGCTGCCAGCACTCACATTTCAGGGGAGCTTCTGGTGACACACAGAAGTTCAGAACCTGTGCTCTTTTTTGCTCACAAGAACTTTAGGCCTACTGGAAAGGCATTAGGGGAAGAGTTGGGTACAGAGCTTTCCACAAGAAAGATTTGCTGCTTGCAGAGAACCACGGGGCCAGCCTGGCTCCACAGGCATCGGGGTTGTTGGGTCTGCGTCTCGCAGGTTCATGTTAAGGAGTCTATTGTACATGGAGTTTTGACTGACATTTTTCCAACAGTAAAGATATTTCTGTCATCTCTCCCCTGTGCTTTATCTGGTGCCTCTGTACAGTTTTTTCTCCAGTGATGGTACTGCTGAAGAATCTCCTCTACTGGGTAGCCTGTTTGCACAAAATCAGGAAAAAAAGAAGGAATACCTTTCTGCCTTCCAAATTCTTGTCAAAATTTGTTTAATATTAGCTAAGGGCTTCAAAGGTTTCTAGGAGGCAGACACATATGCATGCATGCGGAAGTTCATATATGCATAGTGTGACTGCATTACCTTCACTTCCATATGAAAACAGTTTGAAAAGGGTAACAGTCTGAATAATTCCCAGATTCTGAGGGATTAGAGTTAAGATAGTGTGTAGTTTACGGTAATGACAGAGCTAGCTGCTGAGAGGAGATTTTGACCTGCCGCTCCTCAAAGTCTAATGGTATTTGAGGGAGATTTAGTTTATTGTTAATCTTTAGGTGTGCACAGGCATAATTTCCTTTTTTTCTATGCCAGCTGGGACTCTGCAATCATCTGGTACAGACTAACCCAGCCTTTCTTACCTCGAATCCTTTATGGGCTAAGTGGCTAATGAAGAATGCATTTGAAATTATATGTAAAAACAGCACAAGAATCTAAGGAGAAGGGCCAGATTTGGAGTCTGGTCTTAATTGGGCTTGCTTTTCTGTGCTGGCAACATTTTAAGAATGCAGTCCAGCTTATTAAGTGCCATAATTGCACCTGTAAATCATGTTCAAATGACCTAGTCTATATCTTGAAATAACTGTGGAATTGAAAAGAACAGGCAGTGTTTTCATATCTGCTCCCTGGATCATTTTCATTTTGAAGAAAAGGGTAATTCTGAGTCTTAATCCCCAAGTGTAAAAGTGAAACCCGAAGTGAACCTAGCTGCTCACTTTCTTTAAGGTCTGGGTCCTCATTAGGTATTCTCAATAACTTGGAGAGAAAAAATACAACAAAATATCTACTTTTGTCTTTCAAATGCTACGTTTCTAAACAAACATGAATCATATACCTGGTAAACCCAATTACAGGTTGGAGGTCAATTAAATAAATTTAGGTTACATTTCTGAAAGCCTTGCACATGTATCTAGAAGGTATACTTAATATGAGATTCAAGATTTCATACATTTTCCATGAGTCACATGTGATATAATATATGCATTTTTTCTTTTTGGTTATTACTTGAGATTACTTTTTGTTTCTTTTGAGTTACTTCCTTTGTTACATGTGGATGTTATCCACTTGATAGAAATGGGAGAAATTGTTTTGGCTTTCTCTTGCCCTGTGACTCCTAATTATCTAATACTTGTATTTTTCCATCTAGGGGTTTTTTTTTCCCTCTTAGTATTTTGGATGAGGAAAACATTTCTATAAAAATCTGTTCTTTCCCTGGAGCAAAATGGCTCGGATACACTCCTGGCTGCAGATCTGACAAGGGAGGTTCTGAACCATCAGCAACTTTTATAAGGCAGATATTTCCCTCCGCAGTGGGGAAATACTTTACACAAGGACTCAGATGCCTCAATGCTATAGCTTATTCCCTGGAATGACAGCATTTCTAAACATTGCACGTTATCTGGGAGGAGACAACTAAAGCGATCGCTGATTTACTGTGCAAATATGGGCCAAGACACTCAGCCTGTAATGTAGATTGGAAATACCAGCAGCTATGACCTGCTTTTTTGTCTGCCCTTGGTGCTTACCCATGTCAGCTGGTACCAAGGGTGAAAATGTAGTGATCGTGTATGCCATGGTGGTGAGCAGCTGGGCATCCTGAGCAAATTTGACACCTGGCTCCAGCAGCCTCTGAAATAACACAGCTAAAACCAGGTCAGGTGAGATCCTATGTGCTGCACTGGCATAACTTCCAGGAGAGAGGCTGTTCGTGTTTTCCCAGCTTCCAGGTTGTTGTACTCCTTGGACAACTGCTTGCAACTGTATTCACCTCGCTCTTTCCCAGCTGTGAGGAACTGGTACCTGAACCATATAAGTCTGATTCAGTATTTGCTGAAATCACTGCAAAACTTTTCATCCGTCCAAGCTGGTTTTCGTTCAGGACCCACTCCCCATTAGAAAAGCCTTATTGATCCCCACTGGTGCTCTGGGCTCTTCAAAGACAATCATGGGTTTCTGAAATGCCAATTTGAAGCCTCTGTATACCAAAATGTTTTCTGAAGAAGTGTTTCCCTTTCAAGATATCACAGATTTTTGTAATAATACCTCTAAACAGGTATTTCCTCTGCCAAGCAGCTCTGTAGGAAGCTGGATGCTCTGAGTGCTGAGCACTACTGATTCAGAGCAGGAGCAATAAGTCTAATGGGGCCCATTGAAGGCTCTTTCCAACAGGTTATTTGGTTTCTTATAGTATCCCAGCTTGGAAAGTTTATAGTGTTTGGAGTCCAGGTAATTCTCCTTGCTACCGGAATACCCCTTCCCCTTACAGCCATCCACCTCCAACTCCCTGCCAAGTAGTAGTATTTGGACTATAGGTTTAGTTTTTTCCTTGCTACATTTTAATGCAGATGGCATAAGAACATGCCAGACAGTCGGTCTGGAGTTTAATGTGAAACTTTTTTTCCTCCTGACGATCGGTAAGCGTCAAATAGCAGCAATGTGAATCTGTACTCCACCAGGCTGAAGAAGGAACTAACTAGGACAAATGTTTCTGCTCAATCTCATCTGAAATCCCTATAAAATCAAAATGCAGACAGGAGCTAGAAATAAACATTTATGTACCTTTCCAGTCCCACTGGACTTCAATCTACCATAAACACTTACTACAGCTATTTAAAAATATATCGTGTATTATCAGTTGATCCTGCCATAGAGGTTGTATCTGCCCATTTGATTTGAATTTCAATGCTATTGTTTTGCGTGTGTTGAACTACAAAGAGAAGAAAAGGTTTTTGTTATTCTTCTTCATCAGCTGATCTAATGCAAGAGGAAAATTGCTGGTAATTATCTTTATAGAATTATGCTGGCCCAAACACAGTAAGTGCAAGCACATTCCTTGTTATTTATTACAGAAAGATCTCAAACCACAGACTGTTTAGAATGCACAGCATTTTAATTCATGACCTTTGATGAAACTTATTTTAATATAGCTTTGTTTTCCTTATTAAATGACATGAAAAATTAATTACAACAGATCTGGTAGTGCTTTAATGTAGTCAAGTTGCTGAGTGTATTTCAGTAGTTAACTTTCTTCCTTTGGATATGAACAGCATGGCTGCTCTACAGGTGTTTTCTCAACCAATTACAAATCTGCAAAGCCTGAACTTTTATCAGATTTTATGCCTGAACATGAAAAAAATTATTTTTTTCTCTTAGTTGAATTTATCTTAATCTGCAGGGAGCTGGTTGTCTTTTTATAAAGCTGCATCTGATGTATGTTGCTGTATACTAAATTTAATAAAGTTTTGAGATGAGAGATATCTCTTATTTTCTAAGGATGACACTGTGGGACTTGTTCTGGTGTTTTGGATCATCACAGTTTCTGAATTATGATACCTGTTCATGCTGTGGTACGAGCCTGTAGTACCTGCCTTTCTGATAATGTAGCTCCTGACTTACTACTGCCTAGCTGGATGAGCATTGCAAACTCACTCACCACCAGATATAGTCGGAGTGGTTGAAAAAATATCAGCTTCTATGTAGGAAGCTATTGTTCAGCAAATTATTTTTCCCTGAAATATTTCCGCTTTGGAGTCTGTTTCTGCTGTCTTTCCTTCAATGTTCCCCCAAAACAGATTTTCCTCAGAAAAGGAAAATGGTAATGAAACTTTAGTCAGTATTGCCATTTGGAAGTGCTGCTGTGCAGCCTGACAAGAGCTGTCATTCATCTGCTTCACGTCCACACTTTCCTGCTCCATGGAAGGAAGCTACTGAGCATCACGGGCTGCTTGCTCCAACTGAAGTGCCTGGAGTTTAAAAACAGCAGCACAGTAGCCTGCTGGAACAGGGGTGCTTTCTTAGCTTTGGCAGAAAATGTTGGCTTTGAGTTTTTTCCCTCCTAATAATTTTTCGTGCAGGTTTCTTTTTTTTTCTTCCCAAGTCACTTCCGATACACATTTGTGTGTGTGTGCACATACACACGCATGTGCTTTCCTGCCTTTGGTGCCAATGCCACCAGTGGACTCACAGAGCAAGCACTGAGAAGGCAAAGCATTGTGAGATCTCTCAGTCCCTGCTCCTGCCAAGGTAGCATTTTTTCCTGAAGAAAATTAGCCATACTGAATGCAGTCTGGTTTTAAATATATCAATGCAAGGTGGGAAGGAAGGTTCATCCAGTCTTATGAGGCAGCTTTTGAAGATGAATTCACTATTCGCTAATATATGTTAATTTTTGAAAGTTACAGCTCTAGATGAGGGATAGGTATCTGCATTAATGTTTGGACATTGATACTTATAGAATAAACATTTATTTCCTCTTTATAGCATTTATATGCTTATCTGTTGGGCAAAACCACAAATTCTGCAGTATCTGAAACAGAATGGACTCTTCCCAGAATGTCTTTTTGAATACTACATTTCCAAATGAAGTCAGGGGTGTAGTCCTGTCTTCCACATGGAATTAACATTTTGGTGAAACTGTAGGAAATGCCTTATGACTCCTGAATGGCTGTAACAACATTTGTGATACCGTAGGTGTATTTTTGGAATAATTCTGTTTCTGACGGGTGATGTTTGTTTTCATTAGGATGTGCAATTCTACCCCACTCCAGGGTAATATCCTCACAGACAGATTGATTTCTGGATAGTCTAGTTGATGGTAGGTTTAAAAAAAAAAAAAAATCTTTCAATATTCTTTCTCTGATTATTGATTTACTCTGAAACAGTGTTTATTTTTGACTTGTACATTTTAGACCAACAAATGAATGTCAGTAGCAGTCCTACCTGGTACTTAGAGTCTTCCCATGCCCCCCTGACGCATCTGTCTCTATCACCGAGTACTTCTCCTGAGTAGGTACCAGTAATTTTTCCAGATTTGTTGATAGTTTTTTTGATGTGTCCCAAGAGAGAATAGGATGAGACAATCATATTTAACCCTGTGTCTGAAACAAAGGCTTTGAACAAAGGTGAAAGACTCATTTGACTTACTTCATCACCAAGCCTCTACAAATTAAACTTCTACATTACTCACAGTAGGACTTGTAATTATGTTGATTAATCATCTGTTACTGAGAAAATGGAAACTCATTTATAACAGGCATTATTAATCTATTGTGTCATTTTTGATTTCTTAAAGCCCTATTCCGGCGACAATTCCACTCCCAATGAGCTGGTTAATTCTATTTCTCGTCCACCTTATTTGTAATTAATTTTTTAAATGTTGTTTACATGAAACAATTAATTTAACACAGTTCTTTAAAGAAAAGAAATATGTAAACTCATTTAGAAGTATATTATTTCAATACTGATACTGGAAATAGAGATGTTTTCCAAAGTAATATAAATATGCAAATGTTAGTTGACCTTCGGTTTGTTATGTTGCAGCAAGTAATATGTGCATTTAATTTTGAAAAGTGTATTGATCTTTGAACCATCTTCTAAATAAAAATGGAGTTAATAATGAAAAGAATGATATGGGAAACTATTCATTTAGCTAGTAAAGAAAGAGGTTTGTTTATCTATGAAATGGCACCATGGTACTCTGGATCCTGGGAAACAGGGAAGTCATGTACACCAACCCCCAGAAGATACTTACGGCATCACTTTGACTGCAGATTTTGTGGGGCAAAGAGATTGTGTTTACTGGTAAGAAATCCAGAAATGTTGTTTGCAGGATTGTTTCACAGGTAGCTTTCAATATTAGTGTCCTGATTTAAAATGAACATAACTGGCTCTGCATCAGACAGTCTAGAAACATCCAATACTGTGCCATCAGAGAGAAAACCATCTAGTGGCTTAAGTTAATACTGACATGTGTAAAGAGGGTCTTGCTTTCAGCTAGACCCAGTTCTCATGGCTTCTCTCTTTGAGACTTGCTCATGGTTCCCACCCATTCTCCTTTTGCTGTTTGTCTTCCTCTTCTGCCTCCTCCGTTCAAAGCCCTTTCCTCTGCGAGCGCAGAGCCTGTGCCCTGGCCCAAGGCATGGATCAACACCAACTCGCAGGTATGAATTCTACTCTTTCAAGATAGTCTGGCTCCCCCAGAGCTCACCTGGCATTTTGCTGGGAGCAAGGAGGAAGCCCTTGCAGAAGGAATTACTGGCTGGTATTTTCTAACTGTCTTTCAGTTCATACTGGAATGCCACAGTTAATGATGGGATCATTGTGTTTACCAGAAGTTGAATCTGGGCACCACTTCAGTAGGCAAAAATATCCATAAAACACAATGGCTTGATGAGTTGTTTTGTTTCACATTCATCTGTCTAAGGCAGCCGTAGACAGTGACTCTATGTAACTTTTAATTAGTATATACCTACATGATTTTAATAAACTATTTACAAATGGATTGCTCTGTCACGTGGCATTATCGGTTCTTTAAACTTATGTTGTCAAGGAGGTCAAAAGTGAATAGCTCATTCTAAGATTGAAATAAAATATGCCAAGAGTAATGCTTTATGAGGAGATGATTAACATTTTCCTATTCAACCTTGCTGAGAGATGGCTGTTACATCCCTTTATTAATGTGCAAGTTTTCTTTTGCAACCAAGTGATGCAGCCTTTTGTAATTTAGATAATAAAGAGAGTTGTTGTTGTTTAATAAAAAGAATGATAATTTATTGACACTTGGATCACACAATGCTGTGAGTGTAATGAAACTGAACAACCTAATTTCATTCCTCCCTGTGCACTCCATGCTAATTAAAAACAACAATCAATATGGGTGTAGCATTGTCAACAATGGCATTAAAAGACTGAGCTGTGGCCAAAAGGCTGATGACAGTTTTCAAGGATGAGGCAGACGGGCGGGAGGTTGACAAGAAACCAAGAATGATGCAGAAGGCAGAAGTTGGAACTTTTGCTAGTGAGATTTTTGGACTTTCAGTTGAGTGTTTTATGGCTTTTCTTCTTTGCCTTTCATATTTTGTCCAGATGATCCCTTTGATAAAATTTGTTTCTGTACGTGATGATGATTATTATGCCTCTGATTTAAAAAGAAACTTCTTCAATCAAGGCACTGAGTCTTGCTAGTGGGACATGTGAAAAGGAGCTTTCCTGAATGTGTCTAATCTGTGCAAACCCTCACATCGTAGCTGCTTCCTCTGAAGTTAGTGGCAAAATTCCCATTGTTGCCAGTGGGATCAGGATCTTGCTGCAGAAGTCCCACTGTAAACTTGAACAAGGCTCCTGGCAGAGTTCAGGGGGCCAGACCAGCAATGTTCCCCAATCATCATCCCAGAAGCCTGCTCAGGAATTTCAGCAGTCACCTCGGTTTCCTCCTGCTTTCTGTTAAAATGAAAAATACTCAGTTTATCTTCATCTCCACAGATCACAGTAAAAATGGTGGACACAATAAAGGTCTTTACAAATAGCGGGGAGAGGTTTTGTGGGAACACTCTGGGCATCTTTTATGTGAGTTTTCTTCAGAGTGCTATTTAGCAATTTTTTATATATATATATCTCCCTTGTACCCCTCAGAGGCATGCAGGTTACTTACTGAAATACAGAAGCTGCAGTGTAACACAGACAAGCAACTATATTTCAGGTATTGCCAAAACCTCCCCTGCTAACAATTTCTCAACTCTCATCCATGTCGTTACCCTTTGGGAGCTGAGTGGACTTTGCAGTTTATTCACTGAAATTTGGCTTGCAAGCTCATTGAGGCTTTTTCAGATGAGGATGAAACAAATTCTGACAAGAGGGGTCCCCTCAAGAGTGTGTTTCCATAGCCATCAGCCTCTGGAGAGACAAAATCAGAGTGATTTCAGCTCCAGTAACTCACCTGATTCTAATTTAGTTAACTAATGGGCAGCGTTGGGGTGTCCCCTTTGGTGTTGTTGAGCTTGGTGGAGACCATAATGTGCCAGTTCTCATTCTGTGTCTCTGGGGGTCCTGCGGGTATAGATGTGTGCACAAATCTGAGATATGGAAGTAGGAAAAGCAGGATAGAAAACACAGATGTCTGCATAGCTCTTTGGGAAGATATCCCTGTGGCTTTTATGAAGTTACATCAGGGAAAACAGATCCTGCCTGACCAGTTTTTGCGAGTAGATGAAATTACCATATATCCTCCTTAGACGCAAGGCTCAAAATAACACCGTGCTGAGGGAAGCCTTCAGGGAAGGCTGTGGAGACAAAGAGCAGAAGAAGGGGAAAACAGAGAGCAGATGGTTTTCTCAGGGAAATTATCAAAAGGCTGATGGCAGCCTGTTTCCAAATTGAGGGGTTGTGCAGCTGGACCAAAACATCTGGTCAGTTTACAGTGGATGAAAAATTAGTCACTTTTTAGCAAAGGCAGTGAATTCGTAAAAGTATTCTTCAGGGGTTGTGTAGCTCATTAGCGTGTTTGCAGAACTGAGTTGCACAATCTACAATTTTGAATTAAAGGCTGCTGGGACAATTTTGTTTCTGCTTATAAATCACAAGCTAGAGCCTCCGATGGAGTAAACATGTACATGCCTATTGAGGTCAATGCAATTAGACTAAATCAGGGATACAGTCGAGAACTCAACTCACTTCTATTTGGCCTTTTTCTCCCCTTCACACTGAAGTGACTAAGACAAACTTCTTCAGGTTGAGTCTTCTCCACACACAGATGTCCATTCCTCTTCCAGGTGTAAATTTGTACACGCTCTTACGTGATGGAAGAGAAATGGGTGCCAAATATGACCCTGAGCCAATGGGATCCTTAGTGCGTTAGTAGTAAGAGTAATCACAGGACTGAGCTCAGACAGAAAGAGTGGCATTAACAGTCACACGATTTGCAATCAGAGGAGTAATTCCTCCTGTTTCATTTGTAGATTGCCCTCACTAATGGAATAAACGCTATTCCACTTATGAACAGAAAGAAGGAAATAGGTAAATTGTTTTTAAAGAAGCTGACCTCTGACGCATGCATTTCACTTGCAGCAAAATGCTTGCTTGGCAAATAAACTTTATGGTTCAGTGGCATCCAAACAAATTGTTATTTCCACTTGTTGTGTATTGATTAAAAGAGAGGTTACAGTTGAAGGGATTTTAATTGACTAGACAGAGTTGCAAATGATTTGCTCAGAGAAGTTGTGCTTTCAGAAATTTTCTTTAAATGAGGCATGGAAAAGAGAACCCTAGAACTGTGTGATCAGAATGATGTTTCTCAAAAATTTATTGGCACAAATGAAACCACTACCAAAGGTGCGACCTCTACAAAATTTCTTTCTCATGGGAGTTCTTATAAGTCTTGACGTATTTTGATGGCAGAGTCCAACCTTCACAAATACAATTTGCTTGCTTAATATCAGTTATTTTATACATGAAAATGCTAGTGATAGAAAACAGCTTTTAAAATGAAATTTATTTCTCTTATGGTTTCTGTGTGAATTATAAATTTTATGTGTGCTGTGAAAAGGAAATGGGGCTGAGCAGTATAATTTTGAAGCCTTATTTCCAGTCCTGCTGCTCATTACAGTCATCTTGTAGTTGCATTTAAAATGTATTTTTCTGCATCTGAGAGTATTTCAAAGATTGTTTTTGTTAACAATGAACTACACAGAGAGTTAAATTCATTGCTTATGCTAAGGGACTATATGCATGCTAATCAAGGGCTAACTGAGAACCAAGTAAATATTTATATGATGTTGCAAAATGGTATTATACCTTTTCTATGTAGAGAGAAAAAATTGCTCTGGAAGATGAATCTACCAGAGATTTTATTTTTGTTACATTTTCTAGCTCTGGAGGATTCCAATGGTCATAAAATACCTCAACAATTTCACACTGCTTAACACAAGAGCGATTTCTTCCTGACCTTTTGGATGCTGACTTAGGCTTTACAATTGGCTTTATCCCCTGTATAGCACTCAGTGGCCCACTTCCAAGCTGTGTAATAGCACTGAGGTTTGTCTGCCACTCCATCTTCCCAAATACTGCTGGCTGCTTTTCTGGGATGACACTGCCAGGCTTACCTGAGTGAGCTCTGCAGTCTGTAGAGGGGATAAAGAAAAGAATACGGGACAATCTTGGAGAGGGAAGAAGAGAAGTAGTGTACTTATTTTTAATGCAAAAATTCTGTGAATCTGTGAATTATTCATACCACAGATAACTACTGCTAATGATTAGCGCCTTTTACAAGAGGGCTTGAGTTCACTCTTCTCTACCTTGATTGTGTTTCTACTATGTTGATAGATGTTGAGGCAAATTGGCAAATCAGTCTTTGCTCTTCAGATAAACTTACCTCATCCTGAAGATTTCAGACAAACACAAATTCCATCTGTTTGGTGAGCAGTTCAGGGGCGCTTATCTCACTTTAACAAATCACCCCTTCCTGCCATCCGTTCTGTACGAAGTGATCATTAAGCTGTGTTAAAAATGAAGCTGCTCTAGCATCCTTTTGTAAGCCTTTGTGGATGTAACCATGAACAGTTAGACAAGGTGCACAGTTCAGAAGTAGGTTGTTGCTTGTTTGCATGGTTTGACTGCTTTAAAGATCGCTTCAGAAGGGCAATCATTATGTGAAAGTATAGGGATATCATCTGAAGGCAAAATAATGTTGGTTTTGCACATATAAAATAAAAATTAAAAAAAACCCAAAACTTTTACATTAGAAACACCTGGTCTAAATTCTCAAAATTCTTCTAAGGAGAAAGTACTATTTCCCTCATATGTGGCTTAAAATTACCTCAGTCTGCAGGGTTAATATTGTTTAATACTGCTTTATTATGTTCATGCTTAATGGTACACAAAACCTTTAAAACATCTTAAATTCCTTTACAAAAAATGCAGATCATCCTGCTTCCAGATGGAATGGTAGAAGAGTATTTCAAACAGAACACAGCTCAACATGATCCTGATCTCTTGTCCTTTTTTTAATACTGGTATCATTCCGTTGACCTCTGTGGAGTTATTCCAGAGTTAATCCAAAGCAAATGAAATTACAACTGGGCCCACTGTTTTTATACTGATTTTAAATGAATGGGCAGTTGTTCTCAATGTAGCAAGGTCTATTCCAAATATTTAACCTCTCCTTCACAACTGTTGATCCCAGTGGCTTTATTCATATTAAATTGGAGCTTACTGGGTTGTTTGAAAACATTGTCAAATGCATCCCCATTGACTTGGTTTAAGAATACTGAGCCAAATCTCAACCTCTTGACATATGACAAGGTTTGGCTCCTTGTGCTTTTGTTACATCATCTGTTCCTATTCTTTGATTAAAATAATACGGTTTGATTATTTTCAGTGACATACAAATGCTATACCCAATGGGAATGCCCAGTAGGGAATACCTATGTATTTTCATATATTAAAATAACAAGTTTAAACATTATCTGTACTGGTCTTATCTTTAACAAAACTCTCAGTATTTAGAGCTCCACAAGGGGAAAAACAGGGTCTAATAGATTAAACAGTTGGCAAAAGACAGCATTGTTTAAAAATAGCAAAGCAATTTTGTTCTAAGTCAGTAACTAACAGTGCAGTACAAAGCCCGGTGCCCACAGGTCTGAATCCTGTCTGTACTGATGGTGGCTAAATCTCTCTGAGTCAATTCTTAAGGCTCCTTGACTTTTATCCTCTGATGGTTTTGGTAGGCATATATCAGTAGCCTTACGTATTTCCTAGCTGGTTGCGTTACAAGAATCCCCAACCACATAAATACACTAGCTTTCACTTGTCAGAAATGCTGCATAATCCTAAATGAACCTGAGATCCGTGAGAGCTCGGAGACATGTTATCGTGGGTGGCTTTTTCTGGTTTGCTTGACCAGAACTGTCATCTTTCTGTGCTTATTGACCACAGGTCAGTCAATATGTCTCTCTTTGCATTTTTTATTTAAATACTTTGGCACCTGCATCTAAAAATGCATCTCAACATGCACAATGTCTAAAGAAGAACAAAGGTGTTTTTAAAATGGTACTTCCATTAAAGGCAGTGGCACATGTGTGAATATTCATGGATAGACAAGTTTGTTTACTAGGAAACTTTCTCCACTCCTAGCTACCAGTGCATTTGCATATCATAGACATGGCTGACACAGGGGAGGTGGAGACATGCAACTAGATTATTTGAGCTTATACACAGAGAAACAGCTGGTAATGTTAACATACCACACTGCAATATTTAAGAAGAACAAGAACTACATATTTAAAGAAGAGCTTGAAAGCTTATCTGTTTGATCTAATAAAAGATGATTCTCCCTACAAATCATACCTCTCTTTTATCCTTACATTTTCATGCCTTCATCAACACAACTACAACTTACATATGAACAGGATCATAAAAATATATGAGCTTAATCCACATCTTAAAAATCAATTCTGTTCTTAAACAGGGTTCCTCAGCCCTTCATTAAAACTTATGCCACCACCGCAAGTTTTAACCGCCTGTGGGGACCCATGTAATCTGTATGCAGTTGACAACAGAGCGCTTAGTTTCACACTCAGAATGTCATTCTGTTTTCCTTTCCCAGATATTTATTCAGTACTGTTGGGATTTTGGAAATTTCAGCAAATTTGTTTCTTAAGAAACTGTTTGGGATTTTATGGCCATGTCCAAGTAGAAACTTCATGTGATCTCAGCTACTGCTGCATTACAATCTTAAGTGAAGTCTTTCATATACCACTGTGCGAAACGCCCTCTTTTATTTTTTAGTTTGTACAGATTTTTACCAAGTGATTTATTCTCCGTAGGAACAAACAAGTGTGGACCATAGATTTGCTGGGCTAACCTCGTTCTACAGATGATTGAAGTTGAAATTTTACATCTGGTTGATTCATTTTCACTGCTGAACAGATTATGCCTCATTAAAGACCATCAAGTCCATTGCAATTACTCACTGTCACTTGTGTGATGCCAGTAACTCAGCATGTCAAAGTGCTTGACAAAGAGCTGGGAACTGCAGGTGAGAGCTGGGAAGGGAAGAAATCCAGGATCTTCCCATGTTTCCATAGCGACTCAGTGGCAGAGTCACACAGAGAATCCCAGCTGGGTTTGTATGCTAGTTTTGGCTGGAATAGAGTTAATTTTCCTCATAGTATCTAGTATGATGATGCTATGTTTTGAATTTGTGCTGAAAACAGTGTTGATAACATGGAGATGTTTTTGTTGTTGCTGAGCAGTGTTTACACACAGTCAAGGCCTCCTCTGCTCCTCACCCCACCCCACCAGAGAGTAGGCTGGGGGTGCACAAGAGGCTGGGAGGTGACACAGCCGAGACAGCTGACCCCAACTGACCAAAGGGATATTCCACACCATATGGTGTCATGCTCAGCAATAAAAAGCTGTGGAAAGAAGAAGGAAGGGGGGGGGGACGTTCGGAGTGATGGTGTTTGTCTTCCCAAGTAACCATTACACATGATGGAGCCCTGCTTTCCTGGAGATGGCTGAACACCTGCCTGCCGATGGGAAGGAGTGAGTGAATTCCTTGTTTTGCTTTGCTTGAGTTTGCGGCTTTTGCTTTACCTGTTAAACTGTCTTTATCTCAACCCACGAGTTTTCTCACTTTTCCCCTTCCAATTCTCTCCCCCATCCCATTGTGGGGGGAGTAAGCGAGCAGCTGTGTGGTGCTTAGTTGCTGGCTGGGGTTAAACCACGACAATTTGGCTGTGTTTTGCCTGTCTACGACTGTCAGTCCAAGGATATAGTCCATTAATCTACTTTTCTGTAACGGGCCATGAAAAATGTAAATGCGATTTGTCTTGTGGAAGTAAAAAGTAAAACATAATCTCCGATACAAATAAACTTTCATTTTGTTTCCTTCCTTTGCTACCATGCAACTTCTCCAGCTTTGCTGTTAGCAATAACCTGGTGAGAACTGGGAACTTATGTTGAACTGGAACAGAAACCAAATTCTTTGTGCCTGTATTTAGCATTTGCAAATATATCAAATTTCAGACAGTTCAGTTTTCCTGTCGTTTCTCCCTCCAGCAGCTGAATTGTGTGTCCCTCGGGAACGGTCTCCCCAGAAAGATGCGTGCCATGCAACCGCTGCTGCTGCTGTCTGGGGCTCTGCTGCCATCTAGCCAACTTCCACCTCAACTCCGGGCTCACCTTTCTTCTCCGGGAACCGTACTGTTTCCCTGGGGGCCGAGGTAGCACCCGCGAGTCTGAGAAAAGACGCATGGTCCTTTGTCACTGCCCCAAAGGCGGGGTGGCAGCGGCTATCCGGCTGCGCAGGCTTCAGTTCACAGGGAGGAAGAAAGTGCGTTGCGCTTAGCAGTTCTTCGATTTCTGCTTAAGGAAACGTGTCTTTTAACCTCTGATACCTTTGAATTGGCAAAGCTCGGTCCAGCAATTTTGGTTCTTTTCACCTAAACATTGGCAGATATTTTATCAGCCCTTAAAGCGGAGTCATTCTATCTGTTGGTTAAGAAGACTTTTAAAAAGCGCTACAAGCACTTTTAACTTACAAACTCCAAACAACAGCAAATAACCATTTTTGAGGAGAGTGCAGGTGCAAAGCTCCTTTATATAGCTGCTGCTCCCTTCTTACAGAGCAGATCTTAAAGTAACAGGTTCCCAAAGTATTCCATCAGAAAGACAGCAGTAAGGCGTAACGTGATCAGAAAAACACACTCAATAATACCAAACCAGAAAACAACTGAGGAAAGAATATGTATGTAGGTATATAATAGAAAGCAATCACACATCTATGTATGATTTTAAAATGAAGTATTCATTTTAATCATTTACTTCATTAAAATGAAGAATTCATTTTAAAAAGTTTTTTTAAAAGTGCTCTCAGTTCTCCAGGAACTTGCTCCAGTCTGTTCATTTACCATTTTACATCTTTACCAAAGCAGCCAGAGGGAAAACAAGTGGAAGATGTTCTGTGTGGAAAAGTGCCCTAGTTTACTGTAGTAGTCTATGCAAAACACCTAGGATTAAAGAAAGCATCAAATCCACCAGCAACTCTTCTTTTACATCCTTCCCCCTCCCCTCCCTATAAGTTCGGGGTGGTGGGGTTTGCATTGATCCCTGGGTTTGGACCCTGTAAGATTACTAAGTAGCTCTTGGTACAGCCAAGGCTGAGCAGAGCCCAGCGGGGGCAAAAGCTTCCCTGCTGTTACCTGGCTGATGCTGGACCCTGCCACCAAAAGGAGGAGGAGAGGAGGGGAAGACTTGCCCCGATCCTAAGATCACCAAGGGTTTCCACAGCCTCTGCTGAATCCCAGCCCGGATTCTCGTTTAGGAACACCACCTGGGAGTCTAATCTGGGTTTACCAAGCCATACTAGCATGCTCTGTGTTTCTCTATTCATACTATCTTTTTGTATTATCCCCCTAACACTGCATTCTTCCTACATTTTCTCTTCCACTTCTCAGTACACTCTCACCAAATATCTCAAACCACTATAGTCTGGCAAACCAAAACAAATAACAAAAATTAAGGCACGGTGATTCTCTGTATTTATTCTCCCCCATAAAACTGTCACTCACCTATTGTCAGGAGTATAAAATTCCTCTACAGCCGAGATGTATTTGGGGGAAGAAAGTACCTGGACTTCCACTAGGTGGTGAAGTTGTAAAGCTTAAATGGGACGAGAGAGTTCCCAGAGCAGGGAGATACCCTGGGACACCGCGGAGGTGGGGCTGCTTTGGGAGGTTGCAGGTTGCTCATCTTCCTCCCGGCCCCCGCGGAGGGGAGCAGGGAGGCTGCGCCAGGCGCACCGCCGCAGCAGTGCGGTGACGGATTTGCGGGACACCTCTGAAATACAGATTTTTTTTTTTTCTTATCATCTTCCAAGTGGGGAAAACGGTGAACCAGAAGATAAATGGGAAAACTAACTCTGTGTATTATTTCTTTAAAAACCTAGTTTATTAGGGGAAGAGTAATTTATCCCTCCGGGATTTGTCAACTGTTGACCCGATCTTATAAATAATTTGTTTTTCAGACAGTTTTACCATCTGCTTTGATTTGGGGCTTTTGGAGCCTCTTTTGTTGAGAATAATTTGCACAGTGTCAGCACTTAAATATGGGGAGAAATAGATAAGAATAATTATTCTGTAGATGAGGTTAAAACAACAACAAAAAAAGCGCCCCACTTTTATCAAGGTCATTAAAAGACATTTGCACGACATCAGGTTTCTGCTGAGATTTTTGACTGGTACAAATGAAAGCAAGATTTAGAAAGCTTAAGCTTGAACTGTTTGTGAACAGTTTGTGAACACAGGCCCTGAAAAAAGGAACTTGTTGAAAATTTCATGAAGGTCTCGCACTTTGTTTCACATTTAGGATGAAAACACAAAACACTATCATTTTACAGAAGTTCTTAATTTTGTTAAAATGTAGTTCATTCTTCCCCCACATTACCAAGAGATCTGATAGCACAAACCCTTTTTCCACTCATTTTTCCGCCACTGAAAGAGCACTATGTTATGCATTTCTGCATCTCCACTGTGTATAGTATCTATTATTCTAGTTACTGTTTAAAGGACATAAAAAGAAAATTATTTGTAGCAAATATGCATCCATCAGGCTATGCTATATAAGCACAGAATATCGCATCCTACAGCTAAGTCTACTGCTGGTCCCTTACAATGTTTGGGAAGCAGCTTTCAAATAAACTGAAGCCCCCTCCGACAATCTCTGCAGTCCAGAACAAATTGTTGAAAAATACAGGTTAGAGCTCGCTCCATCACCCATTTTTCTTTTGATTGCATGTAAAAGCTGCTCACACAGATCTCTGCAGACGGTGATCCATGGGCTGAATGTGGTGCAGGATCTGATTTTCCCTTTGCGGTCCTGCGTGCTGCTTGCTTTACTGCACAGATTTTCCTTTGGCTGACTTGCACTGTGGCTGCTGCATGCCTGCATGCAGTGGGAAGCAGGACGCCACGTACCACATTTTCAGCCTTAAACACAGCAAAAATTTTTGTTGGGTGAATTGATGTTTGCAGCAATGAGTGAGTTTGTTGAAATATTCCACAATATATGCCTAGAAATGATGGGTTATCTCGCATCCACTACAAGTATTTGTAAATATTAACATTTTTCAAGTTATTCAGGACAGTATTTCATTAATGAAGTGGGAGATTTAGTAGCTTCTCAGCCTTTTGAGTGCATGTTGCAATTAGATGATAGCTGATCTTCTTGAAGGTGGTTTATCGCTTTTCCTCTGATTATCTGCAGCTATTAGCTATAGCGGCTCATTGTCAACTGAGAAAAATCCTAAAAGTTGGATACTGACACACTGTGCTAAGAAACAGTCCTTTTGTCTTGCTTACAATTAATATTTTGCTCTTAACATTTTTAGATGCACAGGTCACAGACTCTCATGTTTCTGTCTTGAAATATATTGGAAAAACAGCACAGGAAATTTGGGTCACAGTCCTTCTGTGAGGAGACCCCTTTTCCCTAACGTCACAGCCACAAAATCAGGCAGAGCAGAAAAAATACCCTAAGAAGCAAAGATGTATCTCATTCTCATCTTCCAAATTCTCTGTTCTTTCTCTCTTGCTTTGGGTGTAGAAGCCAGTATGTGTGAGGGTGGAGGGAGGAGTAATTACAAGTTTTGTTACAGCTTCTTCTCTTGCAGCAATTTTAGGCACAGAATGGAGATACCTGGAGAGACAGATCTGAGCTGAATAAGTGCTTCTGACATTAATGTTCCTGCATAATCTCCCTGTTTCTAACACAGGGATTATGTTGAAGGTGAAGTAGATCCAGCTCTGCTAAAAGTGTGTTTGTGTGGGGTCTGTCCACGTGGGGAATATCGCTACCACCATGTCCTGGTTTTGGCTGGGATAGAGTTAATTTTCTTTCTAGTAGCTGGTACAGTGCTGTGTTTTGGATTTAGGATGAGAACAATGTTGATAACACACCGATGTTTTAGTTACTGCTGAGCAGTGCTTACACACAGTCAAGGCCTTTTCTGCTTCTCACCCCACCCCACCAGCGAGCAGGCTGGGGGTGCACAAGAAATTGGGAGGGGACACAGCCGGGACAGCTGACCCCAACTGACCAAAGGGATATTCCACACCATATGAATATTCCATAGCATATGTCATGCTTAGTATACAAAGTAGGGGAAAAGCTGGCTGGGGGTCCGCTGCTCGGGAACTGGCTGGGCATCGGTCAGCAGGTGGTGAGCAATTGCATTGTGCATCACTTGCTTTGTATATTCTTTTATCATTATTATTATTTTCCCTTTCTTTTCTGTCCTATTAAATTGTCTCTATCTCAACCTATGAGTTTTACATTTTTTTTTGATTCTCTCCCCCGCCCCACTGGAGGGGAGTGGGCAAACAGCTGTGTGGCGTTTACCTGCCTGCTGGGTTAAACCACAACACACCATTACTAGGCATGGCCAATGCTTAGTCACCCTACTCAGCCTCTTATGTCTTGATGCAACCATATATAAATAAGAAGCCCTTGATCCTGCCAGCCTCTCCGCCCATCTTATGCGTGCAACAAACAAGCTGCCTACAAACTTAGCTTCCTGTCTCTCTGTTCCAAGGCTACCCCGAGTTGGCTGCAATCTGGCTCTTAAAGAGCCATTCTTACAAGATCATTGTAGTGTTTACCTGGCTAAACCCGCTCCATTTAAATCCTCTTTGGCTTCTCAGTGCTCTTAAATTTACTGACTGCATGGTCTTTGTTGGAATTGTGTCCTTCTGTGGCTTTCCTGCTCTTTTCTCTCCCTACTCCCCAGTCTGTGTAGACCCATTCTGTTCTGTTCAGCTACTGGCTTTGAATTCAGTTTTTTCTCTCTCTAATTTCAGATCTGTCTCTCTGCACCCTGTCCTAGATGTTAGCCTTTGTCTCAGAGATCTCCTCGTCATTGCCTGCTGTTAATTTCTAATTAAAACCTATTCTGGTCAAAAATTAATTCTAGATTTTTTTTTTTTTTTTGGCACAAGTGACAAAAGTTATCAAACCTGTCAGTCAGGTTCTCCACAGGCTCTTTTCCTATGCAAGTCAGTGAGACCAGACCTTGGTGCTGCCATTTCCTTCTAAAGACTTTTTTCTTTTTCCCT
>NW_008824283.1:350586-352657 GCF_000699105.1 Pygoscelis adeliae | reverse complement strand
TCCCCAGTCCTGACATCTCCCTGACAGTCAAAATCATCCCCTCCAACCGACCTGTGAACAGAGGATAACCACATCCTTCACCCTTGGGTCTCTGTGTGTGGTACATTCAGGCAGTCTGAAGCCTCTTCGGCATCCAGGACTGATTTGAAGAGAAAAAGACCTTAGGAAGAAAGAAACAGTTGAACTGGGGTGGCACTGGATTGCCCTGACATTCTGATGCATTGCCCATTTAACTTTCCACTCATCTGTGGCTATTCCGTCTACATCAGAGGATTTTTTTAATTGCTTTCTCAAATATATATGGGAATACCATAGCAACTTCTCTTCGATGCAGCAAATCTGTTTCTTCAGTAATTATTACCCTAATTAACTCTCAAATGTTAGCAATGCTCATTCTGCTGATTTAATTTCAATTGAATTCTGTTACCCGCCACAATTAGAGATGGATTCTAGACTGGCAAAGGTAGTCTCTAAATAAAGATCTATTTAATTGGTCTTCCCTGAACACTCTTGCACTTCTGCGGAGAAATGTGTATACTTGTATTTCTATTCATTTATGAGCATACATCAGTGTTCTGCTGCATAATGCCTTACATCAAAAGCTATCCTGGTGGATCCAGCAGGGCTCTGTAAGTTGAAGACAACACTGACTGTGAAAACGGCTCTAAAAACTTACCATTGATTTGCATACATCCCTCTTTTTTTGGCCCTTTTTTTTTTTCAGGCAGTTCCTCCATCAGATGCCAGCATCATAATTAATTTCTCTGCCTTCCATGTTGTACCCTCTATGTTTGATTTCCCTCCTCGGTATTTATAATCTGCAATTGATAGGATGTGGTGTCTCTGTCTCCTATATTCTTTGCAGGAAGGACAGCCCTTATTTTTCTGTTTGATCTATGTTTGTGCAAGCTGAGAGGACTGCACTAGATATGATGATTAATATAGGATGGGGGGATTAATTCACCTGAGCTTGTCTGTTGCCTGACACCCAGAAGACTTGGACATGACCAAATATTTGGACAAGGAACCAGTTGGGAATTTTAGTTACCGTGGATCTAGATCTCATGGATGAGGCAAAAATTTTAAATCTTTTAATATTTAATATTATTATTATTAATATTTAATATTAAAGGAGATTTAAAGTTGCAGTTAAGCCAATATAATTTCCAGCTGCTCTTGAAAGAGGTATTTTCCTCTTACACTTCCCATCCCATATGCACACTTCCACCCTTTCTTTTGCACTGGTAAAGGGACATAAATTTAGGACATTAATTAGGGACATAAATTGGCAGAACACTGATCGCTTTCTTTGGAAGGAGGATAATTTTCCACTGCTTTAACTCTGTGAAGTAGCTCACCAAGAGGTCAGCCAAGCCTTGGCATGTGTGCCAGGGAGGCTGGGACCACACAGCCAACGGCAGGGAGCAGTCAGGACACAAGACAAGCTCTTTCGGTGGCCACCAGCTCTTAGTTGGGTCCAGCTGTAACATCACGCTGAACCTTGGCCCACAGAAGTTGAAAGAGAAGTACTTTATTTAGCCCCATCATCACCAGTGTATTGACAGAATTTTAAAAAATTGAGGAGTGTATAGACAAAGGAGGTCGTGGTACATGACTATTGTTCTAAGGCACCACTGGAACGTAAAGAACCTTTATTTCTTCAAATTAAAAACTTGAATGTTTGTTTGTCATCTGGAAACTTGCAGGCTTCCTTTAATAGTACCTGTTTTTTTGAGAGAAAAAAGAATTGAGATAAGTGAGATCTTGTTTGCAGAAACATTTCATAAATACAAAATTATTTGCTCAGGGTTTTTTTTGGCAAAGTGAAGGTGCTTTTGTGCAACTGTGTTGAAAGGTCTGTGTGAGTCTAAACGAGACAGAAATCCCATGTGATTGATGAGGAGTGACAGATCCTGAACAACAGCTAATGAATTCAGTGCAGGAGTCATCTGTTGAAATTTTACCTCTGTGTAAAAGGCCAACACAGGTCTTATCCTTTATTTAAATCTCATGTTGCTACTTAAAGTGCTCATACTTGCACACTTTTTTAGCACAGGGCTGAGAATTCGAC
>NW_008824283.1:308647-350537 GCF_000699105.1 Pygoscelis adeliae | reverse complement strand
TTATAATAATATATGTGTGCATAATTATTTAATTGAAAAATGTAGAAAGACAAATTACTTTCTAAGAACAAATGCCATCTCCCAGATAAGCTGCAGTTGTTTCCTTCTGAAAAAAAACACAATTACCTGAAAGTCCTCTGGAGAGTACTTCTCAAACCAAAAGCCTGAGTCATGAAACCACCCAACCCCTTTCCCCAGCCAGCCGATGGTTAAAGGAGCGACTGGAGGTACACACAACCTGTCTCTCCACCCGGTACCTAACTGAAGGACATGGATGCCTGAATGGCTATGGAAAACTGTCTTCAGCTGTTTCCAACTACTTAGCATCCTCACACACCTCAACACCTTCTCTAGATAAACAGTAAAGCCATAATGAGCCCAGCAGAGCTGACAGTGAGTTCTGCCTTTATAAAAACTGTGCTAGGGATAATGTGCAGCTACTTTAATAGTCTTGCCTCTTCTAGCTAACTTTTTCCCTCAGGTGACAAACTGTGGACTTTAAATCACTGGTTTTACTGCTGTTTGCTCTCTCTTTTAGTAACTCCAGGCAAGTGATTTAGGGCAATTACACCTTATTACATATATCTATCCTCAATTCTTACCTGTCATTTTGTGGCCTCTATCTACTGAGTCATTCTCAGAGGTACAAAAAGCCACAGCGTAGAGATGGCTTTCTGGAGTCATGTCACAGCTTGAGAGCATAACTTATCTCTGGGACCATTAAGTTAAATCCTCAGATTACACAGAAGCTCAACTTCAAATACTGGCAATAGAGATTTCAATAGTAAACTCTGAAGAGAACATACCAGCGCCATTTAGTCTTCTTTGCACTGCTCTAGAAGTACAAATGGGGCTTGAAACTGAATCCAGGGGGCAATTGGGATTCCTCCAGGCCAGCGTATTCAGGGCAACATAAAGCACAGGAGCCGTATGAGCATCTACCAGGGCACTGAGTGCCAGGTGGGGATAACCCACACCAGCAAAGCAATACTAGCAGTGATAAAACCAGACCCACACTGGTCGTCTTGAGGCTGGTCTGAGGTGTGCTAAGACCTGGCAGCTTAAGACTGGATCTGCAGGGCTGGAAAAAGAAGAGGGAATGGCTCTGTGCAGGTGGCTTGAGGTTCATGGTAGCACCTGGACGTGCAAGCCCTTGGCTGTCTTTCTGTCTGTATAGCCTCTCTTAAGCCCCAGGCAGTTTGTTATGTAGTGTCTTTCATGAATACTTTCAAACCCAAGTGCTGTTGAAAGCACATAGATTTAGGGATCTGCTAGAACCTGCAAATCAAGGTTTGTGGCATTGGTCTGGCCATGTGCTCCCCTCTTACACCCTGATGGGATGATTGAATGCCCTTTCCTCTTAGATGGGGTCATGTCAATGAAGGGTTTCCCGCATGACCACAGATTTATTTCTTTATTGTTAATGTTATGGTAAATGTGTTCTGTTTACATGGGCATAGATCAAAAGTGGAGTTAATGGAGCAATAATAGTGCAACACTGGGTTAGAGGAAAGGAGAATAAGGCTTATGTCAGCCTCCTAATAAGGACTCAGTACTGGAACTGCAAATGGGCAGGTGACAAGGGAAGCTGAGATCCCACATTGCAAATCTGAACTGCTGACATTCTCCCCGATTTCTGCTTCATGACTGCAAGTGTTTGCTCAGGAAAAGTTGCTCTTTTAAAAAAAAAATAAAATCATATCTTTCTTTAAAAAAAAGATATCAGACATTTAAAATGTGTTTTTCACTTGACTTAAATGTTACAGTGGAAACATTCTTATGTGCCGTTATTGTAAAATGAAAAGAAAAATGTCAAGGCTAAGTCACTGCTATAATTTACTTGGCCCTGGGCTGCTTTTGAATTGAGAGGTGCCAGCAATTGGATGTTGTAATATTCCTGTTGCGAGTTTGAGAAGATCTATTTATCACAGAGGTTGGGACATATCAACCTTGTGTAGCCCCCTAGACCCCTTTAAAACTGTTAAATGTTCACCTAGTGCTTACCTTAGATTAGAAATGAATGTACATAATTTCCACATTGTTATTTCTCCACTTGATTTTTTTTTTTTTAAATTGCAGATCTTTTAGAAGGAGTAATTTATTATTGATAAACCTACTGAACTGAATGGTATCGCCATTCATCTGTGGACTTCAAATTGTGCAGCCTTTTACATGGACGACTCCTTCTCTAACTCCTTCTCCCTCATCTTCTAATTTCTTCCTCCTGATTGCTTTGTTAGATGATGCTTACAAGAAGTTAAATGTTTAACTGTAACTAGGAGAGATATGCAGCTGTGTTTTTTCTCCTTTGGTCTGACATATTTTATGTTCCTTTTTTTTCCTTCTTTGTTACATTAATTTTGTGTCATGAACTTCTGTGGAGAAGTTATGCAAATTTAAGTAAATTAGCCCTCATTAAACCCTACATAGATGCCACTAAATTTTACTACTAGTTCCCAGGATAGCTAGTTAAAGTTAGTTTCAGCATGTTTACATTGCACTTCATCTGATATTGACTGTAAGCCTGAAAAATATTGTTGGGGTTTGGTTATATTGCTGTGAGGGAAAACCAAGGTCAAGTATCATTACAGTATTTGTGACAGTATATTTACATTAAAACACCAAACCAAACACCACACACCTAGCAAAGTCAGAAATAAAGCTACACTTAAGTTGAAATATTTTAAGGTAGGGAGTGACCGGTGAAGACACAAATAACCTTAACTGCCCCAGAGTGCCACAATGCACTGGAGGCTCCAGCCAAGTTAGCTTAAGGTGCTACTGAAGATGCATTGCATTATTTTAGCTATGCTCCAGTGACTGGCAGTGTAACAGAGCAGAGTTGAATTTGCTCAGCTGCCTAACGCAGTCATTTGTTATCTTCACTACAGGGCTGGTGTGTTTTCCCATGGGGAGGCTTTGCTGCCCAGGATCCTGGTGTGTGTTGAGCCTCAGCTCTGTCCTGTGTCCAGCCTCGTACCAATGTTATGAAGAGTAGCAATATCCAGACACTGCTCTACCATTGTGCAAATCAGGCTTTTTGACACATATTTGGAGTCCTCGGGTGGCTTTTACCTCCTTTAAATTTGTAACATCCCATTACACCATGGTGGGAAGTTGGCAGGGAATCTGGTGATCCAGTTCAGCAAGTGCAGTCAGAGATTTGCTCAGGACATTTAAAGACAGGAATAAACCTTTTATCTCTTATCAAATCCTTTGTGATATGGCACCTTCAGCAGTCTACAAATGCTTGTCTCTCTGAGATGAAGATGTGTGAATGTTGTTAAATGTGACAATCGTGCTGTTTAGTAAAATGGACAAGAGAAATGCTACATCAAGAAATAGTCTTGATCCATCTTGTCAGCTCCCTGTTTGGAGGGGGGACACTATTGGATGATTCAGAAAAGGATGTACATATCTGGTTCACGCTGAAATATACCAGTCATGCCACAAATTGTAATTCTGTTCGCTTTCCCTTTGCTGGAATAAGGACAGCAGAGGGTATGGTCACAATGCGATGGGAGTCACCCAGTGCTTTATTCCATTCAGTGCTTGGTGATTGTCCCACTTCTGTACAAAGAACAGGAATCTCACTGTGACCGAATCTTCCATTCTTAGTTGATGTTGTTGGGTTTTTTTAGTGTGTCTCAAATTGGGAGGAAATGACAGTGATAAAATTAAGTCCAGGACACATTAGACAACTGCTGATGGATTTAAAGTGCATACCTCCACAGTGCTGCTATTTGCATATTTTGGTACCCTCTCCCTGACTAAACACCTGCAGCCAGTACAGCAGCTGATGGCACATCATGAAATTATATGTTACTTGTAAACGGATGATATCAAGCAGCACATACTTTTCATAGCCATGATAAACAGTGTTTCACCTGAGAACGTGTAACCTCAGAGAGATCAATGGCTGAAGGAAGAAAGCTCTCTGAAGTTAAATGTAGGTTATATTAATGGGAGAAATAGGAAATTACTGGCTTCCTACACAATACTTCCACCGTGACTGAAGGAATCTGTCCCTGTATTTCTGAGTTGCGCTGTAGCGATATTCTTGAGGATCTTGCTCTTAGAAACTCTTCTCCCCTCTCTCCTTGAAAAGGGGGGGGGGGACTTTGCCTCTGTGTGACCTGCAGACCTCACCACAATAGTTCACATATTTGTAGCCACTTAATTTACTAGCTGCAAAACACTGTACGCTGAGGATGAACTGAGAGTTCCTCAGAAAGGAGAAAGCTCTTGGCCTGCTTGGCAAAAAAAAGTGCACTTGTTTCATCCTAAATTCTGAGTCGTGACATTCGCTTCCCTTTTGAAATGTCAGCTGAGACTGAAACTTCAGATCTTGCATTTTTAATGCGTTCAGTTCATCGGGACCTTATTTAACTCCAAGACCTCCTTTCTCTCTGAGATGTTGATTCAACATGATAAGTGCACTCCACAGGAATGAGGGATCAGTCAACAAAGCGCATGAGCTGGCAGAAGCCGTGAGCTTGGCCTCTCTGGCACCAGGCGGCTGCCTGAAGAGCTCGTGCTCATGAGGACTCCCGGTGCTAGACACTTATCTTTTTTTTTTCCAGGAGGGTTGTAAATATAATCTTTGGATCATAGCTTTCTTGTGATTAAACAATACATGAAAAGCCACCTGTATCCTCATGGAGATTCAAAAGGAGAGACACTTTAGCTCTACGTAGTCTTTTTGGAAGGTGGTCAGCTCCTAAAGTAGTGAGGTTTTAAAGTGTATGGAACTGTGATTTGAAAGGTTGGGTTTTTTCTGTTTAGAAGGTGATGTGTGGCTCTATTTTATTGAGTTGTGGGTGTAAACTAGCATTTTAAAACTGCGGTAACTGAGACAGATATGGGATGTTTAATGGCTAAATAAATGGGTTTACTTTATCTGCTGAATAACTGGACTTCTGGAAAAAGAAGGGGAAAAAAAGAGAGACAAAAGAAAGCCAGAAATGTAACAGTAGTTAAAGACAACATGCAAACATCCCAGGCATAAAGGTCTTACATCTCAGCCTCACAGATCTTGCTTGAATGGAGAGGTGATCAAAAAGAGTGTTTAAAAAGACACTTAAAGTACCCTTAATTTTAATAAAAAGGTTGATCTGGATTCAAGGTACAAGGTACACTTTTACTTGCCAGTGTAAAAGCATGCGCGGGTGTGATTCCTCTGCTCCAGAACAAACGTGGTTTTTAATTCCACTCCATAGAGGGAGGCACTATCCATGTTTAGCACTGCAGCCAGAGTAGGTCGGCTTCCTGCTGCCATGTTAGAAGGACTGGTGTATTCCCTTCCAATTTCTCATGTTTTTCTACTTACTCTGTCTTCACCGCAGCTCTCACAACTCCTTTTGGCAAAAAACTCTCAGACGTGAGTACTCCTCCCTGACTAAGTGAAAACATCTATGTAGCACAAGACCCAGAAAACAATTGAGGAGTCTGCGCAAATAGGAAGGGGTCGCCTATACCAGAGAGTACTGAAAGCAAAACTTTCTCTTTACAGAGGCCCCAGGAAGGCTTCCATCCTGCTCAGGGCACAGCCTGTGTTACTGCAAACAGGACAGCGCTGCCACACTGAAGAGGAGCACCTCACTTAAAGCAGTCACTGCTCCTGCCTGCTTGGCGTTACATAGCCTCCTCCACACAACCCCAGTTTCTTTCCCTTCTCTCCTCTGCAAGCCAAGAGGCAGCTTGGATTTTTCACTTGAAGATTTTAATTTACGGGATAAACAAAACTTCACCCAAGCAGATAAATCCTGATTTGTGTCTGGAGGGACTATGCAATTAATTCCAGACTCTTTAAAGGATATGACCAGAGTTGGCTCTGACTGGAGAGAACAGTGTGTGCTTCCTTGTATATCTTGAATTTAATCCTACAAGAGTAAAACCTAGTTGTTCTTGGAACAGTTGGACCTCAGAGATGTGTTTCAGCAAAGATGCTCGCTCTGGATGAGCCACATCAGGCTCCAGGAGGTTGAGCTGTCTTTCTCCAAAGAGAGAGGCTAGTTCGCTACTGAACCCGCTGACATTTTCTCTGAGTCATTTTCTGTTCCTGGCAAATGGCTTTGCTAATTGGAATAATTTTTTCAGTGGTGTTCCTTACTCAAGCTCTTGCTTTGAAAAGTTCACTGAATACTCCACATTTTTCCTACATTACAAATCTGTAATAATTTGCATATTGACTCATGGGCCCTTTAAGAAATGTGTCTCTTTGGCTCAGAATTGCTGCTATTTGCCCATTGATAGCCAATTTTTCTCTGGGCAGCAATATTTGCACTGTTCCCTTGTTTTTATGTGTGTGCGCTAGACCACTGGCTTCCATAAGCAAGAAAGTCCTGTTTTTCAGGTGCAGTTGCTCTGAAGATGGCAATGCAATCTTAATGACTTGCAGAGAAGATAAAAATATTGAAACCATGGCAACCTCCAAAATTCCAAGCTGATGCCCAACTTTACTCTTTTGAGAAATGCAACCTGTTCACTATGCACAAACAAACCTAAAGCAGATGTAGCCTATGAGTGGGGGAACTGGCCCAAAACAAACTAGAAAATCCAGCTACTCTGCCCATCTTCTCAACTGACAGAAGTGATTTCAAATGTAGCCTATTCTCCTCCATTCACATCTTTTCTAGATCCAGCATCGTCACAATTTCCTTTTCTTTCTATGAGTCTTGCGACAAGTTTTCACACCCTCTATTTTTTTATCGATGTACCTAAGTAGAAAGAATCTGTTACAAATTTAGTGGCTCTTTTTTGTTAGATTCTGTATGGTATTCTGTGGGGATAAATTCAGCCAGAAATATAAAAGAGTCTGGCTCAATATAATTATCATGTTTCTAGGGAGAATATGCAGTTATGCATGTTCTTATAAGGTAGATGACAAACACTTTTGTGTAGTTCAGGTTTTGTCTGTGAACTCTGGTATGTTCAGAAGGCTAATTTCCAGGCACAAGATATACCACAATTCACAAGTATGAAGGTCAAGTGAGGGATAAATATCTGTAGAAGTGTATCCACTGAGTGAAAAAGAGAGGAGCCTGTTTCAGAAATACCAGACTATAAATAAGTTTTAACTGTATACAAATTGTTGCTTGCTCTTGTCCCAGTGCTTCCTTTCTCCCTTTTCGGCATCGTGTGACCCAGGCGTAGTCTCTGAAAACAGCAAAACGCAGAGTGCATTAGTGTCATTTCACTGTTAATGTTGGAGGAATAATTGCCACTAAATCAAATGCTAAAATGAATCCTACATTAAATATTCACCTCCAAGGATGCCTGTTGATGGCTTCTGTCAAATAACCAGTAAGAGCCTGTCATTGGAAAGCCTACATACAAAGTCAGACTGAGATATAGTCCTCCTTCCCACTCTCTGCTGTTTATATTTGGCCTTGTAATCAGTGTGTTTATAATGATGAATGCATCTTTTTATTGAATTTATTTATAAAATCAGTTCAGTATGTAATAAATCATGTGCTGAATGTTATGTGCTGCAAAGCTGGCTCTTTAAAAAAGGGCTCCTTTGCAAGAAGACTGTACAAGTCTTTCAGAAGACACAACAAAAATAACAGACCAGAATTTGCTCTTTCTGTGCTTCTATCTGCTCCCACCTCTACTATTTACACATTTTGGGATGTGAAGAAGAGTAAGTCCAAGACAGCAAGAGAAGAGGGAATTGTGGATGCTCCAAGGCAGGTATGCTGGAGAAACAGCAGAAAGCCACGTTTCTCTCCCCAGATCTGTTCAGCATTTGGAGCACGCCGTGGTGGGCCAGAGGAACTGATCCGGTGTATCAGCCTTGCACTGCTGAGGACTGTATTCTCGGTAGCCCTGCATGAAGCTATGCCATACCATATAAATATAATTTATATGCAAAAAGAGAGAGATTTGGTGCTTCAGAAGAACAAATGCAACAATTTTCAGTTTGACCCAGCAATCTTCCACATGAATACTCACATCACATTTCTTCTGTTCAACCAGTTCTGTATCTCCTCCAGAACCAGCCTACTGTCATTTGGTGGCGTTTCCTGAAAATTTCCCTGAAACCAAGAGGTGTTGATAGGACAACTGACACAGATTAAGTCAGGTAGTGCTCTTTCACATGCTGTCCCTGGAAGGGACCGCTTGGGCCGTGGACCCAGTGGTTTCATCCAACCAGGTAATGACATTTCATCCAGACGGGTCCATACACCATTCACACCATATCCTCAGCACATGCCAGGGTCCAAAATCACCTCTTAATATCTTTTAATAAACCTAAGACCTTTAACATAGTCTGTCAGATGAAGAGAAGGAAAGGCCTTCAAAGCAGGAGCAGGTTTGCATTTTCACAAATATAAACCATGTCTGTCTGTTTAAAAACACAAAACTGTGAGATAAACACATCTGCAGCTAATATTTCATGCTTTTTTCCAATCCTAGGAGCCCTTTCTTTTCCAGTTCCCCCTCTGTCAAAAACTTGTTCGCCTCTGATTTTTCACAGGCTACCTGAGGATTTGGGTTTTCAAGACAAAGGGTATATAAGAGGCTCTAAGGAATGCACTTTTTAAGTGAAAATACAGTAATTAACAGCCACAGAATGTAGGACCAACAATTTTGCTCTAAAAAAATCACATGATAAAAAAGTGCAACTAATCATTCCAGCAATAACTGTTTGCAGGTGCAATTTTGGCATTGAATGTAATTTTCAAGAATGAAAAATCTGGCCTAGATATTCTCGTGTAAGTAACGGCTGCTAGCCTGATTTCAAACTCCCCTGAAAGTAGACATTACAGGACCTGAATCCAAAACTGGGGGGACACTGGGGCATTTTCTTCTGATTAGAAATGCCTGGTACAGATAAGTCAGGAAACTCAGTGTGGGGATTCAGCTAAGGCCCTTCATCTTTTGTTTGCTTACTTGTTAGTTTTGTGTATTAAAGTATGATGAAGAGGAAACAAAGCTCCCATTTCTGAGTCAATTCCTCCATTACAAAGGTTCCCGGGTCCTGGTGAGTGGTTTGAAGTGCCTCTGTTTTGGGGATGCCTGGCTAGAACTGGGCACATACATCACCGCAAGCATTAGCTCTCGCCCAATCTCCCCTTCTCCAAACAGACTCATGATGACGACTTGAACATTATGGCATGAAAGATGACTTGACAATGCTAAATCTTTGACTTCTGGGAGGGGAAATTGTCATCTAAATTAATCTCTGAGGGCTTACTTGATCTGTACTGAGTCTTTGATGTCAGTAAGTCAAACTTTTCTCTTTTGGAGTTATGATTTCCATAGAGTAATGGGCTGATTTGCCAAGGGCCAGCAGTGCTGAAGGAAAAGGGCTTAGAAATTCAGGAGGTGCCAAAAAACAGCAAAACTTTAAACATCAGCACTCAATCTCTATTGGTCACCAAGGGACTGTTCTCTTGAAAATTGTTACCCCTTGAAGATGCTGTTAGATTTCTTCAGTTTCTGACCCGCGGAGTTAGAAGCAATATTTTAAGACAGCTTGAGCTATGACTAAAGTTCCTTTTTAATTTAAAGAATGCAACCCACAGACTGCAAACAGAAGAAGACAAGATGGGAAAAGGATGTCTCAAGACAGTTCTTTAAAAAGTTCTAGCTGATGTCCTCCTTTACTTATTTCTTCTGACTCAAAAAAGATTAAATAGAGATCACTGGTAGAGATGTGACTGACTGACGCTTATTAATCTTTGCTGAATTATTAGAGGTTTCTCAGCTGCCTAATTTTTCAGACACTGCATAATCCATACCATCATCATAAAAGATTCATTTTCCAATCTATAGCAGCTGAAGTTTCTGTCCATGAATACAAATAGAAAGTACTGTCTGCTGGGATTTGAGCAGTATCTTGCAGCTAGACTGTTCACTTTAAATTCTGCTTGAGGATAAGTTATTTAGTAAACATAACTTTACCATTTACATAAAGCTAGTTCAGTTACAACTGAATGTCAGTCTTGGCTGAAGGCCTCTGGTGAAATACTTTCTTAGAATTATTGCTATCTTTTGAGCCAGACTGATTTCATTTGCAGTGTGATAAATTCTCTGAATTCTCTAGAGTTTTTTGCAATTTATCCCAGCAAGAATGAAATCAGCATTTGACCCTTTATATTTCATTTTAATAAACAACTCAGAAAAAAAGGTCCACTGAAAACTAAACGTTGATGCGTTTCACTTTGCATCATTAACGAGGTGAAATTACTTTGTTAGACTGTCCATGGGCAACGAAACCGAACATCTCCAATAGACCGAGGTCTACCAAGCAATGGGCTTTGTATATTGCTATCACAATTAGGTTTATCATTTTAGGGTAGCTTGATTAATAGCTAGTAGGAGAATACAGGAAAATTCAGATAATGTTGATGCTGCAGTAAAGCAACAAAAGTTTGAAAGCTGTAATGGGAATCTGAGATTAGTTATGGAGATATGATTCTGCACCACAGATTGCTGTCATATTCAAATCAGATCATCCACTAGGAATCAAGCTAATACACCGGATACAAACACCAAGTAAGTCAATCAACACTAGTCAAAGAAGTTATGAAAACACTGTGTACTCAAACATACGCTGCTTCAAAATTAAATCATGGCTTCTACTGCTAAACAAACACATGACAAAAGAAAGTGCCCAACACCAGAACATTAACAAAATAGATGCTTGGAAAATCAATACTTGCCTAAAATAATGGCTCTCCTCTGGAGATGAAATAGCCATACATATAGAAGTAGTATGAAATAGCAGTAGAAAATAAAATCATGGGGTCCAAAACCGGACTTGGCTTGCCTGACTGTGATGGCCTTCTCCTGCTGTGCTGCTGTGTCTCTGAACCCCACTGGAAACTAAATAATAGAGTGAAAAAAAGAAGTATTTGAAAAATGATGAGTATGATACAAATATAAATGCTGTTACTTAGATGATCTGCTCCAGATAAGTAAACGACTGCAAGTGAAACTGCATGATGAATGTGGAGCTGCATTAGAATAGTTCAGAGCAGCACTAGAATAAATGGTTAAGAATAACTAGTAGCTATTCAGATAAAGGGTACAATAATAAGGAATTAAGAATCGAATTAAAAACCATAAAATGTGGCAAAAGGAACTGAAAACTGTGCTTTCCAGATAATAGCTATTTTTTTATATACACATTTATAAAGGTTACTTTGAAACGTTTAATTTCTGTTGCAATATGATAGCATGCTTGTCTATGCAGTGTTCTGGTTGGACTCTTAAAAGTAAGAATGACTTTGTAAGTACCAAAATAAATTAGCCACTTTGCACTTAACCACTGTTCAGCCCACAGTTTACAGAGTATTTAGATTCAGTGTAATCACTTGGGAGAATCGTTGCTGGTGGTGTTAGCTCCAAGAAATGCAATCGAGTAACTTAATGCTAAAAATTATTAAACAAATATTGTGCCTGCATTATATTCCGAAACACAACTTGAGGGAGAATTTATTAAGAAGGAGACAAATACAGAGGAGTACCCTGAACTGTGTAACACAAACACCATCTTGATCCAAACCCCATTTGTGGGAAGGAAGTCTCTTCAATGACTGTAATGGCTTTTGAATGACGCTTGTATTGATTTTATACTAAATGTAAGAAAAGTGTTCCTCCCAGAGTCTAAGGAGAAGCAGTCTAAATCTTTTCTTTGCAAAGGGTCAGTTTAAGAAAAACAAATCACCTTTCCTGTTATATAGAGCAATATTTGATGGACGTTTATTAGGGCAAATTCAGATTAAATCCTTGAAAACTTTGGAACTGTTGAAGAGCCAAGCAGGTGTTTACCAGACAATCCTGTTCCCTGAGCAATTCCATAGGAATAATTTTGAGAAAACTAATAAAAACTGATTCTCAAATACTTAGCTATATAGTTGAGGTTTATTTTATTCCATATTCTATCACCCCCCTGTCCTAGATGAATAGAAATAATGTTTGTTTTGTAGGCAGTATTTATAAAGCATTTGCACTGCAATTAATCAGCAGCTCTAAACCAAGGAGTTCATTAGTTCAGTACATATCTCCTCTTTCTCCACTTACTCACATAGATGCAGCCCCACAAAAACACCTGCTGTAATTTTACAAGTAGCTTATTTTATTGAGGCAGCTAATCATAACAAACTGTGTGTCTGAATGTGTATGTGGAAATACATAAAACTTAAGGCTTCTGTTAGTGTTAATAGAGCTTTTATGCATATTTTGCCGCTTACAACAATGTAATCACTGAGCCTAAAGGTCTGTATCTTTAAAAATTGTAGACAATTGTCAGCAATTTTTTATTCTATAGAAAAATGCTCGATGGTCAGTTCATGAACAACTACAAACCTTTGCCAAATATGTATTGGAAGTTGCTTGCATTTTTAAGTTGAAAGAGTGACTCCACGCTGATGCAATGGCCAAACAGGACCATCTTTTAGTGGTTAGAAAACACTCTCTTCTAGCTGAGTATTTATGATATATCATTATAGTGAATGCGCACTCTAAACCTGCTGAAAAAATACTAGCAGGTGTAAAGCCACATTTTTTCATTCATTGTTTTGGTGTAGTGCTTTGGGGAAGATATCTTCCTTCCCTGGGGAGCAGGGGATGTCTTCAAAAGCTGTAAATACTGGACAAACAATGTGGGAAAGCTGCTCTCATGGAGCTGCTGCCAATCTGGGAGAAGAGTTCCCTGATTAAGATGCAGATCTGATGTGCAGAGAAATCTGTTCTTTGTCACGTTTTCAGCTTGTAAGGTTCACGCTGCTGTCATTGAAAGCTTAATAACTTTTGAGCCACAGTGGCATATTTATGTATTGGTTAGAAGTGTCCTGAAAAGTAAGTTTATAAAATCACATTAAAACATTGCAAAGAATGGATTTTCTTGGATCAGTTATTAGAAGAAGAATATGTTCTTCTGATCTATATATGAATATACACAGTTATGTAATGTTTGAAGCCTTCCTTGGTGCCCAGAGGCCTCCTGTTTTCTACCTTTTTTAATTCAGGACACCTGCTGTGAACATTTCTTTTCTCTTTTTACAACAGCAAGAAATGTAGACAAAGAATACTTACCTGTATTAATTTCAAGAGATAGGGTAATAGAATTTGCCACAGAAATTGCCTGCCATGTGGATAATTAATTACATTAGTTACCTACAATCACTCAGATTTGTTTGTTGTTCTTGACGTCTGTAATGAGCACGTACACTGACAGCTTTGAGAATTTCCACTGAGAAATCCATCACACAATCTGTTTAGTCCAAGGGCTGTGCTGCCGGAAGTGCCAGTCATGCTAGGGATGATGAAAAGGGACTGATATTATGCAAGATTTGGCCTCTTGCTGCTCTGTTGCCTTAACCTACAGTAGACGTGTGGATATGTATTGTCATCTAAAGGCTTCCCATGAGGCTGTGCTTATCCGACAGAAATCATAGTGAGGAGGACTGCGTGTTTTAGCCATTTGTAAAACAGACTATGCAGAAGTTCCTCCTGAAAAGCCAATGTTTGGGGGAAGGAGACCTCCTTTTCCTTCGCAGAGTGCTTGTGTGACTCCACTGGCCCTTGGTCAGAACCCCACCAACTGCCACTTGGTGCTGGTTTGTGTAGACACGAAGGAATGGGACACAGCACCTGTGGCGAGAGCAGCTGGAGGCTCAGCTCCTCTGGGGTCCCAGGAGGGAGCTCACCCCTCTTTGTCCAAAGGGCTGCTTGGCTACACAAGGAGAGAGAAAATGAAACATCTTATCCCAAAGGTTAGTGAAGGTGGAACCTCTGTCTCCCTTTGGTCACAAAGCCATGCACATCATTCAGTTTTATATTTTTCCAATGATTTGTGGCTATTTTACACACTGGTAATTTCTGCTGTTACAATAGCTTTCTCCATTCCCCAGTTCCATTCTCAAGCAAAGACCAGTCGTGTCATACACCATCTAGCCCCAATGTGCTCGTGCTTTCCGTGTTTAGAAGAAACTTGTAAATTTTTATGCAATCCAAAGATCATCTGAGCAGCAGTGGTACTTCAGCCTCCCACCAGAGGAAAAGGTCTTGGATCCCCTATGAGTCTCAACCAGATGACTGACGCCTGACATTTTTTCCTGTGCTTACTGTGCCTCTGTAGGTGACAGAGTGGCCAAAGAGATTATCCAAGATAAGCTTAAATGCATGCATGTCTTAAAATGATGTGAAAGAGAGGAGACAGCTGTTCTGAGCTGACCTAAGTACAGAACAAACTTCCCACACATCTCTTGATGCTGCAATCAATTCTTCCCCATCCACAACCCACAGCATCCTCATGGGAGTATCGTGTGTATTGGTCGAATGTAAGTGCACAGATTCACCTACCGTGTAAAGCAACAAAACCAACCTGTCAAGAACAAAAGATGAAAGAATTGTCAATAAGATGAAGGACGGTTGGGACCCAGCCTAGACGATGCCCTGTAGAACGCCAAGTCCTGCTTCAGTCAACCTCAGCCAAAGGCGTGGCTCAGCTGTTCACTGTATTTCAGTTGGTTTTCCTCTCTTTCCTGGTAGTTAATGCTACAATTCCACTGGCGTTTCATGAAAAAGCTCTCCAAAGAGAAGCACTTAAGAACCGCAGTCCTCCCAACACAGCTAGATGGAGTACAAGAACAGTGAGAGAGAAATAATGAGATTTTTCAAAACAGCAAATTTGAATGAATTTCATTAGAAGGTATGTTCTCATGTCTCACAGGTCCTTTTGGAAATTATTTCCACTTAAGGTGAAATTAATCTTTCCTAACTAACCATCTTGAGGGGTGATACATCTCATCTTAGATAACCTTTCTATGATGCAATGAATTGTCCCTTTGAGAAACATTAACTTAAAGTAGATGCCAAGCTAAAATTTAGTGAAATTAATCCTGAAGTGATCTGTGCATGGCCACACTTTAACCGAGCAGGGAATAGAAGTCTGACTTTTCTGGATTTTGATCTGTACCATTCTAGGCATTGGATTCCCTGCCTCAAAATTAAGTGTGTACTCCTCTGACATTTACTCCCCCACAGAAGGATACAAAGAAATTTTTTAAAGTATAAAATTATGGGCTGTTTCCTCTCTTCAACCTTAAGTTCATTACGTGTTCATGCTGCTTGATTTCATAGTATCAACTCTCTAGATTTCACTCAGATGAACTTCATCTCATTACAGAATGAACACATTCTAAATCTGGAAAGAAAACTCTGAAATAAGTTTTATTTGGTAGGTATCACAATTAGCGTAGGCTGATTTCTTAGTTAAAAATATTTTTTAATTTACACGTGAGTGGATGTGCAAGGAGTACCTAGTGCATTTCTCAGATCTTTCCTTGGAATACTGATGTTTCTTAGCACTGCATAAAACTATGCAATGGGCTAGCTCCTTTTATATTTGAAACCCCAGGAGCTCTACATCTTGACTGTATTATGTTACCATTGACCTTTTGCAGAATAAAATCCTTCAGTAATCTTTTTTTATGTTGTATAAATCTCAGAATATGTACATATATGTATTTGTATGTGTAGATGTAATACTGGCCTTCTTAGCACATCATTATGTTCCTGGCAGTGACAGCAGTTTGCAACCTTCATCGCAAAGTACGCTACCCATGAGCTACTTTTCTGAGAGAGCTTATTCCTTGCAGACTTCTTGCAGACTTTTTTGGAGCACTTGTTGTTGGACTTTCTGAGAATGAGCAGCTTCCACTGCAAACATGGACAAATGCTCAAAACTAAGCACATACATATGCCTACATTTCAAGCCAGAGAACCAGGTTAATAACACACGTGTTTTAAAGTCATTTAATTGCAACTCTTGATTTAGGTTTTCTGATTGGTGCAGGGACTGCATTGCCAGGTGCACAAATAGGCAAGTTTCCCTTGAGATCCAGGTGAGTGAGTCAGGACTGACAGTACTTATGAGCAGGACAGAGAGAACAATTTGAACTGGACGGGCAGCAGGTGAGGCGGACCAGGACCTGAATATGTGCATGAAGGTCTAGAGATGAGGAGAAATTGTGGGAAGCTCATTATTCAGATCCTTCAGTTTTGTGAATCTGAAAGTTAATTATAAAATTTAATTCTTGACTAACAAGGAAGAGCGAATGTTTTAACATATGGTGCCAGATGTTATTACAGAAAAAAAAAAAAAGAGGAACTGAACTGAAGCTTTCTGCTATTTCTCCAAATATGTTATTCTTTTCTTCTCAACATTTAATTAATTTAGAAAATAATATTTTTTTTTTTTTTAAAGAAAGCATCCTTTGAAGAGATTCGCTGTCCAAGATAAAGCTGTCAATCTTTGGAGGAGGAGGAAAATGTTCTGATCTGGATTTATGAACTGCATGGTTCCACAGCTGGAAATTATGAAACGTAGAACAGAAGTGACTTCTTATCACTTAGTTTATTGGAATGAGTCCAAAGGAGTTATTTGCTCAAAGCTAAAACTCCTTTTTCATTCAGTTTTTCCAACAAATTTGGCAACAGCAACTTTTGACTTGAACAGGTGCAAACCAAGAAAATTTTCCCAAAGTATAGCTAGAGTTTTATTATATCTCTTAATGAATAATAAACAATATGCATGGTAAAGGCCTGGACTTTATTCTGCAATGAGTTTTGTTCTGTTTGTCTGAAGTTTTTATAGCATCCCCTCTGACTATCTTGGTCCTTCCTAAGTAAGGTGTATTTGTATATTGAGATCCTTAATAAGCTTAGAGATACCATCACTCCTTCCCTTAACAGAGCAGGGTACATTGCAGACATACTTTTATACTAGAGTTGAAGAAAAATCCAGACAAATGCTCACAACATGAGGGGCTTGCTGGATTACAGATATAAATGTAGTTCTGTGCCTCAGTTCTTCATAGTCCACATGCTGGAGGAGCACTGGGAGAGCATATGTCTCATGACCTAGTTAGCCTCACTTGGAAACTGGGTTTTCTTTTCCTACTTAGAAGAACAGTCGTTTCAGCTGCTTTTCTATTCCTCTAGTGAGTTGAGGGGGACACTAGGTTTTAACAGGTTGTGCTACTCAGGATTCACTGTCTGCTTGTGGCTCTGGCCATTGGCAGATACTGCAGGTTTACGTTTGGTCCAGTTGCCCCTGAGCAGCTCCCCACCGAAAAGGAGGCAGAAGGAAAAGAGAGAGAAATGATGTACATGAAGGTTGAAGCCAGGCTGGGGAACAAAGGACTAGCAGCAACATTAAGCCTGTTTCTAGGGAGTTTCTTAGAAGACAGCATGGGCATGATACTATCCTTTGGCTCCCAGCTAATCAAGTTAAGTCACCTTCGAAGGTCTTTTTGTTCCAGGGAAATTCTTTCTGTCCAAAGAAAATTCCTCTGTTTCGGTGGAAGACTGAAATCAGATGGGGGTTGAGGTTCTTGTTATGACAAAGTTTCTTGTGGTGGTGTTGACAGTATCTGTTGCTCAGCTAAACAAGTTGCCAAGCTCTTCTTGAGACAAAAAGAGTCTAAGGGAGCTAAATGTGTTATCCCGTCAACAGCATCCCCTTATTTTACATTTGGATGTGCCTCCTCTGGAAATTCCTCAAGTTTCAAGCCTGTTGCTATAACGACTATGTAACCTTGCCAGTGAAACTGAAAACTTCTAACCAGTATTTCTTTAAGTCCACCCCACTTTACATAATTCCACCACCTTCATTCTGTGCCTCCTTTGAAAGATACTATATATAACATATTCAGAGGTCAAAACAGTATCCTGCTCCCTTCCACTTATTTTGGGCAAGTTAAAGTCTTAACCTCAGGAGAGATCAAACCAGTGGGAGACATTTACTAGCCGAGAGCTGCTGGGAATCCAGAACAATGTGCTGTTTGGCTTGCACACATGTACTTGCACTATTTTATTTCCAGGGTGTTAATGAACAGAAACCAGTCTTCAATATTGTTATTTCACACAGTAGCATTTGCACAAGTGAATTTGACAATGCCATCTTGCAGCTTTTTCCTGTATTGTTTGGATAATTGCATTGTCAAGAATTACTTATCATACATTTAGCACTTAATACCCATTTATTATGAGTTCATGTAACTGCTATTTAAAGAATAATACATGCTAACTTCTTTCTACGCCATTTGATGCCACTTTGATTCTGTAATTGCTGGTTTCCTAGGATATTATGCCACAAAACCTGAAGAAATAATTGGTTGTTTCATTCCAGACAATACGTTTTGGAGTTGCATAGAGTTTAACTGGCAGATTTGTAACAGTGCAACAGAGACATAAAGGGAATGAATGCTAACCACGGAATAAGATTGCACAATGTAACTTGCATAGTTACTGGTATTATGCAGCTACAGTTAACATTGTTCAAAGGAAAAGGATTCTTTATGAAAATGTTGTAAGTTTTATGCCTTTGGGGGATGCTCTCTGCAAGAGTATGTCAGTACTGCATGTCAGCACAGGGTGGAACAAGTACCAAATGTGATGTGAAAAATAGGTGACTAAAAACCACAGCTCTTCCAATGCTTAGTTATAATTATTTTTTGTTTGCAGAGTACACGCTGAAATCTGCAGAAATAACTGCTGGTTTTGTGGGGGATTGTTTTTGTAAGTACACAAAAGCAAAATGAAGGAGTATCTTGCAAGTATATTTAAAAAGCACTATTTTAGCTGAACTTTTGTCACTTGCTAACTCTGTTATCAAGTGGTGGTAAAATACTAATATATATCCTTTTTCAGCATCTTTATAGCCTGCATTTGTTTTACAGCAAATCCTGCTATTTGATTAGAAAATGTTGCTACTTTTATCTGGCTTTAATTTGTTTATAAGCTTATAATTAAGGTTATTGTCACTTTCCATGGTAAGATCACACAATCGTTGCATACAGTTTTGCCAGACTTTAACTAACTGGGCTGACATTTGTCACAGCTTTCAGATTTGTAAAATGGATTAGAAACTAGATAAAAGATCATGATTCTGGTGACTTTTTCTTTGAAAAATGTCAGCATGCCTCCCATGGCAGGGACTGTCACCCTTTGAGTAGCATTACATGCCTGGTTCCTTTAGGAAAGCATCAAAACTAGTTTTTATGTGTTCCCAGGTTACTGCCTGACTTACCCAGCATTGTAGAACTCTCTGGTGGTGTTCTGGGATGGAGCCAACCAGTAGTGAGTCCCGCTCAAGGGCTTTAGCTACTGCATTTTTATTTAAATATAGTAAGAAGAAACAATTGTCCTTTATCCAACACCTGGATGCCAGAGTATCACACAGTTTTGTACTATTACAGCTGTGGCTAATATAGGAACTTGTCTTAGTGTACAGCATGTCTTTTGGGAAATGTGATATTTTTCCACTCAAAATCATTCTTCACATGTCTTTGAGGATGGTTTAGAAGAAAGACTAGTTCAATTTACTTCTTACAAAGCTTCCTATCAGCTCAGCCTCTCTGTGTTACGCTGGTTGGGCACCTATGGTGCAACTTCCCTAAGGACAGCATCCAAAATGCAAACAGCTTTGCCTGAGCTATTCACCTGCAGGTCTCTTCTTGGGCAGCAGAGTCAGTGCAGTCTGGACTGCAATTTTTCCTGTCTTAAAGTAGGTAATGAAAATAGACTGCTGAGATGTAATCTAAAATTGTCTATCTTATCCCCACTGGAACTATACGGAGAGCCTCAGCTCACTGATTCAGGCAGGAAAGTCCATCTTGTGCATATCTAAAGGTGGTTGTGATGAGTGCCCCACATGAGCAATGATCACCTGAGTTTGTAGACTCAGGACATCACTAAGACTTAAAATAGAAATGGGTCAAACTCTTCATAACAGCTGACATGAAAGGGAGGAAAGGCAGTGCTAGAACTGTAGCTCAGACACTTTTTTCCCCATGGTAGAAGTAACAAAGTGTTCATTATTTTAATGAGGAGCTGTATTCCCAAACTATGTAAATATGGGACAAGTTCCAGATGCATGTAACTGCTGCTCCTTTTCTAATTGGCATGTCCAGAGGTCTGCAGCAGGAGGTGGTATATACATCACTCCATGTATTAACTTATTAATGATATCTCTGGGTGGCCTGATCAGAGACTGACTCATCATCAAATTCATCTTCTGATGACAGCTAGACAAATCGAAACAAATCATGTAGATTATAAGTCAAGTTTAAGAACAGACTATTGAGCTTTATGGTCATTTAATTAAACACAGCAGGGCTACCATCATCTTAATTAAAAGAAACTTTTTCATTGTTTTCAATAAAAAATAAATGACACAAGCAAATAAAAAAGAGGTTCTGTAACATGAATTGTAGTGCTCTCACGATCTCCCAGAGAAGTTTCTTGCTTCTGCAGCCTACAATACATGCATCTCAGCAAGGATCTGTGAGAGACTGAGCCTAGAAAAAATGAACTCAGATGAAACCTTCGCTGGCAAATCCCAGCCCAACATTTTGCTTCATTTCTGTGTCTCTACTCTGATTTCTCAGCAAGGAGAAGGAAAGCATGGCTACACCCCCCATCCTGAGGAATGGGTTTAGGTGCAGTATTAAGGCACACAGCTGTGGGTATTGCAGCCCAAACTACGGTAGGTACAGCAATTACCAAGGGCTGTTCAGAATTAATACCAAGCCCTTGTCTCAGCTGTTTGGTGCTAGAAAGGATGTAAGTGCGGCTATCCATCCCAATAAGGTGCTGGGGAGGTGGTCCAGCTGCAGCCAGCGCCAGCATTGCTAACAGGCTTTAAAAGGCAGCAATGTCAGCCTCCAGTTGATCTGCTGCTTCTTAGCAGCTGTAACTTGACTGCAGCTGTTTCAGCGAGCACGCTAACCTGATGCACTCTGAATGGGGCTTTGCACTGAAAATAAAAACTGTTAACTGCAGACAGAAACTTGCAGCAAAAAAGGTAAATGTTCTGCATGGGGTATGTAATGTGGGACTGGATTTTTGGAAGTGTTAGAGCAGATTCAGGACCAGTGGTAGACTGATTCCTGCAAAGGAAAACACATTCATTTAAGATTGACTTGCTGGTTGGTAAACACAAGGGTCCCAGCATGAAAAGCATGTAAGAGCATCAAAAATACTAACCACCTCCCAGAATTTGGATCAAATACTTCAGACCCATTTCAAAGTGACTGGGTTGTGGGTTATTTTGATATCATTAGTGAACTAATACCAATGCAAACCAAGTTGAAAGCTGTGTCTGCACTTCAAGTGTGTAAAATGCACCTGCATAGTGTGCATGTGAGCTGAAATTTAAAAGCACATGCTTGACCCAGCATCAGATGATAATGCTCTGGAAGGCAGCCTGCTATATATAACTCAGCCAAAATATAGCTGAATTCATCCTTTTACAGCCTGCATTCAGCAATTTGCCTTCATAAATTGCTGATGGTAAAGTTGTCTTTATTGGTTGTTTGAGGCTTCAGATTGCAAGTGTGAATTGCATCGTTAGTAGACATTCTTTGTATAAGCAGCATTTTCCAGTTTTCTGAAAGATGTGGTGGATTGCTAATGGTTTTAAAGTTCACTTGTGTTTACCTTCTTGACATACATGCACAAAGGAGGTGCTTCTAGAAAACAAATAAGAGTTAAAGGAGTTGGAGAGATATATGCTGTCTGCAATGAAACTGGGTCATTGCTTACTGCAAAAATCTCAGCTAAGGCTGCAGAATTCTCCAGGTTTAGTCTAATAAAATGTCTGAAATGTTTCCCTTCCAACAACTACTGCCTTAAATGCAACAAGGGGCCCTGTGGATTAAAAAAATAAGTTACTGGCTAATTCTTTAATCCAAGTGCGTTAATTATAAATGTGAGGCAGAATGAGAGAATGAGCCCACTGAACCAAAAGGAAAAGAGCAATATGAAGGTGTTGGTCTACAGAGGCAGTATTTATTTTTGTTTAATACAGTAATAATAATCAACTTGCACCAGTTTCTTGGTTGTTTGGGGGGTGTCTAAATTTACTCCTTTCAGATTCTGATTTTTCAACAGCTTTTACTCCTGTTTGTGTGAAATTAGAACAGAATCAGAAACATCTGGAGTCTTATTTCCGTACATTTAGTTTTATTTCTGTCACATTTGGGGTCTCGGAGCAGGCAGCCATGGCTGTCCAATTCCTTGTACAAATGCATGTGGATCTCCAGGTGTTTGTGCACAGCTGCTCAGTAGATGCCTGGCTGTGCTGTACCCAATCACTTCTGCAACTGCAAACTCAGGCAGGCAGGCAGCAAACTGCATTTAAGCTTGGAAATACAGGTCTTGATCTGCAGCTTTTTCAAGACATGTTCAAGCCAGGCCACGCTGCTCTTACAAACTGCCTGAGACCTGTGTCAGAAATGGGAACTGAGAAAAATCACATTCCTGCAAGTGCCACCGACATGAATTTTGAGGTCCAAGCATCTGCAAAAAGCTCCATCTGTATTTGGGGAAACATTCCAGAACCATGCCCAGAATCTTAGATCTGATATATAATAGGGCTAACCATCCACAGCAGTTCTGCTTTTGTGTGAGTTGTGAATGAATATGGGTGTACACCAGGTTGCCACCCACTAACATTATGGAAGACGGCCCTAGCACTGAATAGTCCCTTTGCCTCTACTCCCCAAATGCATAGCTGCTGCCAGCAGATACCATTGTTGCAAAACAACTAAAGAGGCTCGGTGCATCTTAAAGCCCATATTTAAAAGGATCGTGCTATCAGAAATCAGCACTTTCATAGTACTGTATTGTTATTCTACTTCTCTTGAACACCTATTATTAATGACATGTAGTCATTAACTGTATAAGTAATAGTTTTCTTAATAACAGGGGAAAGGGAGGTATTCAAAACGTGTTCAGTTCGGCCAGGTGACACTCCCACCTGATTTTTTTCATTTTTTAAGACAGCAGTAATATTGAATAGTCTATTAGGGCTTTTTTCATCAGCAGAATGATGTTGACGAATGTGAGATACAGAGGACTCCACTGATGTCTCCATTTGTGATGTTGTCATAAATCTTTTCATGATATGTGCTGCATTTCTATCGACATTGTGCATCTTGATGTCCTATTTTCTTGCATTTTTTTCTGGAACATAAAGACCAAAAGAGGTTGGAGAGAATCAGAAGCTTTTGCAAATGTATTTTTGTTTTCAAAGTTCTCCGTAAGGCATCAGCTGTCTTTAAAACAAAATGTATGGCAGATGCCCTGTCTTGGTCTCAGCAGATCTCCTCTCTTCCACGTTCAAACAAGTTAATCAAGAGTTTTGTTCTCTTTTTCTACGGAGTTTATTATTAAACCATTAGTCTGCAACTGAAAGTTTCTATCCGCCTTGTATAAATTTTCACTCCATGACCACCCACCAGGTATCTGTTGCAGCATTGTTGCTGAAAACTAGTTATGAACAAAAGTTCATGAATGCAGTTGCTCATGAAGACTGAACGCTGATGATTTTTATTTCAATAGAAAAAAGGGACTTTTATTTGGATGAAAAAAAAAAAATCTGAAAGGTATCAACCAATGATCGAAGAACACAAACAGAGGTGGTGGGAGCTGGGTCTATAAAACTGAATATCTAAGCAGTAAGAATCAGTGGATTATCAAGAATTCCATTTTCAGATCTAGTGGGAACCTCAAAATACATTCTGCGGGTGTGCAGTCACTGGTGTGGATTTGAAAGGAAAGGTGGAAAGGACAAAAAAAGGGACCCCTTTTCTTCATTGCTATCTGGCAACAAAGCACGTTTCTGCTATTTAACAAATTTTGTATTAGACCTGTTTAATCAAGGCTGGAGCTGCCACTGGACTTCAATACCCACAAACACATTGCTCTAAGCCTGAAAAGTTGTGTTGATTTCCAGCAGTTTGTACCAGCTTTGATTTGATTTTTTTTTTCTTAAAATTAAAGATACAATTTTTTCTTCCATGCAACAAGTTTGTAAGGCCTGGGAGAGGTGGAAGAGCATCAGGGAGCTATTTGGCTTTCCCTCTGGGGAGCGCGGCTGCAATCCTGGTGCTGTAGCTGCCAGAGGCAGCACCATGCAGTGCCGCTGTGGCAGGGTCTGTGTGACAGCACTCCCAGGCGTGTGGCAGCCCTGTTGCCCCGTGTCCCAGCCAGAGAGTACAGCCACCGTGGTGCTAGCAGTAGTATTTTTTTACAGCGGTGAAAGTATTTTAAAGTAAAGAGTGCAAAGGAGACGGGAAAATATTTCACTGACTGTGATGCAACCAGGACCCTTATTTTGTGTCGCTCTTCAAACTTTCCTCCTACTCTCTCCCAGGAGATAAGGCCAGGGCAGTGAGTACAAGAAAAATGCAACATTTGAGCCCAGAACACCATTTGCTTGAGTTTGTCCTCATAGCAAAGTCTCCAGCTGATTTACAAGGAGGAGGGCTGATACCACGAGTTGCCTCATGAATGTCAAGTGTAATTTGTTGGGCTTGTATCTGAGCAGATTGCATCATCTTTTCCAGCCTGGGAAAAGTTCTTCTCTCCCTCAATACCCACGTCTCGGAGTGAGCTGGGAGGTGGAAATATCTTTCAACAGAAACAGATGCTGAGGCTTGATACCTAGCAAATGTGAGCATGGTTTTCTACATTTTACCTCCTCACCATACATGTGTACTGCATCTGCATCGTAACAAGTAATTAGATAATGCATGAAGCTGATTTTCATCCCTTAATTGCAGGTTGTTTCCTGTTTTTTCTCCCTTTTTTTAAAAAAAAAAAAGCTCGCTCTTTTCAGCCTTCTTGTCCTCGGGTAAAGGAGCCAATTAGTAAACCCTAACCTCTTAACATCGTGGCTCAGTGCTGTTAATTATGAGAAATAAGAATAGGCCTCAACACTTCCAGGGTAGAGCCCGTGGGCAAAAGGAAAGTTCTAGAAATTAAAGGGCTGTTGGGCAGCCATTATTTAAATAAGAAAACTGCATGGCTCTGGGGACTGCAGGCTGAAAGGACCAGCAGGCCTCTGCTGCCTTTCAAGCACAATAAAACAGGAGGCAAATACTAACCTGGAACACATTAAGAACTGAAGAAAGGGTCTTTGTCTCTGCTCTTTCAACTATTGATTTTATTCTTGAGCTCGAATGCGGAGTCTATAACAAGCCTAAAGCAGAGTTTGCCCTCATTTTTCTTGATTTAATGGTGAAGAGCTTCTTTCGGCTGAAGGAATATATCTGCCTAGGAAAATCTCTTTTCTAAAAATGAAAATGTGAGGCTGGTGTTGAGAAAAACAGAGGGAGAGCAAGCTGTGTATCAGTTCGGTGGCTGAGGGACTACCTGTCCCCCTCCTCAGGTGCCCAGCATGCGGGGACAGGTCAAAGTGAGGAGGGAAGGTCCTCGAGCACAGCTTTCCCTGGGTTCCCACTAGTGCTGACGGCCGCTCAAAGGGCACTGGACGATTCCACAGCTCCCTTTCTAGGCAGGAAAAAACCCACGGTGCCAAGGAATAACTGACTGTTCACTTCCAGTGCCTGACACCTTGCTTTTTGGCAGTCTGGTCCATGTATAGCTGAGGCCTTTGGGGCAGTAGTGTGGCTGTATTCCCACCTTATTTAAAGCTACTTTATACTGCCATTGCCATATAAAGGTGCTTGTGTGCGGCTTGCAGCCAGGAATGTGGAAGCTTAAGCTCATGGACTTTGAGCCTTTGAGGTGAATAGGCAGGATCTTCAGACTCTTACAGAGGAAAATACAGTGTCATCTGATTTTGTAACCGTGGAAAGGAGAAAAGAATATGTGGTTTATAATAGTATCGAAAGGTTCTATAATCACTCTATGGGACTCAGGAGCAATGCATAAAACTGACATCCAATCTTACACATACTACAGCTATTTCTGGAGAAGCACAGTCAGGAGACATTATGTTTGTAAGAGATTTTAAGACCTGAGTGTAGCAGGTTCATGTACCTCTTGGTGCACAGTTAGCACAGCAGAGTATCCAAACCGGCATTTTCACACCACAGACACAATTTTGTCAGGCTGAAAACTAACTCAGCTTGTCTTCCCCCAGGACCCACGGAGTTTCTAATACTGGGTTTCATTAGACTGTGAAATAAATTCATATGAGAAGTGGTAGGACTGGCTTAAAAGCAGAAACTTCAGTCTTCTAAAAACTGGTGCCCCTGAGAACACAATGCACAAAACAATCTAGTGTTGGTAAGAAATGGAAAAAGTGGCTTACTTTTTTTTTTAACACCTTCCTTTTGAATGGAGCCAATGTCAAAAAACAAGAGGCTCTATGATGCTGTTAGGCCTTAAAATGGGGTTACAATAATTTTGTTTGTCATTAGTGGCAATCTGTCTCAGACCTTGCTTTACCCAGACTGGGCTGGGTAAAGCCCAGTGGGGTTGTGGGGCAGGCTGGATTTACAGGGAACAAGGCCACGCTTCTTGTAATTTCAGACACTTGCTGGTACTTAGGTTTTCAACAGAATTTACAGATCAGCTTGTCAAAATCTGTTGAAAATTCAGCGGTAAGGGGAACACCAGCTCTTTTGACCTGCTATGAAATTCCCAGTACCAGTAAGTGGCCACCAGTTCTTGGCAGGTTCCAGGAGGACAGAAATCCTCCTGTGTCACTGCCACCTCCAGCCCTGCCTGCTCATGTCCCTTTGCACAGCTGAGTGCTGGCTGGCACCAGAAAGGATCTCATCAGCAGAGCAAACTTCACTTGGACCGTTACGAGTCAGGGACATTCATAGCAAGCCTGATGCCAAACCAGCTGTCCCAAAAGCCAGGCGGCACAGTGTCAATGCAAATTCACTTCTCCAGCTACGCTGTGTGCAGGTGTGGCAAAGGTCTCTCCTTGACGACTTTCTTAGGTATCCTCTGATCTCTCAGCATCACTTTGTTCGTGATGAGTCATTTGGGAGGTATTTTTGTTCCCTGGCATTTGCATTTGCTGTAACTGGTTCCTTTATGTGTTCTGATCTTTTCTGCTCAGCAAGCATGTCCAATCGTATTCACTCTGCAATGAGTAAAGACACAGTTTATGAAATATCTACACAGTAGCTGCTATTAGAAGGCAGGTTGCATGCCAGGGATTCAGCCCTGTTTAAACAGAAAGTAAGACAGCCATCTAAAAGAGCTCAGCCTCACCACGCAGCTGATTGAAGAGCTTCTTTGGTGAATTTGAGAGGCAGCCTTGTACTGCGGTTTCTATGAATGTTTTTGTAAAGCTATAGGGTGTAGGGGATTTGCCTCATGTTCCAGTCCCTTTCCATTTGTGTCATAGAGTTACACCAGGTTTGTAGCAATGCTAAATTTGATTGCGCATACATTGCCTCCCATATTGAGGCAAGAAAGTTTTCTCAAGCCAAGTAATAATATCATTGGCAAATTGGCATCCTGGAGCAAAAGTGTCTCTTTGGTGTGCATCAGCATACACCATTAACATAGATGTGTGCTTTCCAAGGAGCGGCTCAGCTGATGACTTGAGGAAATTTCAAAGTGCTTACGGCTGCTACCTGAACTGTCTTTGCAGGAGAATGGGAGGGAAGTTGGAAACCCAAACACCTAAATTATCCGTGCATTCAGGAACATGTACACCCTTCAGAGAGGGTTTCCAAGGCAGAAGTAGCCACTTGTGCAGGGACGAAAAAACAGTTTTCTCTAGGTGGATGGCAGTCCCAATTGGTATTTTCAACATTTATTGCTCTTTATATCTTTCCAGAGGTTTATGATGCAGCTGAGTGAAATTTGCTCCAGTAGCCTTCTAGAGTTACTCTGGATTGACACTGGTGTTACAAAGAGATGGGTCTGGCCTATAAGTCAGAGACAGAAGAAAAGACTTGTTTTCAGATGTTGCTAGCTCCAAAACAGCAGTTAAAATTGGATTTCAGTTCCAACAACAGAAACATGGATTTGCATTTGTATTTGCACAGGCTTCTCTGAAAACAGAATTTGGCAATAAATACAGCAATAAAATGGACAAATAGTCTGTTATATGAATCGTCTGAAGCTCCTGGGTTTTCCAGGTTTGCTTTGGTGTCTTTAAAGCTGATTTATTATGAAGGTTTTTTCTTTTCTTTCCTTTTTTTTCTCATCTGTCCTGGGATATTTTATTTCCAGTCTGTGATGGATCCTGGAAATATAAAGGAGAGACTACAGCAATGCAAGTAATTGGAGAAGTGTCAGGGTTGGTAAAATATAGTTAAGAGAAGCCAGATATTTTGTGTGTCTCTGGGAATATTATTTGCATTTTGTTCTTTGCAAGGAAGGCAATCTTTTTTGTGTGACACTCCTACATAAACCTGGCATAGGAGAATCGTCCTCTCCATTTCTTAGCTATTTTTCCAACTAATTTAATCTCTGTTCTTCAGCTAGCCAAGTGAGATTTCTTCCTAAATGATACTGATGTCTGAAAAAGTATTGGTTTCATTACTTTTTATAATGGAATTGCACACTGCCTTTTATGCATTTAAAGTCAAGTTGTAAATTAGGCAGAAAGAACATTTGACATCTGCACAGGTGTTTCGATTCTACTAAAGCTTTCAGATCTTTAAAATGCATTTCTGTATTCATTGGTCCTAACATTTCATTGTAATTTGGGAAAAAAATATCATAAATCTCTGGTACATGCTTGTACTTCAGCAAAATGACTCATTATTTTCAAGAAGTAATTCCATACTCTGGCTATAGGTAGGGTTCATCTTCATTTGATTGTCTCTAAATGGCTTTTATATCTGCACTGTAGATATCACAGGAGTGACCATTAGTTTGAGGACAGTGTAGATTAGCCAGTCCTCCTATTCTTCCAAGCACTTAAACCTTTTTCAAAGTTCATTTTGGCCTTCGATCCTGTTTACAGCCCCAACGATAAATATTTTGCCTATGATTCTGAAAGATTTCAGCAAGCTTTGGACCAAACCTCCTGTTTCTGAAAAGAGATAACCTGTGAGCATTGCCTTTCACCAAGCACTGGTTAGCAATCTTTGACTTCTGCCTCTGCTGTGGTAAAAAACACTCTCTCCTTGTCCTACAAGAAGATGAGTATCATCTCTTCACTAGAAGGGACCCCTTAAAATAGATCAGTATATTCATGTAGGAAAAAGTCATAATCCATCATACTTACAGAGCCTTTTTACCTTGCCGACCAAGCTACTTAATGGCATTAGATCATTACACGACAGGTCTTTCACTACTGCAGCATATAAACTTATTATAAACAAGTCACACATCTGTTGGTCCTTCCCAATGTAAAATAGGAGTTCATTTATCAGTATTTCATGTGCAATTGATTTTAGATCTCATAGCAGAACCAGGGAATTTAGATTATGATTTTCAGCATGTTTAATCCACATAAACAACACTCCTTTTTTTTTTCTTTTTTTTTCGTATCCGTACCTTGCTCATATACTTGTTGATCTGAGGGAATTTTTTGAGGAGAGAGTTTTCAACACGCAACCAGAGAATGGCTCTTTTTCTCCCTTGTAAGATATTTAGCAGGTTTTGGCTGTGATTAAAATGCTTCATTTGAAATGGGTTGTTACGAACAAGAAGAGACACATTTAATGCGTATTTAAAGTACGCAATTAAATGAAAGGAAGTGGCATATCCCAGTGCATTTACTCATTGACCTGTGTGATAAAAGACTATTTAAAGTGTACATGTCAGTAAAAATGGTGCAAATTCAATGTGTTTTTCTCAGACTCTGCACACAGCGGTGGTATATGCAACATTCTTCTTTACATCAGTCCTTCACAGCATATTGACAACTCATCTGAGATGACTAAATCTAGGACCCTTCAAACTATTGACATGATCATGCTTCTGAGGGCAGGATTGTGTAAAGTAGATTGAGTCTGATCTGACACCAGTGAAGAACAGTAGTAACTACAGAGAAATCAATGAAATCTCACTAGGGTTTTGGCAGCAGAGTGTGATTGCCAACAAAATTTTGTCTCAATAGCATTGGAAGTAATTATATCATGATCTGTACTGGACTACAATCTGGGAGAGCTGACCTTCTACAATTATAGCAGATAGCTTTCTGTAACTTCCCATCCAAATAATGTAACATAATATTATTTACTCAAAACTAAATAAAATGAAGCAATTAATTTCCATAATAAATGAGGATCCAAGATATCACGAATGCCAGAATATTTCAAACCATAATGTCCAAGGAAAAATAAAGCTCTTAATTTTCTGCAAGAAGAAGGATGCAAACTGTTGGATGTAACTAATTACAATTTATTAATATTCTTAATGTTTTTGCATACTTATTTTCTAATAATGAGGGCTACTTTGGACTGTCTTTATTCATCTTTGAAAGAAAAAGATAAGTAAGAACTTTAATTCCTTATGCCTTTGTACAAATTTCAACCTTGGCAGTGAAGGCATTGTATTTGTTATAAAATAACCGTACTTTTTTTGATAAAATAGGATTGATGTGCCAATTATGTTATATTCAGAACTGAATCCATTAGTCCATTTCCTTTTACTGCCTCTATTTAAGACTCTGTGCTGGTTTATTTCTAAATACTTTTGGGAGGTTAATCTGTTGCAAAAAGTTTAGGTGACATACTTAAGTAGAAAATCCTCCCTGCTGCACTGGAAAAGATAAAAAAAGAAAATTAAATATGAAAAGAAGCTCTCCAGCTGTTGAGAGCAACAGAGCCTTGACAAATATAGCAAACAAGATTTCTTAATTCAGCAAGGGATTGAAAGATTACACTAGAGTCATGTAGCCAATGAAGGAGCCCCTTTTACACCCATAAAGTGACAAAAAATAAGTAGCTTATACACCCCTGCATTTGAGAGAAAAGAGATCTCTTTAGAGCCACCCCATAGCTATAGGTTTTGCCCTTTAATCTGATAATTATCCATTGATTTTTCTCAGCTTCTGTGGTAAGCCAGAGAGCTTTGAGAGGAATTCAAGCAACGTGATTTGCAAAAACTTGGGGGGTGGTCTTTAAAATAATAATAGAAATAAGGGGGAGTTTTCTTCCAGCATTTTGCAATATCATAAACAGCTCAAAATTTTCATCCATGCAGAAGCCACTGTGGTGTGTAGCCTTACTTATAAGGAAGCTATTATGCAGTTCTGCGGATTTTTTATTTGAAACATCTTTGGTAATACTGTGTTCTCCAGCAACAGATAAAGGTCTGACTGTGACTTATTATTGACTTGTACTTCCCCAGCTGAACAAGGCAGTGGGTAGCTCGGGGAGGCACGCTATGAAAAGCTGAAAGTAGATAGATGTGAAAGCTTTGCATCATTCACCCATGCTCCCTCCCTTATAAGAGAAAGCAGTTTCGCATGGAGTCTTACCCAGCTTTTTTCACCCAGAAATTTATATCTAATAGAGAGGTCACAATGGCAAATCTTAGTGAAAGAGAAAGTATTAAGTGAAATCATTTACATCGTATTAGGGGTATGTGACTCACTAGAGGGATTGAAAGAGATTTTGCAAATGATGAGAGGAAAAACCCTGGAATAGAAAATCTTCCTTTGGTAACTGTGCCATTGCAAGATTATTTAGACGTAATAATATTAATTAATAATATAAATAAGCATTGATTAATATTTGAAAACCTCTACTTGACATGCAATTAACACAAATTAAACAAGCAATTATATGGGGAGTCAAATTATTTAGCAATTTTAAAGCTATCTACCCTCTTGCTAGACTTCTCTCTGAATAATTAAGCCAAATTATTTTAAACTGTTTCATTTATATTAGCAAGCAAATATTAAGTTTATATAGTAACAATTACAGTCAAGGTACCTCCAGCCCTAAGTGAATCAAGGCTAACGCTAAAATGGCATTCTACGTACCTCTAGATTTTGGGAGCCTCAGTGCAGCCTGCGTGTAGCTGTGCCAGAGTCACATCGACACAGAGTTCTGGAATGAGACTTCATTTACCCTGTGAGTTATTGGCTCTTTGCTTTTATTATGACACACATATTTTTTACTGTTTTTTCTGTCTGTTCTGTTATTCTTTCTTGCTCAGGCTTTCAATCCCAGTTTGCACATCACCTAACTGTGTGCTGAGAGCAGAGTGCTGAAGTCAATAGGATGCTCGTATATCTAAGGCCTCACCTCCAGCTGAAGTGCCATAAATCAAAGTCACAGCACGTGAAATTAAGTATGAGCAGACACCTTTGCCAACCCTAGACTGCAGCATCTGTAAATTCACAGCCTTTCACTCTGCCTGTATGCAGCCTGTACACGATGGGACATCAGCCCTTCTCGGAACCAGGACCTTCTGAGTTTGGAGACACTTTAACCAGCTCTGTGCAAGATGAGCCCCACAGTGCCACAGACCATGGTGCAGAGAGCCCTGAGCTGGGTCCGACTGTGTCTCAATCTTGTACATTGAACAGACACATCAATATTGCAGATTCCAAGCTAATAACCCTTGGCAAGCTTTATCTCCCCAGAGCCCCGTGCTTGGGCGAGAGCTGCATTGCAACCAAGTACCTGCCAGAGACATGCTCTGATGTCCCTGGGAGTTAGGGGACCTTGTGGCTTCAGTTCAGGATGGCCTTTATGTGTGCTTACCCCATCTTTGCTCAAGAAGGCAGTTGAGCAGGTGCTTAAGTACTTTCTAGATAAGGAGGTTTGCTTTAGGGTCCTTTAGGAATATTTGATCTTTAATATTAAAGGTAGCAAAGGGAAAAACAGATAAAAGAGAGCTGGTTGATTATAGACTTTTTTCTTTGTACTCTGTGAAACTCTTTTGTTACTCAGTGATTCGCACTGAACTTCTAACACATGTAAAGCTTCAGGCAAACATAATTAAAGGAATTATCTCATATCACAAAAGGTTCAAGTTCCCACTGAAATTTTGAGTCAATTTAGCTGTAAGCTTTTTTCAAAACATTTTTAACACGAATCACTGAAGGAACATCAATCCCTGTCTCCTTTTAAGAATCGGTGAGACAAACTTCTGCTAGAGATGGGGAAAATAACGCTTGAGATCTTGCTTTAGAGTGAGAGGGTTTCAAGATGCTTTGTGGATCTCATGCTCTGTTCTATGGATTTGGGAAGGCTTTGGGTATTCTCAAAGGTTTCACAAAAGATGGTCAGGAAAAGTATATATGGATTCTACACAGTACTCTGTGCCTGAGATGTTTCTAAAGAGGACCATGCCTCCGTGGGAAAGTGTCTGAAGTTTTACAGTCTTCAGGGTGGCTGAAGACCACTGGGGTAGATGATCTTTTCCAGCCTAGCCTTCCATGACTCCAGAATTCTGTGTATCTTTGTTTTCAGTGAAAGCTACTTCTGCCACATTTGTCTGGAGAGCTTTCTTTTGGAGATGTCATTAGCTTCAGGTTCCTCTGAGCTTTTAAATCACCTATAAAATTTATCAGCTTCCTCATAAGAAATGTGGAATGGTTTTGCTGTAGAGGAAAACTTTGTCATATTTTTATTATGATAAAGGTGTAAAGTCTGTTTCAGTTTCTCTGAGAGTTGTTCTATAAAATTCCCATGTTGAGATGCTGTACCTCTGTTATAAGACATTTATCCGTCAGAACTTTTCATTATAAATTTGCCATCAGGTCACTTCCTTCTTCACCTCCCTCCTGAATATATTGCACTAATCACTACACTATTCAGTCGTGGGAATATTTTACTTTTTTTTCTGCTGATTCCACTGCCTTCATCCTCCTCCCCTTGAATTAAACAATGAAATCAATGAGAGTGTAACAGAACCTGCATGAAGAACTGCACACTGGTCATCCAGCATCAGCTTCACCATTTTTAAATAATACTTAGCTCATATTAAACACTTCTGATCTGCAACCTTTCATGTATTTCTCCAAGATAAGTTTCACTGCTGCAGTTTTACAGGTGGGAAGGCTGGCTCGCAGAGGGGAGAGTCACAGATGAGCCAGGGAACAGCACCAGAGACAAAATCCAGCCTTCGCTTTTCCAACCCTGTGGCTTGGCTTGTGAAGGACAATCTGCTATAAAAGTGATGGGCCTGTATCCTACCTGCCCCAAAGAGCATACCAAACAGACCAAGGAAAGTTCATGAGGATCAGCAATGACATGATTTTAGATTTATTAGAAAATATTAGAAAATTTATTAGAAATTTGTAATGTGAACCAATCTCTGATCATTTTTTCTTTAGTTCAAGAAACTTTTGACTGAGCCCAGATCCAGTTTTAGACATCCAAAGGCCTCATTTCCAGGGAGCCTATGTTCACCTTTTGGCCATTTTGTGAGTCATTGAATGTTATTTGTCTGCCTTTTTGTTTTACTTATTTATTTTGTAGTCCAGATGCTATATTTGCAGCATTCCCAGACAAAAATGGCTAAATAAGTACTTGGACTCCAAATCTAAGTGAAAGAAGTCTCAGCTATAATGCCACCCCCCAGCAGTGAAAAAAAACGGGAACTACTCTCAGCCAAAGCCTCTGCATACACTTCGCATATGCTCTTTGCATACCTCAGTTTTAGCAGTGTCAAAGCTGGTTTCCCACTGCTCTGGAGGCCAATGAGCAGAACTCAGCTGTTCCCCACATCGGCTCAACATGTGCTGCTCACAGAAGTGAGGAGCCTTCAGCGGGTAATCAAGGGCACCTTCAAAGCAAAGTCAGGCAAGGCTGTTAATTCTGCAGTTAAGTGCAGGCTGGTACCATCTGTAACTCCCTCCCCATCCCCATCTCTATTCTTGCACTATTTAAAAGCAAAACACTGTAAAATATTGAAAACATGCTTGTATGTCTTGTTGACTGCATTTGTTTCAGATACAAGCTGAAGCTAAGTAAAGACTTGGATGAACAGCACTAAAATGCAGCTATATTTAGGTCTCAGCATGTTAATGTTTCTATTTGTTGCACAGCCCTGAGGAATTCTTCAGATAGCTTTTATGGCATTTCTGTTGCCAAGGAAACGCCTCATTGTGTGTGTGCGCGTGTACCGAAAGCCTGCACAACCTCCATCTCCGCTTGCAGATGTAGAAATTCGTGTTGTGTTAAACAAGGCAAAGACACAACAAAGAAATATCCTTCCACATATATAGGTAAACACAAAGGGAAGAACTGTGCTTATAGCATCTTGCCTGTGACTCACGTCTGTCCCGCCAGGCTTACCCCACCTTCCTGCAGGTGCTTTGGGTTGACTGTGGTCCTTGCTCGCAGAAGCGGGACAGCGTCTAGATCCTAGATCAGCTGAGTAAGAACTTTAAACCTGTTGTGCTCACTGTCCTGCGGCAGCACAATCAGTGCCCCTCGTTCAATTATCATTTGTTTGATAGGCTCATTCACAGAGAGGGAGTTAAAGAACCATAAAGTGGTCAGGAATGAGATGAGTGAGTTATTTTTTCCTCTCCCTACAGGGTTTGCTATATTAGAAAGTCACAATTCTGCAAAGTGACAGTCATGGGAAGTGACAACTATTTGGAAGATTGAAGCATCTGTCTTACTTGGTCTGTGCCCTCTCGCACCAGGAGAGAACTGACATGACATGATCAGAACAGAAGTTTGGACTAAATCTTTCACAGTCTGTTAGGGCAGGCAGAGATGGCTGTTGGAGGATTTTCTTTGGTAGGATACCATACAGTCAGCTTTGGGAGCAGGGAGGGGGCAGGCGAAGGAGGGAGAAGAAGAAAAAATAATATTTGCATTTTTAAAAGCTTTTCCTCACAGTGGTTTCTGAGCAAATGTAGGTCAGCTGTAGGATCCCTTTCCCACAGGGCTAAGAAGAAAAGGTTTTTCTGGTGCTGCCTTTCCCTATCCTGGTTTAGAATCTATGTAGTTTTTTCTAAAAAGACATCCAGCTGCTTTTAAACTGCAGGCTGTGGGCGAGAGGCTTACAGCTAGCTAGATTCGGGCAAACTGGTGACTGCCTACAACAGTTCAGCTAGCTCATTATTTCTTTCTGTATTTAGGCTTTGCACCTTCAGGTTTGTCTTCCTTTCTTCACTCTAGATCTCAGTCTTTTGGGCAATCGCAGATCATGCGCACCCAGACTCCCGTGGAAATCTGTGAATCGTGGAGATTTTTGCTGACCTTTAAAATGTTACTTTTTAGGTTTGCCATGTTTCTTGTTCGTTAGTGCTGTTCATAGTGAGTCTTGTGAGTTCTCATTAATTTCAGTGAGAGCTTTCTTTTAGGGATATGGTGTCACCACGCTTATCTCCCTGAAGGAATGGCTGTTGAACAGCAGCTGAAGTTTTGGCCTCCTGAGAACTTATTAGAGAGCATAAGACCCATTTCCCAAAGAAAAGCCAGTGATGGTGTACAAAAGGAGCACCCATTGCTGTCCCACAGGCGGGGTCCGGTACCCAGTGTGCAATAAGCCAATCTGACACACAGAGCAGAGATATTTATTTATCTCATGTTTGCACAAAGATGGGTGCTAGGTGGTAATTCCACAAAGCTAGCACACCACACAAAAGAACTGCAGTGTATTTATCCTGCTACATGATTAGCAAAAGCCCGCCTAAATTCATGCTCATTGGTTAGTTATGTTCAAATTGGCCTCACTTGCCATGCAGATTAGCACGCATGCTCCTTGCAGGTGGGGGGGCAAGTCTTTCCAGTCTTAAATTGAGTTAGTGGTTGTGATCTCCCCCTGCCACCTTTACCTTTCCCCTAGTTACCGCAGTTTTTGCTGACTTCATGTTTCTTTGGCCAATCATCCAGCCTTCGGCACCTTCTAGGGCAGGATGTTCCCCTTTTATCAGTCTTTTAGTTCTTCTTCAAGGGCATAGTTGTTGTAAGGCATGCATTGTTTATACAAGGTAATCAGTCTAGTACAATGAAGACTACAGTCTAGGTATTAACCCAAACATATGGCTACACCATGATGACATTTCTTTTATGTGAACTGAAACAATTTGTGCTTCCTAAGTTTGGCTCAAGGTCTCAGCTTGAAATGCTTCTTTTCACATCCAATAGCCAATTCTGTCTCCCTCTGCACGTTAAAAGAATAAATATAGGTGAAATCTAGAAGATATAGCAATGGGATAGTTGCCTTTTTCCAGATAAGTAAATTCAGCTCTCTACCTTTACGTGCCAGTTTTGCTATCCACTTTTAGATATTGACTGCCTCCTCTGAAATTAAATTCTTATGGCTGTGGCAAAGCTGATAGTAAAGGAAGATGGAAATGGTTTCAGAATGCCACGGTGCTGCATGTCTTGGAAATTATCTTCCTCTTCTGCAGTACATCTATCTCCACTAGCGAGTTTGGGATTGTCAGTTTAGATCAGTGCTTTACTTTGCAGTGGGATCAAATACAAATAGACATGGCTTTAAATCACCTTTGAGTTCCCTGAAACCTGGGGCGCTTCAAGGGACAGTTTGGTTCATGGCATAATTTCCAGAGGGCTTAGGTACATCTCAGGCTACTCTACATCATATTGTCTCATGGTGATACCTACCTCATGACATGTCTGTAGTCACAAACACTACAACATTGCACCTTCTCTGGAAACATGCTTTCAAGTACAGGAAAAGAAGGGGAAGAAAATCAATCACTGTGCCTCAAGGATGTTAAGGACACCATATCTGTCTGACTTAGTAGTTCTTTGCACCAGAAAATAAAAGCAGCCACGTGGTGCTGAGAAATCAAGTGATGCACCAGTTCAGTTTCCACTGGAATCTTAATTTGATGTCTCTGAATGCAAGCTTGTACTGGAGGAAGGCATTTAAGTGGCCAGCCATTTTGTGCCTGAAGCCAAAATGACAAGATTCTTTCCTATAGCAAACTGTGGCAGAGCAAACTTGAAATGTCTTCTTTTTCCCTGGTGTAGATATTACAAGTCTCATCATGTTGTACCCCAACCACCTAAAATAATTGTCATGGGTGTAGGAAAGCGTAGTAAAACACATTACCTGCCTGATTTTATCTTTCTGTCTCCATGCCAGTGCATACATTTGTCACATCTGTGTTTAAAGGCAGATACAGTTTTACAATATAGGCACAAAGATCAATGCAAAATGATTTCAGTAACTGGAAATTTGCAAAAGAATTAATTTAAATTTTCATCAGCTGCAATAAAAGCCTGCTTCATTTGCTGATGAAACCTTTGTGCTTCATCCTTTTAAGGGAGAATAGTTGAACAGGTGTCTGCTGCTGAAGGTAATGATAATCATACTTTCTAAGAGGATAAGTATTCACTCATTTATATATTGTTTCTTCCATCAGTTACCTTAAACTGAAAAAATGAGTACTTCTTAAAAGTGTCAAAAGGCAGAAAATTTTATCATTTATTCATTTTACTTCTGTTCCCATGGCTTTACAAAAACATCCTCCACAGCTGAAGAAAAACTGAAAAAAAAGTAACCTTGAAATGTCGGAAAGTTTGATAATGTTACTCAAGAAACATCCAACAACCACTTCGCAGTGCAGGAGGGGGAAGAGGAGCGTGCTGTATGATGACACAGGGAACATCCAGCATAACACAAGGACTAACGTACGTAATGCCACCCATTACAGACTTTTTGTACTTCACAACTAAAGGCCATGTAGAATTGCGCTAGGTTTATATAACAGCCAGCCTTTTTGCAAGGAGGACCACAGACTGCTTGGGACCTCTGATAATGCTGCACAGCTGTGAAAAGGTTACCCGTGAGGGTCTGAGGACCAGACTTTCTCATGTGGAATTAGATAGGAAAAGGTTTAATAGTCCAGGAGCGGCTGGATCTGGGATTTATCAATGTACAGTGCTTAGCTTGCAAGCATGGAAGAAACAAAAAAGGAGTTCAGCCAGCCCAGGAGAGAAGAAAGAAATCAGCTCTGGATGAATTCTTACAGGAGCTGAGAGAGGGAGAATGATATTTGCTTGAAATTTGCATATATCTCAAAAAATTCAAGGAATTCAAGTTTTGTTTTACCTGTGTTCTGAGTATCTTTTTCATGCCACTATAAACTAGGCAGCAGTATGCAACTGAACCTCAGCAGAAGGTCTTTATGTTAGGACAAAGAAGCCTATCAGACCAAATGCTTTTCCTTCTACCCAGGCTTATGCTGAAAATGAAATTTTCCAAATGTCCTGTAAGAATCATAATTCCTAAGGAATGTGAGCCCTATATTAGAAAGCATTATTTGAGCAAAGGGCAATCTGGAAGCAGTTCATATGGAGAAGCTGGGATAAATGGGGAGCTGATCTAGGGAGTTATGCAATAGCTGCTTAATACTACAATGATAAAGGTTAATTTTTGACTCTATAATCTCTTCTTTTATTGCCTAAATTAATTTCAAACTTTTCTACTGGATCTGAAAACTCCACATGGACTTGTTCAAGCCAATGCACCTCTTCAGCCTCTGTTATATGCACATTTTTTACCATCTCTGAATTCCTCTGTGTATTGTTACATGGGTCTCCTGCAAGGTTCTCCGTGGGAACACTTGTACTTATTTCATAACAGCCATCTTCTTCCAAGAAACTGAAGAAATACCTATGACAATGCAGGAGACATACACAGATGTTCTCCATCCATCCTCCTATCTATCAGGCATTTTGACAACATTTGAGTGGGACCCACCAAGAAAGAAGTTAGCTGACAACTATTCACTAGTGAGGACAGCGAGGTGAGTATCTGTGCAGCTGGACTCTTTCCGCTCCCTAGGATTTAAATGCTTTACCCAGCATTAATTGAGGGGTAGAGGACCTGCACCCTTTTGGGATTCTCAGCCTAGAAGCTTTGCCTGAACATACGTGCCTTTGGCTTTTCTTCCAAAAACACAAGTCTGCCTGTCTCTTCTCAAATACATCTTGGAGGAGGACACATGGGAGAACCTCAGCAGTTTGACTTCTTGCATGCAGCCAAAAGGGTTCAAGTTCCTACCCCTCCACCTAGGAAACCTCAAACTACCATCTGGGGACCTTTCTCTTGAAGCTGTTTTCTGGTTCAGAAAAGACTTCAGGGTGCATGGGGGCAAGACTGATCCATGCAGGGGCCCAAATCTGATCCAACAACATTCCCACCTCTGCTCCAAGAACACCTTATGTATTTTGTCTGACTGTATAGATCAAGGGGATGTGAACCAGCAGTTTTCACCAATCTGTACCCAACCACCTGAACAGCATCTGCTTTTTCTTAGAGCCTGCAACCTCTCACTTAGTGCTGTAACATGGATACAAATTGTGCCACAGTACTATATAAACCAGGTTCAACGTGCCTCAGGCACTGCCAAGGGGGGAAGATACAAAAAATAAGTGTGCATTTAAGAGAGGTTTTTTTCAAATGCACTTCTGTGGTGATGACACTGTGCAACCATTAGCCAAGGGGAATTTGCCATTATAACCCTGGCCAGTACAGTAATTGGCAAAGGTATTGCGAGCTCTGTGGTAATAACTTCAGCAATGGCGGCAAAGTTGCTTCCCACTACGAAAGCCCCAACCGTTGACCTAGAACATCTTGTGGAAAATTATAAAAGCCCTAGAAGAGAGTGTAAGTGGGATATGGGAACTGAAGGAGCACTTCTCTAATCAGATTTTCTTAGTCTATTTTTTCCAGTGGGGAGGCAGGGTATCTTTTAAGCATAACTATCTCAGATTGATAGCATAAAGAACACCTGAGAAAAATTCAGCAAAGAGGAAACAAAAGCTACATTGATAAAGGTGTTTCATGTGAAGTCAAACCACGTTGTGGTCAGGATATTTCATCTAAATGACCAGACAGAATATTATGTCAATAGGTTTAGAACTGGAAAGTCCTTTTCTGGGAATGAGAGTAATTCAGATGTGCATCTTTCGCATGTGGCTTTGTGTATAGCTTTCTAGGGAAGTCAAACTAGACACTTCTTTTTAATATAACCATTCTGATATGAAGGCATCAACTATTACAAAGAAATAGGAGGCAGCTCTTAAACTGCTTTCCAACCCCTTTTTTCCAGCCACAACCATATTGAAAGGTGAAACTTCACAATATCACTGCAAAGAACATTGTAGGTTGTCTTTAGTAATAGCATAATAGGGGAACATCACAGAAGTAAGTGGCAATAATTATACATTTCCTTTTTTGTCTTTCAAAGGTCATAGTTAAAGTCACAGAAAGAAAGTTTTCTTGGTATCATGAAGAGAGAGAGAAGAATCACTTCTAAGTCTTGCGAAAAGACTCATTCTCTCTTTGTCTCTCTCCATACATGACTATATGTGTCTTTATGTATCTATTATAAATTACACATACAATTTAGCTGGGAATGCAAAATCATCTAATTTCCAAGACGAGCTGGCGTGATGTGGGACAGTGAAATACTGGAGAACTATAATCAGCAATCCTGGCTAGCATGCATAGGGATTTTCCTTTACCTGTTCCTTTTAATACAGGAAAACATAAAGCTGAAATTATTTAGTCCCAGGACTATATGAAGTGCAGATTGTACATTCCAGACTAAAACTGCCTTTACTTCTGTATGAAGTGCATTACAGAAGCAGCGGCAAAATGGATACTGTGACAAAGATGTAAAGCAGTACTTTACATCTGCATGTCTTTATGTGGGACACAGCTAGAAAAAAAATCACTATGAGGTAGACCAAAACTGATGCTGGTTTACCTGAAAAACAGACCACAAACTGCAGCAGCTCAAGGCCAGTTTCGTGAGCTGTCCGTGGTGGAAGGACAGGGAGACCGATCCAATTCTGACATTTCAGGTGTCCCCACTGCTGCTTTGAATGTCCACTGCAGTTACCTCCCTCTCTCCATCCACCTTTTAAGGAATTTCGAGTTTCTATCATTGATCTCTAACTTGCAAACAGACAGTATGAACATCCCTGAAGCATGTTTCACTGTGTTATAAACAGAAGACAGTTTGATGTAGAAAAGATCCCTACATCATGCTAAGTAAAAACTAGCATTAATTAATTAAAAAAAGAAGGAAATTTAATATTTCAGTAGTTATCATATTCTATATGGTGATAGAAATATATACATACATAAATTTATATGTATGTATATATATACAGGGAGAATGAAGAGCCACCCACTGTGGGAGAAGATCAGGTTTGAGACCATCTAAGGCACCTGAAGGTGCACAAGTCCATGGGACCCAATGAGATCCATCCGCGGGTCCTGAAGG
>NW_008824283.1:291563-307445 GCF_000699105.1 Pygoscelis adeliae | reverse complement strand
TTTTACGCTGAGGGTGGTGAAGCACTGGCCCAGGTTGCCCAGAGAGGTGGTGGATGCCCCATCCCTGGCAACATTCCAGGTCAGGTTGGACGGGGCTCTGAGCAACCTGATCTAGTTGAAGATGTCCCTGCCCACGACAGGGGGGTTGGGCTAGAAGTCCCTTCCAACCCAAACTATTCAGTGATTCTATGAAATACCTAACATGACACTATACTTCACTATAACTTGTATGTTATTAATATGACATGTAGCAATTTAAAATTTAGCACAGTTTTTAAAATTAAAATCCTGTTAAATAAACTTTTAAAGAAAATGTGAAGGTATGATATGAGTTTTCAAAATTTTCTGACACAAGAGATATCAAAATGACATTTCAACATCTAGTTTCTATTGTGAGTTGCTGTTAAAACCTATGATTTCAACAAAAAAAAAATCCTATGAAGAAAGGTTTTTTTGGGTTATTTCAAATGTACATTTTAAGGAGGCATTTTTTTTCAAGCTTCTGAAGTAATATTGCCATTACAATTTTTAGTACCAGTAATACATCTGAATTCTGCTATTGCTCAGGCTGAAATCTTGTTTATACAGAAGTAACAAGTGTATAGACTTAATGATAGCAACAATGTATTAAAGGCAAGAGAGAATCACATTGCAGGATTCAGGGGAGGTCCAAGGTTTTTGTTTGCATTCAGGATTTTTGTTCAGGCTTTCATAAAATATTTGCAGAACTTTCTCCTGCACATTGCCTATTCCCAAAAGTTTCTAACAAATCAAAGAATATGAGGTGTTTGAACTTGGGATTTTGGTTGTATCTTGTTAAAGTTTAAAAAATTTCAACAATGCCTTTGCTTGTTCTTCTTTGTACTAGCAACTGGGTTACTAGTCAAATGTTAAGATCTATACGGAAGGACAACCTTTGTACACGCAGCTTGACAGTTTATGCTCCCAGCTTGACACTGGGAGAATTTCAAGAGTAGAAACTTAACTCATCTTCTAGACACACTCTTCTAAGATAATTATAATTATAAAAATAATGATAGGGTTCCATAAAACATCATTAGTGTTGTGTGTATAATATTGTACCCATTGTTTTTTTTTTTGCATGTCACAAATACAAATCTAGATAAAATGTATTTGTTTATTGGCATTTTGACATGAATTGACTCAAGGTCAGAGAGGTTTGACAGTAAATGAGATTTAAACTGCTACGAGGAGCAGCTCAAAGAAGCTAAAATCAAACAGTTCTTGAGGTCAGCACTAACAAACTCTAGGTGATCCTTGTGAAATTAAGCAAAGGAGAGCAAGAACATTCCCTCAGAGGAATGTTTGAAGCCTTTGGCTAGCTCCAGAGGAGATTTCCTGTCTTTTGAGTGCACTGATACTGAGTCTGCTGTTTCATTAAACTGTGTCTGCCACTACTGATGTCAAGTTTTCCTCCCATTCATTCTGCCAAATTCATATATTTGTGGTGGGCTTTGATGTAGATGAAAGTCTGCAATGGTCTTCACACGGTGTTCAGTGGACATACTAATGTTGACATAGGCTTAGTAACTAAAGCTTCGATTGTAATTATACTTTGTAAGTGGATCTAATGGCTTCAAAAATTGTCTTCACTCCTTGGTCTCTTGATTAAGTTTTCCACTGAGACATTATGAAATTAGGACAATTTAGAGTTCTACTGTAAAGATTATTCTACTTTCCCGTGTAAAGAGGGTTTCAGGTTTTTTCCAACTTCCATGCTTGACATACCTTAAATGTACCAATGATCTTCCAGCGTAGTTTTTTGTTGACATGCTTACACAGTCAGCTGTTACCTAAAGCAAGAGTCTGTAGTTTCGTAGTCACCAAATCTTATTTCAAGATCCCCTTGCTACAAGAGCACTACTCTTCCACTGGGCCTTATTGTCCTCTTCCCTTATGGGTGGAAGCGGAGTGCAAGAGAAATGTCTATTGTACCCCACTTCCCAGCTCTGTTTTGATGGAAGCTGAGGTCCCAACACAACCACCTTCATTCAGAACACTCCTCTGCATGGCATAATAGTAGCACACTGACAGGACACACTGGATACTCACTGAGTGGTAGGTAATTCAGGTAGAAAACACCATTTTTGTCAAGCTTGTCCACATAAGTCTTTTCAGTTTCCGCTGCGCTAAACCTCTCAAGAGGATAGATACTGCTGTTACCTGTCACATAGCCAGAGATGAGCTCTGGTGACTATGCTCTGACAATATCATCGACTAAGAGGTGACAGTGGTCAAGAAGACATCAAAGTAGAGAGCAAAATACTCTTCAGCCTATTTTTTCACATTCACCCTTATGAAATTAGGTCTTTACCTAGAAATATGCAAAGCAAATTCTGGATTTTGAAGCTCTGAGACTTCTGAATGAAAAGGTTTTATTTTCTTACAAGACTGGGAGTGTTGTGTGGTTTGTGTACATATGTGGTGTTGGGTGGCTGTAATTCTGCAGTCTTGTATGGCTTAAAACTCAGCATCCTGATGAAACATGGAATTTTTTTGGTATTAATATTATTGTGCATTTCAGGGTCAAGCAGTGCCTGTAAGAAGAGAATGAAGTGGGTAGGCAAATTCCTACACTTTGTGAATGCAATGACTCTATTTATCTTTTAAGAGAGGCGGTTTGCTGCCTCTGCTGACTGACACATACATGCTGTAGTGCCCCCCTTTCTGGTTCATTCTTTCTTATTTTATTGTTTTCTGTTGTCTAAAGGAAAATTGAAAGACATTAAGAGTAAGTATTCTATTCTATTCTATTCATGTGTTGTGCTTTGTGTATGATCAGCAGGATCTACCCAAACAGCTGCAGCATTTCAGAAGAAAACTCAACAAATTCATCCTAGAGGAGTGAGAGAAGCAGGCAGGAGTGAGAGAAGCAGGCAGCAGTAAGTGCTTATTGCCCATCACTACAGGTAATGCAATGCAGCTTGAATTCATTGGAGATTACCTGGAAATGTATTTTATATGCTATGTTCTTTAACTCAGCATTTGCTCTTGACAGCAGGAATAATGAGTGAGATGTGTTTGTTGGGATTTACAGCATGTAAAGGAAACCATCAGTAGACCTGTGTACCTCATAAATCCTACTTGCCCAGCAATTATTTTTACCTAATGGCCCAATATTGAAGTTCTCAGTCAGTTGCCACTTATTTCTCATAAGAAGCCAACTTCTTGTTAGTATCTATCTTCTTCTTGGTCCTATCTAACATCTCAGTTGTCCTTTCATCCAGCACTATGAGGAGTATCTTCGTTAGCTGCTGAAGCCATCTGAACTCTGCTGTTACACAAGGTTTTGTTTCTAGCGAGAGCATCATCTGGTTCATTGGCTGGATCGTTGCCTGGCTTTGCTGGTAGCTGTGCTGGCAACTCTGTTGTTGCTCCAGTTATCTCTGAGTGGCTGTGGTGTCATCTGCCTGCCGTGATTTAAGGAAGGTTGCACGAGGTTGCACATTAATTACGCCTTAAACAAAGCTTTATCTGGCTTCAGATGTGTATAGAGAGCATTGGGGAAACTGTTGGGTGCAAAGATGAAGGCAGCATGTGAACAGGCTTTTTTTTTTCTGCCCAGTCTATGATATTGGCCCCAGAGGGCTGAGATTTTTCGTTGGCCATGATCCCAATACCCGTGGAAGGCAAATGTCTGCTAGTACACTCTTGCCGAAATGTCTCCTTCAAGTCTAGTGTTTTCCCCATGAAAGGCCATTCAGATGTCTTGGTGCACGTTGTCTGGAGTGCCACATGAGCAGCTGCTCTTTGCTTCTGCTTTTTCTAAGCAGCAAGATGAATCAGCTGGGACTGAGCACAACACAGCTAGGTTGTGCTCAGTCCCAAAGGGTTGTGCAAACACTAGGTTGTGCATTTGGCCCCAAAGCTAGTTTGTTTATAGCTTGTGTATCTGTGCCTAACAGTGTAGTTCAGCAGTAAAGTCAGATTCCTCTGGGCAGGTTTTTAAGGGTGTTTAGTGTCCTAGGAATGCAGATAGGTTGGGAGTAGTGCCCTTAAAAAGGGCAGGCTTTTGCAACCAGTTAGCCTTAAGTCTGAATTTATCCACTTCCATCATCCTCCTTCCAATATGGTTCTTCTCTATTTTATTCAATGGAGGACAAGATCCTGGCTAACTGATCTTTGTATTGCACCTGGTAGAGGGCTGAGAGAGAAAGGGAATTTGTAACCTATATGGCTGGAAGAGCAGTGTTCGTGTTGCTTCCTTTTTAAGGGAAGTAACTTAAAACAGATGCAGTAAAATACTTCTCTATTTTGCTTCTAATTTAAGAGAAAATGGTGAATGACAAAGATATTAAAAATGTTGTTTCCTGCTCATTTTTATTTCTTTCCCCTACCTTAAGGTAGTTGGGAAATGCCACAATTGCAAATTGAAATTGGCTATGAAAAGTAAGCTATCAGAGATATCACACCTCAACTTCATATGATCAACTTTTAGCACAGTGGGTTAAAGTAAAATACTTCTTTAACAAAGAGTTCTATGTGTGTTCTGTACGAAACCTTGCTCACGGAACCACATGACAGCAACTGTAAGAGACACCAGGGACACAAAGTGCTCTGTGTTTCTTCCAAGTTGCTTTGTGGGATTTGTAGTTTCTGATATATTAAATATGGGTCGAAGGTCCATGGGAGATGCTAAAAAGCACTCTGCTTGATAGCAGCCTTGCTTTTTTCACTCCTTCTGAATGTTTGAATGTTTCTGTCACAGTTCAGAAAAACATATACAAAAGCTTGAGTTCATATTACTTCAGAATAAACCTGCTCTTCCCTTTTATCTGCCATCTGAGTCTAATCGTTCTCCATTTATGACATTGCATTGATTTCTGGAGCCACAGCTTGTGTTGTGACACTCTTAGGGTGATGACTGCTGTTTAGTGAATATCAAGTATGCTTAGTGTACTGTAGAAACAGAAAAGAAAGTGCAGTGCACTCAGAAGTGCTTACAGGTCCACTCTAAGATGCAGTTCAGAAACAGAAAATACAATAGATGAAGAGCTGCTGCCTCCAAGCAAAGCACTTGTGTTGCTTTAAACAGGTCAGCAATCCCACAGAAGTCAAGTGCTTTGTTGGATCAGTGCTTCAAAAAGTTTCACAGATAAATTTGTCTTATGGAGGCACTTGAACAAAGAGAGGGAGATCATTTAAGGAGAGGCTGCTTGGAGAGGGAAAATGAGGAGAAGAATGGGAAGGAAACAGGCTGGAGTCAGACTGGTACAGCAGCAGCAGAGCAAGAAATTTAACTCTTGTGTGGAAACATTCAAAGAGAGGAGAATGAAACTTTTTCAGAATGACAGGGAGGGAAGCAGCAGCATTTTGAGCAAACTGGGCTGTCAACAGAAAGAGTGAATTGCAAGGGGGAGTAACAAAACCAACAAAAGCAAAGTTCTTTGCTTTTGCAAGAACAATGTCACAACCATTGGGGTTCTGCGGAAAAGAAATACATAAGACAAATTGTGACTTCTTCAATCAATTTTAATACCACTCTTACACAGACACAACCGCCACTGAAGCCATAGATGTCAACATAGTATAAATTAGGCACATATTTCTGTCCCATATAAAAAAAAAAATATTATATGGGAGTGGAATTTCTTGTATGAAGAACCAGCTGCTCTGTAAAAAGAATGACAGAACAGACTGTATATATGGGATTAAAATGAATAGTGCTGTCTTGTGCATCTGCTTCTTTTAGACCATTGACATGAGCTGAACAGTTGATGCTCCAAAATTCTCTTAACCGGCATAGACATTTGCTAGTTAAGTGACTGCCCCACTCCCAGCCCTACGTTTATACTCTATTGGGAGTGCCTCATAATTCTTGCCTGGATTGCAGTTTAAATGGGCACAGTGCAAAATAATGAACAAAACAACAATGCATAGGGGACAATTAAGCTACCAACAGAGCGCGCAGGAACTAATGTAAGGAAAAGAAAAAAAAAATCACACAGGGAAGGTAATACATAGGTATTTATACCTGCTCAACGTGACTAGTCCATGAACTGCACAAGGCCTGCCTGCTTCTATTTTTCACAGCCAGTGGGATCGTTAGAGTGGCCTCCTAGCACCTTTCTGCCTGCTCTGAGAGTCACTGGGGTGCTATGCTGCAGAGCAGGTCCTGGATCCAGGCATGCCTCATATTTATGATAGATGAAGGTGATTTTCTCTGCCCTTTCTCATGCCACCAGGGATTTCCTACAAAACCAGGCACGAAGCCCTGACCCTGGAGTCCTCCGTTCCCACCCCAATGAGAGGAAGCTGGACTACCCTGCTTTCCCTGTCCATTCACTCCTGAATAATGAAAGAAGGACCAGCCTTCCCCAAGGCTGCAGTAAGCTAAACTCTTTGAAGTCTTCTGTGTAAAGTTACTGTTTTGTCTTTTCTTTCTCTGAGGTATTGATTTTTCTTGGGTCTGCATCACTAGCCTGCAGAGAACTTGTCTTTTTTTTACTGTCACAAAAGTTGTGACAGTAAAGCTGCAGTGAGACAGGAGAGGTTACAATTGTCTCTAGGAAGAAGGAAGGTTGTTTTCTTCTGATACGTTAAACATGGGCTAGATCCCCAACTTGTTGTAGGAAAATTGACCTGGTTTCAGCCCGAAGACTCCAGTACCTCTATTTTAGAGAGGTTTTTCTCAGGCCAGTGAGTATCCACTACCAAACTACAGTGAGACTTGCTCTTAACTCACAGACACCCAAGGAAGAGCAGAATAAGGCCAATCATTTCCACTGTTTGCCTCAGGTGAGTCAGCTACCAAGTTCGGTCACAGGGTGATTACCAGTAGTAAGTATAGGGTATTTATTCCTTCACACACCTCTGCCAGCCTCCAGGCTCAAAGAGATTAGAAAGACAAGATGAATATCCCAGTGCCAAGTAATAGCACTTAATTTGTAATCAGTTGTCAAGTCCATACATGTTTAGCTATTTGGGCATATTGCTACTGCTGCAGTTTCCTTGCAGAGAGGAGCACAAATGGGTCTTTTGGGGTTGGGGGTTGATTTGCTAGGGTTTTGGGTTTTTTTCAAAGTGGGAGCAAAATGAGTAATCCAAGTGCAGATGACCTGAATTTACTATTTAAGACATAATAAAAGTCATGCTGTTACTAAAAAGCCACGTAGAGATGGCTCTAGAGTAACAGTTTGGAAAATCTGATTAAAGACTCCCCAACTGACTAAAAGGCACTGATTCAAACTAAGAAGATTAAAACAGATTTAGAAAGCAGAACCAAAGTGTCTATGAAGAAGCCTTTTTTGACAATGGAGCCACCAGGAGTGAAATCACTAGAGAGGGAGTGTTGACAAGTATGTGTCATTCCCAAAAGAAACACCTTGGGTATGAAAATCTGGCCAAGGATCCTGGGAGTGGAGAATGTTACTATTTTTATTCTCACAGTGTTTTTGCTTTACAAATGGAGGTGCAACCTCCGGCAGGAGGAAAAGCCAAGCTGATGAATCCCCTCCTCCTTGGAATCAACAGCAATTGCCCCCACTGACTTCAGCTACACCTGGTTTTCACCCTGAAGTAATGAGACATGGGTAATTAAACCTGAAGTGAATTAGACCCTTAATTTCAACCCTTATTTAACAGCATCCTGCAATCAAATATTCCGATTACAAGTTTAGAAGATAAACTAAGCCACTTTGAAATGCACCCTTCCACTTTGTTGAGTACCAAAGGTAAGTCTCCCTGAGTTATACCCTCATTTACTGTTATTTCAACATGCTCATCAACATCTACTGAAGTTTGGTTCCTCTCATCTGCTGAATTTTCCATCTCACTGGGTAGCAGTTCTGAAATGCCCCTGTGCCCATAAATGGGGCTCTCTCTGGGCCAGGCAGTGCGTGCTCACAGCATGATGGGTGCAAATTGCTGACCCCCATCTCTTGTAGCAAAAGGCTGTCAGCTGGGTGAATAAGTCCTCTGGCTGGATTCAATCTACCAGTAGGCTGTGAAGTGGATAAAACAGAGACTTCAATTAGTAGACATGTCCTGAATGAATGGAACATCATTGGAGCATGCTATGTAATGCTTCCAAGCACTACAGGTAAGGCAAGAAAGCTTAAAAAACTGAGACATTTTCAGTTCCATAGCTGATACTACATTTTGGGCTTACAGAGGCTTTACAACCAAATAGAAATAAAGGTCTAGAAACAAGCAGTGATACTGTCACATGATAGAAAGTGAGGCAATAATTCAGGAGCAGCCCTCAGCACCACTTTGGATACACTGGTGTGTTTGAGATCTCTACCCAGGACTGGCAGATATGACCTAAGACCTAGTGAGATTTCTGAAGCAACAGCAGGAGGCAAAATAAGGTACTTTACAGCATCTAACACAGCACCTGAGTTGCTCCCCTACTGTACAAATTAGGAAATTAATTTTGAAGGGGTAGTTACTATTATCAGAACGGCCAAATTATATTTTACCATGAAGGAGTCAGCTCCGCAGTTGGCTAAGTACATTCCTTTTCATCAGTGGCCAAGAAATAATATTTTCCACTAATGATATTTCTCTCACCAGTTTTCCAGCTCTAGAGTCTCACCTCATTTCAGAAAAAAGTACAGATTCACAGACCACTTGCTGTCAAAGTGTTGCTAAGATCTTTTCCTATCACATCACAAATATTACAGCAAGAAGCATTAGTGGAACAATCTGAAAGGGGCCTTAGCAACAGAGCCGTTAGGTGGAAAGCACCTAACTCCCAGAGGAAGTCATTTGGGCATCTTTCTGCCTCTGACTAAATAACACCTGAAAAATGCATACCAACACCCTTGTACTTCTGCATGCATTGCACAGCACTGCTAATTAGTTTAGCACCATTTTTTCTTCTGAGGGAGGAATAGTGGGTGGGAATCTGTAGGCAGAAGAATGTACAGAGGGGAGAAATAAATCTTAAGATTTGAAAGACTAGAAAAAGAGAAGGAAGAAGAAAAGAACGAGCTAGTAAAGACAAAAAAAATCTGATATTATAAAACTGCAACAGGGAAAAATAATTACTGCTATATGGCAAGGACATTGCCAATGGAGTTACCCCTTTGCTTTGGGATCTGTATCATCTTATCTTCCAGCTGAGCTAGAAGTCATCTAGAGGTGTAGAATAGCTGAAAATCAGATGTGGAATGAGCTCAATAGCCAGAGACCACTGTGAAGTAAAACAAAACTTGTGGACATTTATAACAGAAGTTATCCTGGTTTTAGTTCTGGCTTTTAGAAGCAGAATTGTATCCCTGATTCAACCACTGACAGTTGTGTGATGTTGAGTAGAACTTCCAAGGCATGCTGCTGAGTGTTAGCTTCATGAGCGCTGGCTGATAGCTAAAGTAGCAAAATCAAACAGCCTGGAGTTAGTGCTCTGTTCTTGTTCAACACGGCTCATGTCCTTTATGATGACCATCCACAGAGATTGGAGAGCATGCTGTAGAAGTCCACAGCTAGGAGCAGATATACAACTTGATAAGCTGAGGAACAACCCATTTGGGCTGACTGCTGAGTTCCTTGTGTTTCTTCTGTACTTTGTCTTTACCACACATTACTCAGAAATAGTAGACTAGAGCCAACGAACTAATGAGAACTAGTTTTAATCCTGCTGAGACATATCCTGTTCCTCAGTGTTTCCTTTGAAAACAAGGACTATGTCATATTGCTTTTCAGTAACCATCTCAGGCAGAGCCACAACACAGCATGCTCCAAGCATACCTCCCATCTATACCTGAGTCTCAAAAGTTGCCTACGTAAGTGTCTGTAGGAGCTTGCAGAAACTGACCCGAACTTGCCTGGTGACATTCTTAGTCACTCAGCACTCTGCTAATCCCATCCCAAGCTAGTGGATGTGCTACGAAATGTAGACCCTTTCACATACCAGACGGCATCTTGGCCCATTCTTCCACGTCCACATCCTGCTGGACTGCAGGTATCCCCTAAAAGACAAAAACAAGTATGCATGTACTCAGTGATTACAATACTGCTTAATTCAGGAAGATGTGGAATATCTTGTCCTTTTACTGACTGAATTGCTTGTATTAGCAGAAAATAATTTCATGTATAAGGAATTCAGATACTGGGTCATAAGTTTCATTTGGCAACTGGTGAATCATGGACATTTCTTCCTGCAAAAACTTACTGTATGATAATTTTTTCCTTCGTTTCCTTTATGTGAAATGTAGATAAAATGCCACTATCATAGAAAAAGAAATGGTTTTAATGTCAATATTGATTGCTGGGGAGATCATCTTCAGCTCACCTGTTGAGGGGAGGTATTATATAAACTTACTATGCACAATTGCCTCGCGTAACAACATGATGTGTGGCTAATGAAAACAAATGTCAGCTCCTTGCCACGAAGTATAAAGTACTACACACACGTTTCCAGCTGAGCAAACCACTATCAATGCATTAAACAGCTTTTTCAACTGAAGTGATGTATCAGGCAATTGAATGATCACAGCAGGCAGCTATGAACACTACAAAGAGCAGCTCCACTTCTTGAATAAGGTATGAAAGATGCTGGCTTTTCTGGGCTGAGGCTGAACCTTCTCTTTAGTCCCCAGAAGGTTTGGGGACCACTGTACTTCCTGGAGTCAATGAACAATGTTAAGTGCGTTGCACCATGCACTCTGTATCTTGCAGGAGTGGATGATCTATTCACAGGAAAAAATTGATTATCCCTTTTTTAAGTGTAAAGATATGAATGTAGCTGGATTTAAAGTGAATCAGCAGGTTTGATCAAATCAAAGATTTGACTCTATAAGGGTGAGGACCTTCAGCTGGTGCAACCAATAGGATCTGTAAGGAGTTCACTTGCTTGATTCATGCAAACAATCCTGTAGGGCATTTTAGGCAAAGTGAGCAGCTTGGCTTAAAATAAAAGCCATTTAGTCCAAAGATACATAACAATAATCACTCTCTTAGTCAAGGTTTTTTTGATTTCCAATAATATAACAATTCAATACATCAGTCCCTTGGCAGCAGTTTTTATTTTCTAATTGGCAATTCAGTCAGTGTGTGCTTGTGTGTGTAGACTCAGGACATATATATTAAAAACCCAAATTTTCATTGCTATTGTATACTGTCACTGCCACCCCTGTGGGTGTTTTAAATAAAGCAAGATGCAATTCTTTGTAGCGTAGCTTTCCACAGGTCACCAACTGAGGGTCAGCTTCACATACAGAGCTCAAGGACCTGTTTGTGGCTTTAACAAATGGAAGTCTCTACGATATTTTGAATGTAGGACATGCAACCATCGATATATGCCACACTGGGAGAGCTAGCAACACTAATTTTGTTGAGCAGATAATAAGTAAGAACAAAAGTAACTTTAACAAAGCAGGAAATGAGGGGTTTTTTTTCTTGAAACCACTGATATTGTTAATACATTGAAATGCCTAATGATTCACTGAACTCTTTGATTTGAAAGGCAGAAAGTCTAAGAGATTTAAAATACCATTCTTTCTGAGGAGCAATTATTTGTGATTTAATCAGCTATGCATTTAAAAAAAAAAAGATGTAGAAGCTGTTTTACGTAGGAGAGCAAAATGACTCACTACATGAACCTTCACCATAGGGAAAAAAATCCATATTACCATCAAAGTAGTGAACATGATTCAAAGAAATATGCAATGAGTCTTGACATTGAAGATTTGAAGGATGGAAAGTCACCTAAGTTCATTCTGCAGCCTTCAGCCAAAAGAAGATTTAAGACTTGATTTTACTGCCATATACAATGGGTATCTTGAAGTTTCTCGTCAATAAGGCGGTGAGCATAGAGGAAACATGCAAGTCCTTATACTAGCCTCTCTGTTTTATCCACTGATGAGTCTCGTACCGCCTCTCAGAGCTCTCTGTATTGGCGATGACTACTCTCATCAGCTTTCGCAGTAGTCATCAACTAAAATAAAACTGAACTGACAATTAAGTAATGTGACTGGAGAAGAAATCTGATCAAGGTAAATTCGTATTACGGATAGGAAGGTAGAAGAATGCATGAAGTATCTGCAGTTTGGGGTTTTTTTTTTCTTTTAGGCAAATATTACCTGTAACACCAATATGCATGTGTGTAACTGCTTTTTTATCCAAAGATACCCAGACTTTGTGCATATAAATGTACAGTGAATGTTATACAGACAAACAAAAATCACACATTGATTCTTAAGGTGGAACCGAAGTTACACCCTTTGGATGCCTTTCTCCGTGACTGGAAGCCCAGGAAGTACTTCAGTACAAATAGTGCATGAATAATAATGGCTGTATTTAAATATGTAGGAGGCCTGAACGTCAGGTGCTCTTGTGTATACCAACTAAAACTTATTTTTAAGGTTTTCAGCTCATTTCCCAGAATGATCCAACAACTAAATGTTTCAATTATATGAGTGAGTTTATGGGATAATGCAACAACAAGGTTTATGGCTGCATAAAGCAATATTTTTTTAAAACTTGCTTTGCTGACTGAATTGAAATGTTATGATAAAATAATTTTGTCTGGAAGAAAATACAATTTTAAGAGCTAACAACAACCCAATTTTTGTATTTACTGTGGTTTGTATTTACTGTGGTTTGTATTTCAGATAGAAGTACTACTTCTCTTGAAGGAACTAGAAAGATGATTATACGTTCACAGAGCATTTGCAAGCGTCTGTCCCAGATCCACATGCACTTGATTCATCTGTGTGCACAAATAGTATGAGTTTGATAACAAACGATCAGAGCTGGTAATTACTATAGACAGCTCCCTAATTTGCACAGGAGTTGTTTAAGCTAAGAAGGTACCTTGTTGCATGCCTTGAATTATTTGTGTCAGTGGGAATTCAGTGTATCTGAGGAAATACTGTAGATTACTTAACATTCTAGAAATGAAACTAATGGAAGAAACTTTTCTTCAAATCTCAAAATAAATCAGTTTTCCCTTTCAGAATGCTTTGAAGAAATTTTTTTACAGTATCATACACAATATCATATGAATCATCCTAATAAGGAATAGGAGGCACATCCTTCAGCTCTCCTGCCATTCTGTTCCTCAAGATGATCATAGCCTAAAGGAATTGTGTTTGGGGAATAAGCGTGGGACATCGTATGGGACATCCTGGATACTATCCACCAACCTTCTCATTCATGAATAATATCTGGAAAGAAATAACAAGAAAAAGATGGTGCTTTGATTTCTAACACTTGCAATGTGTAGTTTAAAATTGTGCATAAAACATTGTCCCTTGCACACTGACTCTGCTCACCTTGAGATACTGCTTCAGAAAGGCGGCGGTGGCATCTTCCTTACCAAGGGACCAAAGCAAAGAAGTATTTGTGGTGATGTGGGCATCATTTGGAGATGACAAAAGCAGACAATTACTTCCCTTACTCACCTGGGGGCCATATACCGTCAGGACTAAATAGCAAGGTGAAAAGTGCTCACTTGCTGATGGATGGGCTGTGTTTTTATCGAGTATTGTGCCTCCATAGGCTCACTGTTTACTTTCCAAAATTCCTTGGAGACTGCAACACTGAGGCTGGGACATGTGTTCTTACTTTAATAGTGCCGAAAATGGCAGAGAGGAGCCAAGTTTTCTAAGATTAAATCCATTGCACAGAACAACATCTTTATGTTTCATCTTCAGCCCTTTTGGTATTTGTGTACTAGATATCAGAAAATGTTGCTATTTATTTAAAAGAGTTTTTTTTTTCCTCTATTATTTCCTTACCCCTCTGCTTCCAATTCCGTTTCTAAGCAATAGACATGAGCATGAGCATCATCATTCATCTCCAAAATTTCACAAAGATCAGAGAATATGTTCATCTCTGATCCATAACCCTTTTTAGGGCTAGCTTAAAATTTTGATCCAAAGCCAAATTTATTTGGCTATCATCAGGCTAGTTCAGATCCAAGGTTTTTTCTTAACCATAGCCTAAGCCACGCTCTGCCTGGTGGACCTGTAAGTCTCCTCCAAGACTGTTGTACCTTATGTTACTATACCTGATGCACATCTTGAATTTTGTATATTTATTACAGAATAGATCAGTGCATCAGAAGACAAGCTCAACCTGCAGGGCAATGACTAAGGTTTTGAGGGAGGGGTGTGAATGAGTTTTCGTCTTTTTGATTGCCGTGGTTTGTTTGTTTCTTTATTTCTCAGTGTCCTTTGATAAAATTTTGATATAACTTCTATCCTGGATGTACCATTTTCTGACATTAATGGCATTTTTGTCCATCAAAATGTTCTCAGCCACAACACACTCATTGATTCTGTCACTTTGCCAAAAAATGCATTAGTACATGTAATATGAAGAGGACCCAGGGCTCCATTCTTGTGTGCTGTCTCCATTGGGTTATTCTTGAATTATGTACTGGAGAGGAAAGACTGACTTTCAGAAAGGCACTTAATCTATTAATAAATCTCTCAATTACATGTATATTGCTGTTAATTCTGAGAATCACTAAAAAGAGCGATTTAATTTTTCTATTACTTTCAATTATTAACCTCCTGTGATTCTCACAGTTATCTTTTGCTGCAATTCACCTCCCAAAACATGTGTCCGGTGCTCAGTGGCCTACATTAGCCTTTCCCAGGGTGTATACTCAACTGCTGAGATATTTACAATAATTCAATACCCTTAAAGTAATGGCTGTTACTAGACCTGAGGCCATGTACTAGAGAAAGGTCTTGCAAATAGAAAGACTGCATCAATTCAACTTCCAGAGATAGACAGAGTCCCTCCCGGCGGTACGTTGGAGTCCTGCAGAGACAAGAGGCTGGAGCAATATGAGATTTACTATGAAGGAAAGACTTTCTTGACATAAGAGGATGAATGCTATTCTGGCAGAAGTTCAGAGAACTTTTGTTTAGCTAAGGAAGTCAACATGGGATGTTCTTCTGTCTACATGACAGGTTGTTTTACCACAGCCTCCCTCGGTACCAAAAATACTCCGGGTCTTCATCACTTCACCAGGAGCCTTATCAGGCTTTGGGTAGCATTACGGGTAAATGTCAGAATATCTTTCTCTGGCTTATCTTTGCCTATTTGTTTCCCTAAGAAATAATGCTACTACTAGTTCAAACAGTCTTTCTTCTTAAACTTTTGTGTAGCTTAACCATTTAGTGTTTCCTCATCATAATTTAACATATAAGACTTTCAAAAAAAGTCTGTATCTTAGAAAATTTCCATCTCTGTTAATATGGTAATACTATTACAAGTAGTATTTTTATTACCTTAGTTCCCAGGTTTTACAAGGAGAAAAGTAATAAGTACTAATACAATTGAATTATTTAATTCCATAATCGTTTTCAGACTGTATAAAAACTACTGAAGGATGCTGTTAGATGACAGCTAATATCTGCATGTTCATAAGCATTAGGTAAACTATAAATGTAGAGGGACTGAAGCTAAAATAGCGAATGTGAATTTCCTCTTTCAACTACTTAGCCCATATGAAGGACTGTGACAACAGTGCAGTGAGTAAGGGAGTTTTTGGTGTTTTAGCAGTAAACACTGACTCACCTGCCCAGCACTCTGAATAAATAATCATTGGTGACAAATATAAGCCTATTTCAGACATAACCCAGTACAGCAAAAGCTACATAAAAGCATGAGATATTTTGTCCCTTTGCAGTGGCGAAAATACTATGAGTTCAGTTCATCTCAGTCATTCTCTGCCATTTTCAGCCAAGTCCTCAGGAGAACAAGTCTTAAGGGCTTTGCACCACTTTCTCATGTATCTTCCTTGGTATCAGTCCCCGCTTTGAGTCCCTGGTGGTTTTCCTCCCCATTCAGCATGTCTGTCAGTGCAAGGAGGCTGCAGCTCACACGGTACAAAATACTTTACTGGGTAGTCTTGGGTCCCAAGTGGCTTAGCAGAAGTGCTCATCGCTTTGTGAGGTT
>NW_008824283.1:286762-291493 GCF_000699105.1 Pygoscelis adeliae | reverse complement strand
GAAGATATTTGGCAGTGGAGGCAGGATAGGGCATGCAGGTTGTGGACATCAATAAGTGTCCATTTAGACAAGAATTAAAATATTGAAAAGATACTGCTTTCACGTTTGTCAACTGTGGAAAAAATCCATTATGTTCTCCATTAATTAGATCTTACCCATCTTTTCCTAGCTCTGCCACAGCAGTGCAAGGACAGAACATTCATTATATTCTCCATAGATGAGCAAAGCGTTTACACTGTCCTTTTGCTAGCAGCAAAATGCTTTTTCCACCAGCTGAATTTATCTACCCTTTGTAATTGCTCAGCCTAATTAACACTCCAGTAAATCGCACACCTGCATTTTTTTTTCTGCTTTTCTGCACTGATGCTGCTGTTAAACCATTAAAATGTTTCCAAGTTGCCTGAGTCCTCCTGGAGACCGCAGCATGCGTGCGTCGTGCTTTTCCATGAAGGATGGGGAAGATGCAGGCTGGCTCAGAACTCTGTGACACAATCTATTTTTAGAGCCCCCTTTTTCTGAGAAACTAGTTTTCCCATGGGAAATAAGTCCTTAGGGGAAAAGTCATTTCCACCTCATTTGTTAATCGAAAATATCTTTGCTTTTGGCTTCCTGCTACAGAGCACAGAACTGCTGCATCTAGTTAATTTTGCAGTCTCGCTAAATGACAGAGAGGTTTATTTAGAAGGAAACCAAATTTAGTCCCATTAGATCATGGCAAGTTACATGAAAAAGAGCTAAAAAAACCCACCCTTGTTTTAGTCTTGGAAAAACTTGGTCCCTGAAACCACCAAATTATATATATGAAAGTTAATCAAAGTACCTACTCCTAGGAGGCAGTAAAAGGTATGGCCACAGGGGAAACCCCACAATGTCTGGCACTCCAAAAAAAGGATAACATCCTCTATGAAACATTACATCCAAAGAGTAAGCAAAAGATCAAAGTATAAGGGAAACAGAGTTGCTGTTAACATGAATCTATAAACCCCTGCTGCAACGAGACCTTCAGGCCGCTGCTGGAAGCTGTAAGTCTAAAATTATGGATGTGTTCCTTTGGTTTGCTATTGTTCTCTTCAATATCTTCCCTGTAACAATGGACACTCTGGGGTCATTACCCTGTTGCAATGTATATTCATATTGACTGTACTGGACTGTGCACACTAGGGTGACTGTGAGTGCAGCTATTTATGCCTTGGTTTAAAATAACAGACTGGAGCTAGACTGCCTTTGGTAATAAGGATGAGCCATCCCAGTAAGGCTGGAGATACGTTTGATGTGATACATGATGTGATATCTCCAAAAAAACGCTAGTTCCAAGTAGCTCCAGCATAGCTCCTAAACAGCCCAGCTCCCCCCAGTCCGTCTCCATGCAGAGGTGAGACGGGAAAAGAGTAAGTAGCACCTTGGCACCATCTCTCTACTGTATGGGGAGAAAGAAAGGAGCCAGGTAAATCAGGGAGCCCAATGCCACCAAAGAGAAAACCATAATAATTTTGTTCCACAAATGACAATTTCCCTCTTCCCGCTCTTTCCTGGGAATGATGACAATATCATTGTATCATTACAATGTTATTGATACAATATCTATTATATCATATTCTATTCCTATATAGGAATATTAGGAATATTCCTGTACTCAGTGACTGTGTGAAGGCTCAAGCCAGTTCAGATTCCACATTTTGTCCAAGTATATTCTGACGGAATAGGCATTGCTAGGGATATAGTATCAGTGTTTAAACAGTAGCATAGCCCAAGGGACAGGTTAAAGAAAGGTCAGCCTACTGTAACTTCAAGCTTGAGACACAAAATTCACAATAGGAATACTTTATGTGAGTTTTGGAAGGAAAATTCACTTGCTGTTTCACCAAAGATATTTTTAGTGGACTTACTATTAGTATCAATGATGTTTCCAACAGGAAATTTTCTGAGGTTACTTCCAGGAAAAGAAATAGCTAAAATAGATGACCTAAAAAGAGCTGAGCATGTTTTGGCAAGACTCCATTCTTCTGGGGGAAAAAAAAGTCATGATTCCACCTAGAAAGAGAGCACACTTCAGTACCAAAAAGCTGTTAGGAAACAGGATGCTGGGCACCTCCTGCTCCAAATCATGGCTTTGCGTATGCCACCACTACATCACTTCTTTGGTTGCAACATAGCATAGAATTATCCAAACGTAGGATTATCTTCTGCTGTCTGTAGCTCAGCTGCTGGTAACAGGCCAGTTGCAGAGACATGTGTGAGCTAATGATTTACAGTATTTACCCTCAGGATAGGTTCATGTGAGGCAAGCTTAGCTATGCACGGTGATTACAGCATAGGCACGTCCTTTGTGTCCCTACCTGCAGAAAATAAGGATAATGATGAATAGTCTCCCGCTTTTGAGTGCATGGAGATCTACCAAGGAAAAATTCCACAAGTGTGTGTATTTTTATCATTTATCAATATTATTGCTCCGCTCTTTTTATTCCCACAAAAGCAAGCTTTGATATGAGTGAATTTATTATGGCAACAGCCATTGGTATACCGATAATCAACCTGCTTATTGTACAACTGAAAGCTCTGGAAAATAATGAGAAAGCTGTTGTCCCCATTACTTTAATTAGATTTTCAGTGTAATAATACAAGCAGATAACGTGAAGCCTGCAATGACTGTTTTGTTTGGATTTGATTTGTGCTTTTTTCAGCTAGCTCTGTATTTCTTTCTTGTCTGAAGCATGATGAAATTTTTTAATAGGTATAAATGTGGACTTCTATATTTACTGGTACATATCCAAAAGTCAGGCAAAGATTTCATCTTGGTATCCAATCTATAGTTGTGATATAATGCATGATTGTCACAGACCAGGAAATCAAAGCATCCAGGCAGAGAAGCACTGGAGGAATGAGGACTTTGGGAGACCTTTACTGAGTCACAGAACCTTTACCTGGAGATTTGCTTTTCAACTACATCCAACTTGAGTGGTCAAAATTGTCCAGGGGCAGATGTTAAATGTTAAAGCTGCTGGTTCTACCCATGTTAACAAAATGATCTGTAATAGTAGAGGGAATGGGAAACGCTATGCCACCTAAATAATTATTTAACCATTAGATAGGTCTCATCTTGATTACAAAAAGTGCTGGTTTCAATGAAATCTCAACAAGATGCAGAAATCTTTGAGAAAGCATCATGGTCAACATGAGCTGTATCTTTATACAAAAGCATCCACAAGAAAGGGTCCCTGGCAATTTCTTTCCTCCGATTGCTTTTGAACTAGCAGAACCCATATAAATACCGCCTACAATAACGCACAGCTTCGTGGTTCTGCCAAAGTGGTGAGGGTTGAAGTTTGCTAAGAAGTCAAAAGACTTGAGGCAGGGACTGCTGTCTCTTTTGTCAGGAAAGTCCAGTTCGGAGCCTTGGAGGGAGATTTTGTTGCTTTTATCATGAAACTTCAGCTGCCTGGAGAGAGCCAGGGAAAGGAGGCCAAGCCACATAACGAAAAATGAGTCAAGCAAGAGTCTGTGAAGGGAAATGAAGCAGCTCTGCGGTTCACGCCAGCTGCAGCAGCTGCTCCGTTCTGATACCTGTCCGCATAGCCAGGCCACCTGGGTGACAGTGTCAGATGCTTTTCCCTAAGTCACCATGGTACGTGGATGACCTACTGGAAATGAAAAAAACTGGAAAATTCACAGTATGTCAGAACATTTTCTCCATGGAAACATTTAACTGTCTTAACCAAAGGGCAGAGGAAGACAGTGAGGCTTGCATCTGCATTTCTATGGTGGGCTTCATGATATTTGGAGCTCTTCTTGTTTGATTAAAGCTCCAGAAACCATAGGGCCATTAGAAAGGTTCAGCAACCGTTAAAAAAAACCCCAAGCAACCAAAAAAACCTCTTCAGCTTTCTGGATATGAAAAAAATAATCTCAAGTGTTCTGATGGCTTAGAAACAAGAAGAAAAGTAAAAAGATACCCAAAAATATTACCTATCCTGGTGAAAAACTCATCTATTCTAAGCTTGTCACATCTGAGGAGTCCAGATATGTGTCTCTCCTCTTTAAAGCATGAGGTTTCACACATTCAGAACTGCTTCTCTCATGCTTCATAAAATTTTTGAAGCAGAAAAAATGTAATGGTAAAAAAGCCGTTGTAAATTGAAATTTTGAACAGAAATATAAATAGATTCAGGTCAAGCTTTCATTTTGATTTTGACACATCTTCATTTTTAAAACACATTTCCCTATAAACAGCTTACATTTTGAAATGAAAGTTGATTCAAAAATTGAAAAACAAATTTCCTCCTTTAAGAAAATCTTAGAAGATTCAAACAATTCAAAGTTTTATAGAAATTAAGAGTGAAGAAAATTGTCAAAACTGATCCTTTCTTTTGATGAATATAATTACAAATACGGATAAATCAACATTTTCTGCTGAAATACATTTCAGAAAAATACCCAGCCAGGTGTGATAGACACAGAAAAAGGTTACCAATTATGTCTTACTGAATATATTTGATTGCATAGAGGTAACATTTCACTGTCAGTTTCTCCAAAACGAACATCTAGAATTATCTGCATTGACAAACAGCTGAACTGAGATATTAGGTCTCAGCAACAAAAGTGGTCTTGTACAAGCTCTTTAAATAACAGAAGATTTTTCTCCTTTCAGATTCCATGCATATGAAATAAATGTAAGATAAACTGTGTGTGTAAATCCTGCAGTAAATACTATGGTAAAAAAAACATGTCATATTA
>NW_008824283.1:259812-286713 GCF_000699105.1 Pygoscelis adeliae | reverse complement strand
CTTCTACTTTCCTATTTCTTCTGCTGCTGAAACATCTGAGCAGACCTATCATTTATTGCCTTGCACCTCTTACGCGCTGTCTCACCGGATGTAAATCGCTGTTGGATGTTTTTCCTTTAACAAAACTACATCTCACAAGTTTCTTGCCTCTCCTAACAGATCTGTAGATATTATACTTCACTGTCCACAGATATTTATGTGCACATTATGTAACTAATACAAGACAGAGTATTTCTTAAATTAGGTTGTATCTGAGAATGAGAAAAAGAGATCCTCTGTTGTTATGCAGAGCTGGGTTTACATTTGTCTGTGGACCCGTGAGTGCGTGGTGCCCTCAGGCCCCATATCACCTGTTCGGAGTATTTCATACTCTTGGTGAATTCAACAATATTTAGATCTAGTTTCAGATATTAGTTGACACAATGATCCCTCATTTAATTTCATGCTGGCAAGTCTTTTTCTTACTGAACTGGAATGCATAGAGCATAAACAATAAAAATGACCCATTAAATCATCTAGAGCAATCTTGTGCAGCTATCAGACATATGCAGCTTGATTTCCCTCTGACTTATTCTCCTCTTGAAAAGATGAATCTCAATGATTTCAGTGTATTAATCTTGATTAGCACTCATTAACTTACCACATATTGTATTTAGTTTAATGTATTTAGCCATTTCAGAACACAATTGCTGTCAGCTCTCCCCACAGACAAAAAGGAGAGGGAAGATTCACATCACCCCTTGGAGATTGGGGTGTCTCTGTTCTTTAGAGTGAGCAGAAGAGCTCCCAAACCTCCGCCTTCATGGGCTGTATTGGCAGATTTTCATTCATAGACTAAAATAGGAATTTAGACATCCTGCTCACATGTGTAAACCTACATGGACATGCCTAAATTTAGTTGTCGCCATTTTATGCTGAATATTAGCAGAGTTGGATGCACACTACAGTCTCTCACTCTGTACACAGCTAGGGTGAGATGGATCCTCCTTTCACATGAAATATAAGGAGCTCCACAAAGCTTGTCTCCGCACGTCTTCACCAACTCCCTGAAGTTCATTTAATGATAACAAAGGCCCATATAGCTGCTCTCAGATGTAAAGGAATTGACTTGATTCAGCATTGCAGTTTGTTGTTTCCTCAGTACTGTGCCCCAGGCTGCAATGCAATCATTACTGCTGTACTAAATTTCAAGCTAGATATTATATCAACAAAAGACAAGGGGTGTCATGCAGAAAAACATCAAGCTAAATTTAGTGTGTATTCATTTTACCAACAAACACACTGTAAACCCTTTCTTCCTTTTGTTTCAATGTTGTCACAAACATGCAAAGTACAGATAAAATCAAAATTGGAACCAAAGAAGAGAAAGGTGAAGCAAAACTTGATGGAGCACAAAGCCATATCCATTGGTATTTTGCTTTAGACTCCCAACAGCAATAATCTGCTCTGAACAAGATGATAATTTACAGGGAAGGATGACTATGAAGTACCACAAACCTGATGGAAAGCCAAGCTGGAAGACAATTTGCCAGGGATATCTGCATGCACCATCAGACTTGGACCAATTCGCTCTGTACCTTTCTATGCAATCGTTTTTTATGCCAGGCCCTATAAAAGGAGACACAAGAAAGTTTTCCAAGTCTGAATCTTGAAAACAGCAGACTGGGTATCCTATTTATAGATATTGCCTCAAACACACAGCATGATGCCCATCAGCCTCCATACCCAAGGAATAGTTTTGGTCATGCAAGGAATAGCCTGACTGCTGTCACTGGAAGGCTGAGTTATTGCCTGGTTTTTAAAAGCATATCATACCCTGTAGAGAAGGATTTTATTGGTTGAACTAGAAATGCATCCAATGTCTTTTATTCCTGGCATGCAGTACAGCTTTGTTTATTTTTTTCTAATTTTTTATGTCTTGACAAGCCTGGGACCAAGAGGCTTTTCTAGTCGTACAGAGCAAGAATTTGTATCTGGGATACTGCATCTGAAAAGATTAATGCCTTTTAATTTAACATGGAGGAACAACTCAGTTCCCCTGGGATTCACGGCTTTGCAGCAAATGGCACGGTAACCCTCATTTTTAAAAATTATGTCTTAAAGCAACTACACCACTTCATAATATCATCTTAAATGATACAGTGATTTCAACCATTAAGCACAACTCCAAACGCTGTTAGCAGCAGATTTTAATAGGGGTCAAGTGGTTTCATTTCAAGATTTGCCTTGCATTAATTTATCTTAACTTTCTTACTTCAATACAACTTGTAAAACTTCTGAGGTCATGTAATTCACAGCAGTGGGTATTACTGGATAATCTGATGCAGTTAAAAAAATAATAAAAGCTAATAGCTTCCTAGAAAAGAGGGAGCAAGATGTCAGATATGTCAACATGAAATACTACCAAATATAAAGGATCTATTTAATTTCAGTGTCTCCATTTTATTATTTAAAAAAAAAAAAATCTCCTTTCAATCCTACCATGACAAAACCTCATGTGTTTCCAGGAACACCCTGTCCATATTGGGTAGAGAGACAGGCTCTGGTAGAAGGGTCAAATGACATGCTAAAGGACAGACCATCAAGTCAATATAGACAGTCGGACAGGAATCCCCAGCGTGCAAGCAGGCAACTACAGCTTTGTACAAGGCAGAGCACAGGGACATAAAACACGTCACAGATGTAAGGCTGAATCAGGGTGATGAGTTCCCCTGCAAAGGTAGCAGAAAAAAATCCCCCTCTCCATTTTGCTAAGGGAATGGTTTTCTGGAAAGTGAATTGAATGTTAGTGTGAGAATGAGAAGGAGATATTTTGAAGCAATAGAATACCATTCTTGTCCATCAAAGAATGCTTTCTGCTGTGCAGGCCATGATTATATTTAACTGAGAGTTGAAATGCTGATGTCTTCTGCTGTGAGACCTTCTCAGGGTTATGAGTCTCCGCTCTGATCTTAGGGGATGAGGACACTTCAGCACACGGGAGCGTTTGCTCTCCGCTCCATCATTTCCCCTGCTTCGCTCACCTCCTTATGATTTTTCTGTCCTGCATCACCTGGGAAGGGGGAAGGAGCAAATGAAATCTTGGCTCTGTTTTCTGATTCTTTCTGTTAACCCTAATGAAGGATCTGCTGTTGTGATCTTTCCTTATGCAGCAGTCAAATTGCTTGGAGCTGTTTTTATCCCAGGCTATGGAAGATATTCCAACCTTCATGGGCACAGTTCCAAATCTTTATTCCTCAATTTTGTGTGAAAATTAACCAAGCTGCCTTCTCGTCCCATTCCCCCATAGACAAGTGACTTCCTGTATGAGAAATATCTACTTATTTCAGGAGTTAGACAGCTTGCTTTATAAGTGCAGAGATGTGCTGTACAGGATCCTGTTTCTTCCTGCTGTGTCTAATTTCTGAATCCAAGGGTATTATTAAGAAGGAAGAGTAAAAAAGATTAGGTGTGCTTTCATCTACGTACCCAAATGGTGCCCGTTCTCATTAGAAAGCAGCAAACATTTTCAAGAGAATCGCTCTTTATGGGCCCCCCCAAATCTTTGATCAAAGGTCTCAGAAATAAACTGATTCTGTGAACATCCATCTACTTGATGTGCAAATTGTGCAGTTTAAAAAAAACCCTTAAGCCTTATACTTGTCATCTCAGTATAACACTTCATTCTTTCCTAATCGATTTGAAAGAGCCTTGAATCTGATGCAACGCATTTGAATTTACTTAAATTCTACATTCAATCGGTGCAGTAGCATGCTAAGTTAATGACATCGCAATTAATGAAAAATACTTTACAGTTCCATTTCTCTAGAAATTAATTGGTTTCCACCCCTTAACTGTATTTAATTAAATTACTTTACTTCTGTACAGCTCTCTTATTTGTTCAAGAAAATTTTCTTGTACATGGCGAGGAATAAATTTTAAACTGTAATTTTTAAATGTGATTTATATTCCTCATATATCTCACTCATTCAAGCACCGGCATTTACTGCTAACTATGTCTAGGATCCTGCTCACCCACAAATTGTCCTACATGAAACCCTCAAAAAGCTGAAATATCTGAGTGGAAAGCCAAATTACATTCCAATACAGCAACCACTAGTTGCGAAAAGACAGTCAGACCTTTCACCTCTGGCCATCTTTATAAAAGCCAGAGAGACACTTTGTACCTGGGTCTGGTCCCCAGGAATGGATGTTAAACTTGATCAAGAGCATTTTGCATCAGCTGCAGGGTCCCAACTGGATAAAAACAAAAGTCCTTTCCACAGAGCTCCCATAGCCTCACCTGGGGCAGTCTGGGCTGTGCAAGAAACCCTCTGAATTATCTCAGCCTGCTGCTGCCCAGCTCTAACAGTGCAGAGAAGAAACTTAAGGCCTCACACCCCTTGCAATGCTTTCAGCTGCCCACCAAGCTGGGCACAGCCATTGGGATTGCTGCTATCTCCTTCTCCCAAGAAAGGCAAAGAATAGGAAAAAAAAATTCCCTTTCTTCCCAGTTTAAACATATAGGTCCTAGAAAGCAGCAAAACAAATAATACCCTTTTCTCTGCTCACATTTGAATTTTCAAGTAAAACGCCAGTTTTTTCAAGTATTCTAGAGCGTTTTTCTAGGAGGAATTTTCCAGTTAAAAAAAAAAAGGCAGCAATAGTGTCCTTGAAACTGACCCCAATAATGAGAAAGAGCCAGTTCGAGCAAAGCTCCCACCCAGTTTTCTTTTAAATACAGATCTTAATATAGTCGAGCATGTATCAGACCATTTTAAGATGTAAGCTACCTATAGTAAAACTGCAATAAAAGATGCATGATCCAAACACTTCCATAATCAATTCAACACTGTAGAGCTACCTCCGAGTCTAACCATAGCTGGTAAGCTCATAAAGACATCCATCTGAAGTTAAAAACATTTACATTTGAAGGCCATATTTTAAAAGATTTTTAATTGGTTTGTAGAGATTGTTTTTTGACCTTTATCTTGAAATTTTGGAGAATTACAGTACTTACATCACAGATTATGACAGAAAATAGTCTGGGCTTGTTAATAATGGATCATGAATACACAATGTTCATATTGATTGTCTCATTCAATCAGATGCACTCACTCTGTTCATTTTTGTTTCTTCAAGCTTCTGCTTCAGGAAGTCATTCTCAAGAGAAATTAAATGGGAAAAGTTTATAGTCTAAGATCTGATTATCCTGAAGGAAGACTAGCAAAGCTGGCACTTGGAAGTGTTAAGAATATTATCGTTATTACCATGGGATTAGTGTCTTTCAGCTAAAGAAATCCTCACATTGAAACAAAAAGTGAAGGCTATCAAAAAACCTTACAAAAACCAGAAAATAGAGCTAAATGACTGACAGCTAATTGACTTATTGTTGTAAAGTGTTGCTGCAAATATCCCTAGACAGAAGAGCACTTAACCAGATCAAAATGTTGTGGCTAGCTATTATTTTGTCAAGAAGATACAAAATTCAGAGGAAATAACATATATGGACAGTGCCGCCTTTATCGTTTGCTGAAATTCCATTACCGAAACTTTACAGCCTAAAAAAGCCAGATACTAAAGAATACTGTATATTGTGTACTAATATAGTACAAAAGACTTTGCCACACAGGACTTTCCAATATTGCAGAATTATTTCTTGTTAACCATTTCTAATGCTCCACAAATTATATCTAACATGACATAGAAAAACAACCTATTTATCCATGTATATGAAACTGCAAAAAGGAGGTACGTCTCCACTGAAAAAAACCCCAAACATTGGGGTCCACAAGTCACAGAAATTCAAGGAACATCACTATGAGCTTGTACAGCGAGACCAGCGAGTCAGTCAGGAACTGTAACATTAAGCTTCCCGATGCAAAGGGCTAATAATTGTCAAGACCGTGTTCATGCAGTGACGCCCTTTGTGTGGCACCACCTTCAGGCATAGACCCCTGCAGAAACACTGCCTCACTGACTATGGCCAAAAGATCTAAACCCATGGTCAGTGGCTCTCAGGGCCTCCTTTTCTTCCCCTTAAAAATAATGTCCCTGATTTTCATCAAGCGCGGAGGCTGGAGTTTCTGCAAATCCTTTGCAGGCTGTCTCTTCATCGTGATCCAACCGCTAAGTCAGCACCGGTTCACCGGCTGCCTTTGAAAACCTCGCCCTAGTTCTGTAATGGGATTCCATACCTGATATGTCATAAAAAGTTGCATGGGAGGTGTACGTGCTTCAGGATAAATATGAATAACAACGTGTACAGAAGCACGTTTCAGAAAGACCCCATGTTGTTTCTTCTATGTTGTAAGAAAAACACACCTTTAAGGTTGCTGAAGTAGACAGATCTATTTCTCACGTTGCCGCTGCCTTTCATCCCCTGTTTATGAGTGAAAGCTGTTGGGTGGAAGTATAATCACAGTTATATTTGTAATGCTGTGTAGCCATCTAAACAATAATCTGATGATTATGACATATTATGTGAAAAGAATCTCATCTGCGTGTGCAAACACAGAGCAGTGATTTTGGATATTACTCCCGAAATTGCAGTGTAATGTAAGCCCCACCTCTGTCTGACATTTGTGTCAAAAGCGGAGAGTGAAGGGAGAGGGCTGCCTGGCATTGTAGAATCGGAAAGCAAAGCTGCACAGTTCTGAGATGTCCCGTCTGCAACCAAATTCTACACTTGCGGGCAAAACTGCTTCAGCTTTGAATTCTAAATATGCACAGTGAACTACTCATTCACAAATAGAAAATGCAGAGCTGCTTGCTCAAATTATCCAGTAATTTCAAGTAGTAAATACATTTGGGAAGAAACCTACTTTTTTTTCCATGAAACGAAGCAAATAACTTTCTTCAATGACTTTTATCTGCTATTAATTATTCAGTGAGCTGGACTGTTGTAGGGATATGTTAGTATCAGGTTTTCAGAGAAAACGGCTCTGCACAGTTCATTGTATTGCAGAGCACTTATACTTGCTTGGGTCAAACAGGGAGAGATACTGCACTCTGTTCCAGTAACATTTTGGAGAAGATGATAAAGGAATATTTCCTTCGGGTGATTTTGAACGCTTGGTTGTGATTCTGATTGAGACCTACTTTAATTGCGGTAACAGAATTCCCCCCAACCTTTGTCTTTTTTGGTCGAGGTGTACTGAATTGTGCATAATGGCTCTAGACACATAGTCAGGGCCACACAGTTCACTTGACAAACCACAAACAGCTCAGCATTGTGCACTTTGTCTCCTAAGAGCTATTAATCAGCGATCTAGATGGACAGTCTTTTATGAGAATCCACCTAAAACCAGATGTCTCTAAGGGTACTTTAAAATAATCTTTTGTAATTCTGTTCTTTATTTCTCTGAACAGTAAAAAATTGCTTGACTTTGATTCTGTTTCTTCCATGCAAATTACATGACATTTAGGACACACTAAGAAAATGGTTACTTAAAATGCTGTATAAAGAAGAGACTGACATTTTGGATTTTTCTAAACATTTAGATAAATATTATACTTAGAACAAAAAATACCCAGGCAAAAGTCACTGACCTCACAAAGTAAAACATATTGTTAAAAATACTGCAATGTCCTTGCTAGCAAAGCAAGTGACCCAAGGCGAATTTTTTCCAAAGCCTGTATACTTGGAGATCTTTGCTTATCAGGGCAGAAAGATAACCAGTGGTGGCTTTGAGCTACTGCTGACTGATTTAATCACAATGATCTGTACTATAACCCGAGTGGAATACTACAAACCAGAGTGCAAATGCAGAACAAAAATTGTCTTCAGTCCCCTCTGCGTTGTTTCATTCTTCTAGAGGAGGAAGCAAGCCCATGTTCAATCACGTTCCTTAGCTTACTACATAGTTACGATCAACAGTCATCATTAAGGACACGTCCTGTCAAGGTCTAGTCCATTAACCTCTTACGTAGGGTGGGAAAAGATTGTCTAATATTGGGAAAGGCTGCGAAAGTGAGATTGCAGCATCATGGTACTGGCATTTGCTGGTTTTGCAGCAAACTGGAGGGCTTCTAAGATTTGTATGATCCTTGAGAGTTCTTACTTCTGTAAAGCTGGCTGTCCGGGCTAAAGTAATGAAATGCAAGATCTGTCCATACCAGTAGAGCACAATTTTCATAAGACACAGGTGCTCTGTGCATAGACTGGGACCTCTCGGTGCCAGGTGCGGTACAGACAGGGAACAAAAAGAAACCCCTGTCCCAATCTGTCCGGTACAGTAGATGAAAGAAATAACGCTCGTGGCTCTCACCCTGATCTAGATAGGAACCGTCATGAAGTAAGGTCTGAGAAGTAAGGAGAACTTATTAAAATAATGTAGCGCTATGGGATAAAGACTTCACTTCCCATTACAGATCTGCCTGTGTGGAAACCTTGAAGCCTGTGTCCCCTAGAAAGCGAGTTTACTTACATATGTATATTCAGTCAAGTTTATATGATTTATACCAATTCTTTTTAGTCAATATTCCTTTCTATTTCTGGGCTTGTTTTTCCCCGTTTGCCTGACTTCTCCTTACCATGTTGTTTATTTCCTGACTGTTCTTAAGAATGCCAGAAAAATGTCCTGAAATTTTTTTAGCATGCTACAAAATGCTACTTCCAGTGAATCAGCCACGTGTACTTCTCTGGTCATGCTTTCTGACAGTCTTTGTGTCTTCAGACCCCTCCTAGACTTCCAACTGCTTTAAAAACTGCCTGTTGAACTCCAGAAAACCAAGAACAGCTTGCTTTTCCCTAAACCGACTTCCTGATGCTCCCAGCATGGTGCTTCTACAGGACAACACCTAGAAATCAAAGCGGGTTCTAATTCTTACTGTGATGCTACCAGAGGAGATGAACAGATGCTTTTAGGTTAGACTGACCTCTCTCCATTTGCTTATACCTGTCCAGATGGGTATCCATAGTTTAATTAATCTTCTCTTGGTTCTTCGATAGGGGTTGTCTAAACTATAAGCTTTGTGGCTCAGCCACGAGATGAGGAATATTTATGTATCCCACTTTGTACCAGTAAGCATCAAAGCCAATTCTACCAAAATATTTAAATACAATCCCTGCCTCGCAAGAAGGCACCTCTCCATGTACCTCCAATTTTCATGCATAAACTGAGTGATCTTCACAGAGGAACTGTAAGAATTTATTGCTCATCATCAGATGCTTTAAAACTTCATGAGAATGTTTTTGTTCATATAAAGTCATTATTGGCTGCTACCACTGCTTTATAGTTGGCTTATTTACATTGTAGTTACCAAAATGTTGGGTTTGGGGGAATTTTTGTGTATGAACACTTGGTATACAAGAAAGAAAATCCGTGTCTTATTTATGGATCTGCTAGTATACAGATAATTAGTAAGTACTGTGCTCAATAAAATTAAATTATAGAACTTGACTAAACTATATAACATCATTTGAAACAAATTAATTCATTTTCTGCCTGTCTTTGATTTTAATGTATTCAGTTGCAATTTCTGTGTATAAACCTTTCTCATGTTTTATACATTCTGCAAATTCTTTTTTTTCTTTTTTTTTTTTTTTAAACATAGGCACCCATTGTGTAAAGGATTTCTATGCTTCCTAATTCTTCTGGAATAATTATATTGTCTGCCAGAGAAAAAAAGTGACAGTTTTGAATTTAAAGCTACTAGAGTTTCTCAGATAATCTCTGTGCTGTGTTCTGAATATATATACACACACACCTGCTGGCAACTTTTATCATACCTAGCCAAAATGACAGGCTTAGTGCATAACACAGTCTATGGGACAGGAAAGGATGGTGGAGAGACTTTCTTGACAGTTGTCATCAAGGCAGCTATCATTAGGACTTGGCTTTTGTTATGTTAACAACACACACACGAGAATCACACCACAGCCAAGACCAAAGAGCCCGGTATTCAGGAAAATTAAGAAGAGTAATTGGAAGATGAGCTGAATCTCGATAATCGATGATTTTTTCCTCAATCGGATGGTGCCTCCTGGAGCAGGTTACGTAAAGTTAGAGCTCAGACTTTTCTCTGACAGCTCATTATAGCCTTTACTCAAGGAAACAACCAATCTACCCCAGCCAGAGGGTTGTGGTTATACCCCTAACTCTGCCACTCATGTAACAGGTCATGAACTACATAGAGTGTGGTTCAGTTTGGGACCTACGGTATAGTGGTTCTACAGAGTGTTTTAAGACTGGAGGTGAAGAAACAATAAATAAGTCAAGAACGTGCAGATATTAATATGAGGAAATAACAAGAGAGATGTTGTAAGAGATAAGATCTAGATGCAATTAGAAGAATTGCTGCATCTACTTACAAGTGAGGAAAAATTGGGGAGATTTTTTCTTCTACTAGGTATAATGGGCATAAGTGTTTTGTATAGTTTCATTAACATCTTTTCTCCATCTTCTTTATCTTATGATCTGGATTTGACTTTGACAAATGCTTAGATAGACACGTTTTAATCTTTCTCATTCATCAGTTTGCTTTCCTTCTTCTGTTTATGGAACAGAGTTCAGCTTGATTCCCACAGTAAACTAAACAGAGAGAATTTAGATTTATTTCTGCAATTGGGAGAGCCAAATAAATCAAATTGACATTCCTCAGGGATACATATTTAAGTATAACACATATAAAATGATCCAGTCCAATAAAAATCTGATATAACAGCTTTGATTAATGATTCAATACAGTTTGTGTTATGACTATATATTTTAGTAAAATATAAATTTACTTTAACGTCCTCTACCTATTTCACCTAAGGCTTTGGAGAGGCTGATACCACTGTTCATACCTCATTAAGGTATGATTTTCACTAGCATTGCATCTTTCAATAGTTAAATAGTTATTACAGGGCTGGCTGTATTCTGGAATAGGCAACATGCATGAAATATATTCACAGCTAGGTCAAATGTGCATTACCCCGTGGAGTGTTGGAAACAGAACATCCCTTCAATCTGCTTTTTTTCTGTGTCAGTGACAATGTGAATGCAAGAGAACATCTGGAAGATGAGGCACCGTTAATGACAGCATCTATGGGAGAACACTTTGGGTTTTCATAGAACCATAGAATAGTCTGGGTTGGAAGGCATCTTTAAAGGTCATCTAGTCCAACCCCCCCTGCAATGAGCAGGGACATCTTCAATTAGATGTGTTTTCTTTTAAACACAAGAAATCCTGTCTGGCCTCCAGGGATGAGGTACCAGTGCAACCCATCTGCCTGGTCAGCACTTCAGAGTGGCTGGCCCTAGTTTTCAGAGCTGGAGGTTAAATCCCTTTCAAATGGGGCCCTTGGGTTTTATCCAGAAGTTTTAAAAGGGAGGTCATGTCAAGAACAACAACAGGTAATCACCTACTGAATATTTATCATCTCAGTACCTACTGTCCTTTTTCCTGTGGACTCATCTCCAAAGGATGCTTTATTGGCTCTTAACCTCAGGCAAAAGCTACTATATGGAGAGGGCAGTAGCATTATGTAATAAAGACAAACAAAGGTCTGTAGAAAGACCCGATATTATGCTCCAGAACCATAATTGCTATAAATAACATCATGTAGATTCTATATTTACTCTGTTTCAGTGATGTCCACACAATATTTCCACAGTTTACCAGTCAGAAGGGAATTTTGCTTAACTGCTTGCAGAACAAACTCATTCAGGGACACACACACACCCCAAAAATTTTAAAAAATTATCAAGCTGTATTTTTCTGCTTGGACTATCAGCAGCATAAGTAGCAGTATGGTAGTCAGAGCTTTATCTGGCAGTTTGACTGACTGGATTCATGAGTAAAGCAGAAGAGAGAAAGAAGACAGAAAGGTTAAGTAGGCTGAGTAAGGTCCTACCATGGGGCCACTTTGCTGAGGAGAATCACAAGTCAGCATATGAAACAATGAACCAGGCTCTCACTTGGTGCATTTGGTATCGGTCCCTGGGTTTCAGTGCTACGCTGGCTTGCAGCCACTGAAGACCTGTCTCAGAATTTTCATTTTCTTATGTGTGTAATTCATGCATGCACCATGCTAAAAAGGATCCTTTTATGACAGCTAAAATCAGATTGGCACAGTTAGATGGATGTAGAGGCGGACACTAGGAGTCCACTTGGCCCTCCGCATATTACAAACTCCTGCTCTGAGCTGCCTGACATCCCGTTGCAGGTTTGAGGTTAAAGCTATTCACTTACGTTAGCACAATCTCGTGAGGGTGGTGGATGGATTTTGCTAAATGAATTAAACCATATACTTGTTTCTGCTTTTCAACTCCTAGAGTCATCACTTTATTTTAAGAACCTCCCAACACATCTTCAGCTGCAGAAACAGCTTTACCTACCCAGCCACAGGGTTTAGCTTAGTGTTCTGGGTCTCTTGGCAATATTTCAGCTGCCAGCACAGAGCTGAACTGAAAGAGGCTATTAAAACACCTGGAAAGGATTTGGAGAAAACCAGAGCGAGAATGAGAGTTGTGTCTCCCCTTGCCTCACCTTCTTATTTCACTGCCAGCCTGTACCATCTCTTCTAGAAAACTATAACAGCTGAAGGCGACACGTTACTGCTCAGTCTCACTCCTGTTTTTATATTAAAAAGTCAGTGTTCCCGTTGCAGCAAAAGAGTAAACTCGATGGCAGATTTCAATGGGAATTGTGCTTGGCTCCATTACAGCAAGATTTTATGTGCATAACTTTAAACACATGCATCATTCAGTTGATTTCAGTAGGACTCCTAAAGCTTAAGTACCTTGTTGAATCAGAGCCTTTATGCATCAGTGGCTACAGACTCAAGTACCAATATTCAAATATCATCTGTGGTGAGTTGCTGGCTTTCAGATGTCAGGACCTCCCCCACTGGTAAATATATCACACCCTTTGCCGAGTTGTCAGTCCTACCATGCTGCTACTAAACTCTCTCTAGAAATTTCTCCAGGCTTCAGCAAAAAAACTTATCCTGCAGAATAGCATACATCTTGTATTCATAGGGAATGAAATCTTGAATAGTCACTTAAGGGCAGCCCAAAGTCCCCACTCTGATTTTGTCTAGTAAGAGAGAGAGAGAGAGACGTGCTCTGGGTTTGAGGGTCAGACCTTGAATGCGTAAAGACTGGTCTGAGCTTTGCACCCAAGTTTGCAGCTGAGTCTAGTAAAGCATCTCCTGAAACATTCTCCCATTGCAAATTCTGCTTTTAGTTTCAATCCTACTATGTGCAAAAGGCAAAGGTTATGGTTGCCTTTTTGCACTGTTAATTCTCATCTGTACAAAGAAAGGTGGCAGCAGCAGAGGATTAAAAGGTTGATTTATAAACCAGTCAATTATTAATTCTATGTTACATAGCAAAGTCAGGACATGCAAATCAAAGCTGTTTGTTAGGAATCTACAGGAAGGATTTAAAATATAGCGGTACTATTTAAAATCCATTTTTGGATATGTTAATACTTTATTAGGAATGTAAATTTATATTAGGCTGTGCAAACTTTTTTTTTCCACGTTATGCAAATTCATTTTAAGATATGTTAATTTGCTTCCTGACATAGATCAGTAGAGCATCTTAACCAAGTCTAATGTTAAAAATAATAATTTTAAAACTTAATGGTTACATGTAAGGCTAGATTTTACAGCTCAAAGATAAAGATTATATAATTGAAACTCTGACCTAGGTCCAGATTTGTAAAACAAGCATATTTAGCCGTGAGAGAATACATTTGACAGTAAGCTGTTCTGTATCAGTCATAAAAGTGGTTATTCTGAATACTTTTCTTCTACTGTCTTGTCTCTTTGCTAGATAATTTTGAAACTGTTACTTAAAAACAACCTTTATATACCGAGGTTTAATAAAGTTCTTAATTCCCCCTTTTCTCCATCTTCCTCCTTGGTAAGACCTGGCTGTAAAATGGATTTTGATCTCATGCTATACAAACTGCCTGGTAACAACAGCTTAAAACTCCGGGGGAAGAATATACTCAGATAAAAGTTCATCCCGCTACTCTAGCAGAGTGTTTCTAACAGTGGCAGGCATTCACAGCTGTGAAATTAAAACGTTAAAGGTTTTGCTGCACCGAGCCTTTAGCTTTGTATGTCTAAGAATTATCCCAGTTAGCAGAGTTAGTAGCTCCTCTGGACCCATTGAATCTCAGGCCAACTTTAATTTTATTCTCTTTTCAGCACTGGGAATGCTAACATGCTAACCAAACATCTCCCTTCTCCTCCTCCCCTCCAACGTGAATGTCTTAAAAGTTAGGGACTTGGGGATTCTTTCTATTTCTCATTTTGTTTTCAGTGTTGTGAGGTCTCAGGTCACATTTTCCACTTTTTCTCTTCACTAGAATGGCTACTTGCTTACCCCGCAAAAAGCAGAGAGGTGGCTACTCATTGAAACTTGCACTGAAGTTTTAAGAACTGTACTAGTAAAGCAAGGCTGAAGATATGTTAATGACCTATCAAGTCATTTTAGAAAAGACACAGTCACGCTTTGTGACAGAAATAACTCTCACAGTACCAAAGATCCAAATACCCTGAATTTTGGGAAAGTTCATATTTGAACTTAAAGTTTCTCCCTGGAGCCAGTCCTCTACTTTTCCAGTCTAAGTTATAAAAACATGATCTTAGATGAGATATAAACATAAGAAAAATGTGATGCAGTTCAGTCTGACATTCAAACCACTAACCAGATTACACTGATGGAAGTAAAAATCAGGGACCAAAGGGTCACATTCCTTCGATGTTCCAACCATGCAACGATATACAGGGCTTTTCCCAAAACTTTTTGCACCTCTCGGGACAGCAAAATCAAATGGGAAATTGTATAAGGCTACGCACATGGAAAATATTCATAACTTTCCGTTTATGATGGAAGTAACTAAACAAGGGTGTTTCCTCAGACCTTAATGTGTTGCTAATTAAAACTAGAAGCAAGAAGTGCCCCAATATGCACAGTAACTAAATCCTACTTTTCAACCTCCGGAAAATTTTGTCTTCACATTGATTCTGACTTTGATCTAACACGATGGTTTTCCTTTCATTTGGGATTTCTTCTCCCAGCTCTGTGCTGTTCTTCTGAAATTGCTAGCCTTTGCGATAATTATAGATATTTTTTCAGCTATTCAGTCACAGGAAAAGTTACTGGAATATTCGAGAAGGAGAAAGCAAAAGCCTCCAGGACTCCTCAGTTGTCACCATCCTCTAAAGAGCCACAAGTCACAACGGACAGCAAAAGAAGTGCTTGTCAGGAAAGGGGGGGGATCATTAATCCTGGATAGTCGCTGAAGAAGTAATGATTTATTCATGTGAAGCTCTCCTGAGGATTCCACGTGCCCAAATGGCAAAGGCGCTTGTCAAGCTCGTTATCTGGGGGATAAAGGCTGCGGTCAACTCTTTGTACGAGAGCTTCGGTTACAGCAAGCTGGCACCGCTCCGGTCTCAAGGGAGCCGTTTTATTTCGTGAGCAGAGAAGCGGCTTTCCTCATTTCCAGCTGGGGCTGAAAACAGCCGGTACGCGTTTGACTGATCGTTTTCCCATTCGCCACAAAAAAAGCCATCACTCCTAACCGTTGCCACACTCGGCCGTTCGAGCGATCGCTCCCTCCCCTGTAATTTGGCAGAGGAACCAGCGGCGGTGCTGCCATCCCCGCTCCCGGGGCTTCGGCCGGGGACCCGCCGCCCCCCCGGCTCTGCCTTTACTGCCGCCCTCCTAATGCAGCGCGGCACCCCCACTGCTCACACCGGCAGCCTTCGCTCCAGATCAGCCGCCCTCTTCCAGAATAAGCCACTTTAATTTTGTTGCCAGAGAGGGGGGGGAAGGTACTAATATGATAGAACAGTCTCACTGGATTTGACTTGTTTTAAGAATTTGATCTCTTCCTCATCGCGTTCCCGTCCAATGAGCCTCTTCCTGACGATCGGGGTTTGAGCAGCGATTTTGCATCTGACAGTAAAGCTTGTCCATGCTCATCAGCCAAGGGACTGCCACAGAGGGTTAGGATGGCAGCACTTATTAAACCAGGCACATGCGACTGTGATGTGGTGGTGGCTGCAAGGGAGGGAATCGGCTTTTGATCTTTCAGGGTTTGCCTCTGGATCAGGGCAAGGCACTGATTGCTCTCCAAAGCTGTTTTGTTCCAGTGTTAATTATGGTTGTTAGAAAAGAAAGATCAGTCCTTATCTCCCCTAATTATCTCCTCCCAGACAACAGAGGAAGGTGTCTCCTTTGATGAAAAAAGTACACTCTAAGGGGCTGGGGAAAAAAAACAGAATAGTGTCACCGAGTGCTATTCCTTAATACTGAAATGATGGAGCTTAGCTTAAAAAAAACAAAACAAAAAAAACCCAAAAAACCAAACCACCACCAAACAAACCCAACCAAAAAACAGTTGAAAGGAAGGATGAAAATTTGCTCTAAGAATGTGTGGGCACCTGTGGATATACGCAGGTGAAAATGCACAGGAGCAATGTTCATTTTTGTTCAATTTCACTAGAAATCCTTACCATTTTGCTAATCCAACTTTGTGAGCAAAACATGTGACAGAGCAGAAGTGAATGCTTTGGACAGCAGGGTCTTTTGACTTGAGTTTGAAGTCAATTACAAATTATTTCTAAAGCAATACATTTGGATTAGGTTTTCTAGTCTGTTAATTTTCACATTTGTTTGCCTTCATTGCATCTTTAGCTCAAGCTAGCTCATTTTCACATTCTCCTGCAGACAACTCATTACCACAGAAGCCAAAATGAATATGGCAATCTCATAAAAAGTAGATATAATATAAAACTAATGAATGTGTCTCCATAATAAACTGATAACAACAACAGAGAAAATACTGAGAGAAAAGGGAGCCCTGAAGATGCGGGTGGCAAGGAAAATACTTGTTGCATCTGGACGATTTCACAACGGGGACCGACCCCATCCTCCTCGACACTCATTTTCTGTAGTGGAGCGCTCACAGAGAAATACTGAAAGTGAAAAAAGTTTCTGAAGACTAAAAAGCACTGTTTTAACTTGGATTAAAATAAAGGGGCTGTGGGCTGCTTCTGCCCTAGAAGAAAGTATCTTTCATAATTTAGACTTAAACAAAGTTTCTTGAACACTAAATTTGAAACAGCACATTTAAAGGCAGGTGGGTGGATGGGTGTGGAGGTGGGAAAGTGAAAAGACAAAGGGAAGAGAGCAGGGGAGAGCTCTTGGGAATCTGTTCACCGAGAGCTCTCAGAAATTTCTGAAGTTGAGGAGATATTATGTTAATATAAGTTCTAATTGCTAGGCAATAAACAACACCCACCTGCTGACTAAATGTCAGGACCAAACTTCTCTCAAAATCTGCTTTGAAACAATGTCAGTCAGCACTATTATCACAAACAGATTGAACTCTTTCTTTCAGTGTTAAAATAAAAATAATCCAGGATTTTTAATCACCTGAAGTTAGAGACCTCAGGTATTAAAAAAACCAAACAAAACCCCAACCAATCTGGTAGTAGGAGGCGAGAGCTGCAGTTAGTTGTGACTGTTTGTGAGCCAATTATTAAATAAAAAACTCTAGAACTGCATCCACGCACTGGTAATGGATGCACAGCAGTGCGGCGACCAGGCGAGACCAGGAGCGAGCACAGCGGCGAGCGATGACGTGATGAAGTCTCCCCCAAGCAGCGTTTCACACCCAGAAAGCAGGAGGGGAGGAAGCGCGGTGCTCCCGGCAGCCCAGGCACCCTCTGCGTGGGCAGGAGTTGGCATTCCCATCCGCAGGCAAGAAAGCCCCCGCAGACGCCTGTTGCGTGTGCCAACGGGAGGTTTTGACCATGCAGCAACTGCCTACACATTTTGTGCGGCTCAGGCATTGGATGACATCTTGAGGATCTGGCAACTGCTAGTATCACTAATGCCGATATGCAAAACAAAATCATGCATTAACAGCAATATTTGAAAGGAATGGTTATTCCTATTATTAGTAACGTATCAGGCTGAAAAAGTTTCTAGGGATTTAAAGTGTCTGGTCTGCAGATAGGACAGTCTCTACGTACAAGAATATACTGCTAACCAAAACGCTCACAGTAACTTTGGAAAACAAAAAAAACCAACCACCAAACCAAACCAAACCACTGACCAGCAACTGTGGGGAAACCCCTCTCGATGTATTCAAACTTTGCCTTCCCTTGACAAGTGGCCTACAATGGGTAGGCTTCTATCCACATGCTCCATATACATTATGTACCCTAAGCCGGAAAATAGTAAATCACAACCAAGACAGGGAAGCAATTCTGAACAGAAACAAGGTAAAGCAAGCCCGGTTTCAAATAAAAGAGATTACTTCAGATTCACCTTTTCATTGAATTAAACCAGAAGATTTAAGAGAAAAGTCTTCAGAATTAACAAAATGCATAGGCATTCTGAAGCTCAGCGTTTGGTGAACTGATGTCCAACCCCTACCCTCATCTTTGCTTGCGGGGTTGTCAGCCCTCTGTAAGATGCAGCAAAACAGGCCCCCTTTGCTCTAGATACCAGATCTTGGACAGCAAGATGAAAGGAGTCTTGAACCTTCTGCTTGCTTAGAGTAAGGCAAATGGATCGATGGATCGACATATAATTAAAACTCCATCTAATTCTAATATTCAGTAAAACGCTATGCAGTTTTAACTTAGTCCATTATTGAGTTGGAAGGGCAATGTTTAATCCTAGTATTAGTTTTGGCTGCTGAGTTTCTCTGTATTCAGAAAACCGGCTTTGTGCCTTTATTTAAAGAATCCTCTTTCTATGCAAATGCAGCTCCTCAGAGAGGAGAAAGTACAGGGAACACAAGTCGATTTAAAACAGGCTATTCAATATTTTCCTAAAAACAGCAATCACAGTTGTTTAAATAAGATCCTTAAAGTCCATGGGACTTACGTACCCAAGTGCATCAATCCTCTTAGAATCTGCATCAAAATACATCACTGAGCTTTTCTCTACCTTCACTGAATGCAAATGAGAACGTGAATTAATACAAACGCCATAAAGCCACACGGCCAGTCACTGTCAGGAAATAACAACTCTAGTTTACAAGATCCATCAGTGTTGTTACGCAGCTGAGTCACACCTGTCTGGAAGATAAATGGAATCATGATTTAGCAGACAGGATTAGGAGCTACAGGCTTTTCATGGAGTAAAAGGATGACCCAGCAGTGACAAAGCCATCTTTGGACACGGGAAAACTGAATTCATCTCTCTGCTCTACTCCAGCCCTCTTGCACAATCTTGGGAAAGACACCAAGGGTTCCCCTTCCTCTTAGGAGTGTTATGAGAATAAATACATTATAAACTCAGAGGTACTGAGGTACCACTGTAGTGGGGACAAAAAAAGTACATAAGTTCTTGAGATTATGGAAAGGAACTTGGAAAGCTATTTCATACTTAACTCTCCACATGGACAACATTTCACAGCAAGAATACATTTATGCAAGTTTTCTTAGCCAATTTTGGGAGTGGATTAAGTGAAACCTGTGTGCAGTATGACAGTGTCCTTGTGGGAAGCTAATGTGAAATAGTTATTTTGCTTTAAATGCATGTTCTACCTTGCTGTGCAACAGCTTTCCTGTGTAGATAAACCATAAAAGAGAAAGAAACGGGCAATATCTATTAAGTAATTTTTGTAATAACCAGTTTAGCCATTACCCATCATTGAATTGGAAGTTACCTTTAAAAGCTTTTTTTCTATTAGGATAAACAAAAATGAATCAGGTGGTAAAAAAAATTCACCATAAAAGACAATCAATTGACATGGAGGGAAAACACATTTTAAAACAATGTATTTGAGAAAGATCATGGTAACATACACTTCTGTCTCATTTTGGACAGCAAAGCGTAATCTGTTGGGGCTCCCACAGGACATTTAAGTATCGTCTAGCAGAAGATCTAAAATGGATTCTGTGGAGAAAAGTAGGTAGTCAAAGAAAGCAGATGCTAAACTGAAATCTGGAATATTCTGAGCCACCAATCTAATAGAGAAAGAACTATAACTCACGGAAAATCACACAGCTGAAGCAGGAACAATTGAAAAGCAATGACAATTATGTGCTCCCAGAGCAGCAGAAGGTAAAAGTATAAAAGTAGTTGTGAAGCTATAAGCTAGTAATAGTAAAGGTTGTTAGAAACAGCATGGTTATTTCCTTCAATTTCAGTCCCAGCTGAAGTTATTTTTCTATTTACAGAAGATACTTGGTTTGTTATAATGAGACATTTCTTGTGTTTATGGATCTCTCACTAGAAGCTGAAGAGTTTGGTTTTCTATGAGAAATGTATAAAACCTTGGAGTCTTCAAGAAAAGTATCTTTATATTATACCCATTAGGGATGAATTTATGCACTTAAAACCACTAAGTGCCTAAAGATACAGACAGAGGTTTCCTGATTGCTCCCACTGATTTCAATTCATGAGGCATTTATCAGCAGTGTTGGCTACCTCATTGCTTGCATAAATTTGGCCCAGCTACTTGGGATTGCTTTTTAAGACATAAAAGACTCTTCTTATGCTGAAAATAATTCTCACTCAAAGAATTTGCTGCTATTCTCAGGATATGGGGGGAAGATCCCTCACCTCCTATGCCGTTCTGGTTCTCAAAAGAGGCGGGAGCAGCATGACAAAAGGAACGTCTATCGAACCAAGGAGTGTCTATCAAACAATGCTGGAGCTGCTAATTCCAGCTGCATGGTGGGGCTTAAAAGCTGGCAGGGAGCACCTTTCACTTTCCAAGGTGGAATACATGTTTTTACACACACAGCAATGCAGTTACTCAGGCAATCACAGCCACAAGAGCTATGAACTTCCACTCTTTATCAAGTTAGACATGCCAAAAATATTAAAAGCTTTCAATCTGACAACTTTATTTTGGTGCATATAGGTTTGCCCCTTACTATTGATAAGTACCTGCCCTGCTGCTTAGCTAGTAGAGTATGCCATGATGTTTATTACAGGGGGGTGACCAAGAGCTAGTTATACACCAGAACACCCTATCTCCGTAGTCTGTTCCTGCTTCAATCTATCTGATAACTTTTTTTATTTATGCCATATGAAATGAGCGGGTCGTGAATAGTTCCCAGGGTTTGCATAGCAGTCCCAGTCCACCTTCTGAAGACAATGAAGATTGGCTACTATTAAAAAAAATACAGTAAGTCGATGCCTTCCCTTGCTTGCGGTGAAGGTACTGTGGAGCCACCGTGGGGAGCTCACTGAGCGTGGAAACCCCAAAGCATTTAAAGTTCATAGATCTGAGCTTAAGCTAGCAGTATTCCCTGCTTCTCAAAGTGAGTGCACGAACCCTGGGACCAGGAGCAAAACCTCTTAGATTTGCTTGGGATGCCTCTTGTTGACAGACTAATGGGTCCATGGGTGCAAAATCAGGGAGCTGCTTTATGACATCTCTAAGAGTACTTTCCAAATGAGGTGTCTGGGACTTGTTAGAAATACTCACTTACATCACTTCCCCACCTCACACTTGTGCTTGCAAGCAGCCAGCTACAGTCTGACACCTAAATACAGCGTTACCCCCTAGGTGATCTTAAGGGCTGGATCTGAAGGACAGCTTGAAATGCCACCTTTCAGCCTGGAAACTTCCTGTAATTAAACAGGAGATTTCTTGTTCCTGTGCTGTTACTCTGGCACCTTTCACAGTTGCTAACCGCAAATTAGAAGAATAAAGTAAATGGAAGAACAGAAGAGTGTCAACGTTACATCCATCTGCATTGGGGCAGCCAGTGCAGAGGGATGGCAGCTCCTCTTGTTCTCCATTTTCTCTCTGTGCTGCACTACTAGGACACCTACTAATCCCACCTAAGCTGTACAGAGATAAACAGATGGTAGTGTCACATCACATTCAACTCAGGAGCTAGCACTTCTCCAAACACTAATATTTTCCTTTTTAAATTGTTTATTACTGTTTTCTCGTCTTCCCTCAATTGCATGGGTTCATTTACTAGCCTTCCCACAGAAATGTCAGCAGACTGAAGGAAAGTTTGCTTGTCGTGTGCAAACAGTGTAAGGTCTTCATTTCTTGGATGAATAAAGCAAGTATCCCACGTATAAATAAGTTTGTAAGACTGAATTTTTGCGAGGAGGTTGCATCGAGTCCTGTCTTGGAGATCTAATCCTTCCTGCTTTAGGGTTTTCTTTAAATCCTTTCTTGAAAATCTTGCTTCTGTTTTGCATTAATTGAAAAGATGAGGACTGGTGCTCTTAGCATACACTTGATATTTATTAAATTCATTAAATTATGAACAGGAAGGTACCAAAATGTTTAGCCAATGTATCTATTCTGTTTGCAGCATCTGCTATATCAATATTATAAAATAATAACAGTAGAGTCATTGAAGCATGTTTCAGCAATTGCTCTTTGGAACTCACAATTGCAAGCTGCTATGGAGGCACACAGCTTACTTAAGCTTAGAATAGGATGACACACTTCTATGACTAAGAATAGTATCATCAATCATAATAGCAAGGATTAAAATACAAGGACTCTTAGTCCTCACAGTCCAAGTCATTGGCTACTCCCTGAATAGGTAAAGGATTTTTTTTTTTTTTTTACACCATTATTGCACACTCAAAATTCTGGCTACTGCACCGAGCTGTAGTTTCTGGCTTCCATTAGACATAACTAGTCTCAGTGTTTATACCATAATAGTTCAAAGTATATCTTTATGCCAATTCTCATTGCCAGCTCATTTTTTACTTTCTTTTCAGCTACTCTGTGAAAAAGATTAAGATATTTTATAATGAGAAAACAGGATTTCAGAATATGAAGCTCCTGTACAGCCTAGCTTCAAAACAACCTCCCACCACAGCACGCTAGCAAGAAGCCCTCAGAGACTCAGTTTGGGAACGTGGAGGGGGGAATAAAGCATAGAGGGGAGCTGGAACCACACAAGCTTGTACGAAGAAGTTCAGACATATTTAATACGCAATAAGTAATTAGAAACTCAGGCTTTTCTGAGTTAAACCAGAAGAGTGACTCTACCAGTTTAGCAATGGCACCCTTTCAACCAGTGGAAAAGAATGCAGAAGAAACCAAAGCAGGTTTTCCAGAGCTATGTGAGCTGATATACAGGAACTGCTTTACACACTTTTCAGACTTACATTTCCAAATTCTGATAGTTGTGACCAGGAATCCCTAAAACTGAACATTTCTCTTCCACTAACCTTTTCTGGAAGCATTAAGCACTTGCATTTCCAAGCTGATGTCTGGTTTTTGTTATTATCATTAATTATGGCTTGGCATAGAGCTTATGTTAATTTTGTTGATTGCAGATTTTTGCATTTACAGATTATCTAACTGTACTTGCATCATGGTGATTACCAGTTGGAAAAGGGCCCTGACTGCTCTCCCACTGGCTGAACCTGCCCTGCAGGCAGGTACTCTCTGTCATTTGTCCCTTAGGATGCTGCTGGAGTACACAGTTGCTCCCTCCCTGCTCATGCCCTCCACATTCACCCAAAGGCCACTTTAAATCCATATTATCTTAACTATGGCATTTTACTCTCATGGTTCAAAAAAATAAATAGTGATGATAAATGAGTAGGCAGTAGATAAATAACAGAAGTTAAAATACAGAAAAAAAAAACCCTCAGTGTCCTTTGTTTAATTTAACTTACCTCCCTTTCCTCCATTAAACACCAACACCACAAAAAAACCCTCAGGTTTTCAACATGCCTGTTTAAATGAGCTATTTTGTATTTCAGTGTCTTCCCTATATTTCTTGCTATCTCCACATTATTTCCAGACAAACTCTGGGAAGCTTTTAAATCAAGGCTCTAACTGCTCACATGTGCCCCTCATTAATATTGCCTCCAGCAAACCTATGCTTCTTTAAAAGGTCTTAAGAAAACTGTAGTAAAACTGTTTAGTGTAAGTTAGAGAGTAATTTTCTTGTTAAAATCCTGGGCTGAAGAGAGAAATTATTTTAGGAATCGAGAAAAGAAACAGGCAGCAAGAAAGTGATAGAATATAACGTCATGCCTACTCTTTCAATCTCACTTTGCTTTATGTCTTCCGTTTACATTCTTATGGACAGGTAGACTAGTTGCTATGCACAGAAGCTAGTGAGATAAGAAGAACTAATAGAGAAAATGAAAATACCAACTCTAAAATAACCGGGGGTTTAGTATTAGAATAGAAAATTTAGGTGAACCGGAACTAACCACAGCAGGCCAGTTCATACACCGCTGTAAATGTTTCCGCTTAGGTAGGAAGAGCAGCTTTCCTCATCTCTAATGGCAGTTCATACCTAGAGAGGAGAATCAAAGGCTTTACATCATCACAACAAAATAAGTAAACACCTTTCTTTTCTCTTGGCTCTAATAGTACAAAATGAGTTAAGGTTTCAATCAAACCAAAACACTTCAGCATAGCTTCTGATGTTTGACATTTATTCACTATTCAAGAAATAAAGTATGCATGGGATATATATACCTGCATGGTCATATTTACCTGTAGGCAAACTGAAACATTTAGAAAGAGCTTAGAGGAATGATTTGGGTTCATAACATACAGTAACAGGAACTGACCTGATGATAACGATCATTTCTCATGTATGCCCATCTCATTCAGCTTGCTGTTACTGAACACTAAGCAATCAAGTTTCTTAAGTAAGAGTTAACACAGAAATCACTTCTAGACAGTTCAAAACACTGACCTTATCAGATGAGAGAGCTCCTCTAAGTCACCCTTCTTGCTTTACTTTCACTTAGCACCCAGGTGATATAAGTATTAGGTAAGTGGAGACAGACAAAGCAAGTAGCCCAGCTGTATTTAAAGACCTCTCCAGTTATTGTTTTGTTGTTAGACTAAGTCTGTGAAGCATTGGGGGTATGCAGCTTTGACTGACTCTTGGGGCTGAAACTGATGCCTGTTAACTTCAGGGAGTCCTCTGTTGAAGGGTAAAAAAGAGTAAAAATGTTCCCAATAGATTATCTATTCCAAAAATGCTTTTAGTGGTTGGAAATGTGGGCTACATGCATGAGGCAAGGTGTTGGGGGTTCTTTCAATGCTCTCAGATACAGTGTCCTGCTTTGCACGGTCAAAACTTGACAGCAGCTATATCGAGGTCATAACCATCTATGTTCTGTCAACCCAACACATGGATAACCAAACCTGGCCAAAGGAGGACATCATTTGAAGAGGAGTCATTTCTACTCTGATTCTAGTAACCCTTTTAAAGAAAATCAGTTGCACAGTAGGAACCTGCAGGCTTGATTATGTGTATGTTTGCGTGTCCCAGTGTATATGCATAAATATTTAGAAATGCTTTCTGACTGCTGTGCACTGCTGTAAATTCTATCTGTGCATGTGACATAGTCCCAAAACAGCTCAATGAGTTCCTGAAATAGACTCTCAAGTAGAATCAAACAATATCGACCTGCCAGCGTCACAGGGTTTGCAGCCCAGTGTTCGCTAACACAATACTGGCATAATCAGTTCTAAGCTTTGTAAAGGATGATCGCAAATGTAAAAGACAGACCGCAGGAGAGGGGAGAGCCAGTCTTCATATCAACAGATGGCTAGAGTTAATGAAACTGAAGTGAGCCTGATTATCATTAGGACTTAAGAAAATGATTCACGTGGAATCACTTTAAGACTCTGTCCTAAAAATGAGCTTCTCCATGGGCAGGAAGGGTGTATTGTAGCCGGTGGCCATGATTGCCATGCAACCTTACAGCCATTTAAACAAAAGGCTGTGGGGCTCGGCTTGTATTGGTTGAGCTCTGTTGGGTTGTTTGTTGTGGGTTGGTTTTTTTGGTCCACTCCGCGGTGTGGCAGGAAGGAGAGTTTCTCACCCGGGAAGTTGCTCTAAAGAGAGCGTAGACCTGTTGCTTACAGGTTGGTCATAATGAAGGACGTGGTTTAGCCTTGTTCCTGGGCTGACTTTTGCACAATCTCCAGGAACCACATTGCCTCTCTGTGCCTCAGTCACCCTCCATTTTAGAGTGATAACCACACGTTCCTCTTCATAACACAATTTGAGATTAAGTAAGTCAGTAAGAAGTGATAAGTAAAAGCTAATTATTATTTATTACTCTACAGAGAAGCCTGTAGTAAAAAGAAAAATTATTTTTCTGTTTTCTCTTTAGAGGTTCATTGACTGCAAACATAGTATCCCACGCTTACACCCTTTTCAAATTAAAAGCAAATTAATTTCTTTAAATCTGTCAGAACCAGGTTAAAGGAACAGGGCAGAGGTCATTAGATGCTCTAAGTTTTAAAATCAAGCCTCTGTACTGCTGCTTTCCAGGGAAATCCTAGAAAAACTAATTTCAGACAAATCTTAGGATTGTTTCCAAAATCTTAAAGACCTCCAGGGAAATAACTTTCACCTTGGAGTGTGTCGGTGTTTCACTACCTGAATCTTCTTGTGAAATTCATGGTCTCAACACCTCATTTAGAAAAGAAAGTCTGTGAAATGCAAATGCAAACCCACTTCTTCACCTGGTTCAGTTACTGATACTCAAAGTTCAAGCTACAATTTTTATTAAAGACTGATCCTCCAGTCTATCTTTGCTTGTGCCTCTGAAAATGACCACTGACGAAAAGAAGGCAAATCCAGAAATGAACTGTACTCTAACCTTTGAGGACTAGGAAATTAATTCCTTGATTCAGATCTAATTCTGATGCAAAGCAAATAATCCATTCAGCGATTTCCCCCATGCCTGAGCAGCCCAGGCAGTCTCCAGTTCTCAGAGGGGAACCTGAAGGGTCCTGACCCGTTCCCTCTCAAGTTTGCCCCTGTTACTTTTCTGAGTTAGACGGATCCTAAATAGGATTTCATAGCTGTGAGATACACATGTTATTTGAGAAGTGAAGATAAAAAGGCAATAATAAGACACTCTATAAGGCACCTTGTGATGGATGAGTAAAAATGACATTTTCTATTATCTTATGTGACATTGCTAAGTAACCCAGAAATTCTCCAGTGCAAGCATGTGATAG
>NW_008824283.1:230718-259768 GCF_000699105.1 Pygoscelis adeliae | reverse complement strand
TACAACAAGCAAGTATCACAAGTAAACAGACAATAGATTGTTTACACCTCTTGCTCAGTCTCTGGCTGTCAGCATCTGCAATGCCTTCTACCCCAAGGAGCTCTGCAGCCTGACTGCAAACAAAGGAGACAACTTTGTGTATCAGCTTCAGAGAACTTGATGGGGACAGTTTTCTCACAGCTTCCTTCTTAGGAAGGAAAAAAAACTACTTTAAAACTACAAGTCATTACAGCAAAGATGGTCATGCATGCTCCAAAGAGCTCACAGCTTGAATTAAAGATCATTCTGTTGATATATCAACTGCGGCTTTATCTGTTGATTGTGGGCAGCTGCAAGTGGAAGTTGTTATATCCTGGTAAGTGGCAAGGGGACAGAGGAGAGCATGAGTCTGTTTTTCAGAGGCTGGGCTATGAAACAATTAGCAACAGCAGTCAAGGAGCACATGCATATAGAGACCGGGCTTCAGTAAGAAGCGTGCCCTTCTTGTTGCTTTTAAAAAGAACTGGGACTTCAGGGTCTATCCCTGAGCAAACAGGCGGAGGAGAGAAAGAAATCATCCACCAAGGCAAGGATACAGCCAGGTGCAGCTCTGAGAGTAGAGAAGTAGTTGGGGTTATGGCTTGCTGGAGGTGTTTTTTAATGACTAGTTTTGCCAAACTGGAATAACCCTGCCTCTGCATATCACCTGCTCTCATTGCAGGAAGTTATTTATTGCATTTTCATCTCAAAATTATTTCAGTATTTTCTTTTAGCGGAGGCTTTTTTATCAGGCTATCTAGACAGACATAGAACACATATTGCAAGTTTAGGCATGTATCTTCTTTGTAAGGATGAGAAAATGTATTATGCAGTAGTGCGCCTGATATATCTGCCTAAGAATATCGCAGGACGGTGTTCCATCTTTACGGTAGAGCGAAAGAGACAAGAGCTGTAATTTTTATGGAGCAACAATACAGGAGCAAATTCTAGCACTTCCTCATCCATCCATTTAGGCTGTATTCATCATTCCTACTTCTCGTTCCATGCTTTTCCCTGGTGCATCATTGCTGGGGAAATGTCATTAGTGAGGATATTGTTCAACGTAACTCATTAAAAAAAAAAAAGACACCATTGCAGCCTGTACAAATCAGCCTGAGTGAAGTCTTTGGGGGAAAACTGATATTGCTGAGTAGTTTAGAAAGCTAATGTTGTCATTCAGAGTAAGATTTAAAACTAAGGATAAAATAGGAAGAAAGAATGAGGGAGAGTTGATGGAGGCAGCTGGGGAAATCTTAAACGGGGAGAAGGCAAATAAATTTTATTTACCTGACTATCAGTGTAGCTAAGTATGAATAACATTTCCTTCCTCTTTCACCTTCCCTCCAAGGTTAAGCAAACCTAAAATAATTTAAAAGTACAGACCTTATTATGCTTGCTCAGAAATAAACTCCACACTTGGGACATTATGAAAATCTTTCTGTAATGTTAAACAAAGTAAATTTCTTAAAATTCCTGTGTGAGGGGAATGTGACACGAAACCAAAGTGATGCCTGTCTGTGTCGCTACTCTCTGAAACTGCTTGTTTCCAGTATTTTTGAAGAGAGCTGTGGATGTCTGGTAAAAGACATTTGTTGGGATGTTTGCAGGAATACTGAAAGTTGTTGTCATGCTGCTGGAAAGAGTCCAGATAGGATTGTCTAGATAGGATTTTATAAAAATAAAATTACAAACTAATTTTTAAAATACACTTGTAATTGACACCTTTGAAGCCACAGGCTATTACAGCCAGAGGCTGCCTTTGGGCACGTATTATAAAAATTGACATAGCACATCTTACATATCTTTCCTTACAGAACTGTTCTTGTTGAACTCATTCATAAGGTCTCCAAATACCCTCCTTTCTTACCCCCCTCCAGGCTGACCGGAGATGTGCTGCTAGGGGTAAGGAAAGCTGAGGCAGGGGACAAACCTCAGCTGCAGAAATTTGGCAACTATGTTATCAGAAAACAACACTCCATAGGCATTCACTTGCTCATCTAAATTGGTTCCCACATGTATGGATGTCTATGCACACATACACAGAGCATATATATCATTTGTCTTCTATTCCCAAAATCTTGATTGTCTTGTTAGGCTTGATGGGACGATTCAGAATATGTAAAGAAAAGCAGGGTGGAGCCTTTGCAGGAGCAGGGCCAAAGGCTGTAAGCTCTCTGGTGAATGGAGCACCACTGAATGGGTGTTTGTAAAGCGCAAAATGAAAAGGCACTCGCATCCTGACTGAAGAATGGGACATCTTTTACCAGAAATATAAATGATACAAGTAAAATAATAATCTCCAGCTATCCAGAGATAAATTTCACTCATTCACTGAGAAAGAGAACCTATGCCAAGCTCACAAGTAGTTTAAGCAATGTGTATGTAGAAGTTACACATACCAGCATACATGCTATATTCCTTATAGACAGATAGCAGTGATTCACTAGTAAATGAGGCCCTTGGCCTCCATAAAGCCTAGAGACATTTTATCACTGCCAACATCAAATGGGAAAACCTTATCTTCTGTGTGTTCCACAAACAAATCTCCAAGAGCTTTTCTTAAAGGTGGCACAACTTCTTCCACTAATGATCTTCATTTTGTTTGTTGAAAGCTTTTAATATCTGTACCAAATCCATAACTAAAACCAGGCAGTCACGAGACAAATTGCGAGGATTAAAACAGCAAACTGCTGGGAGGCTCCATCTCTCTTCAAAGAGACCAAGTTAATGAGCAAGCAACACAGCAAACCTACCTCTAACAATAGCAAGAGCCTGCTTGTGTGACTCACTAATCCAATTTCTTTCAATTTAAAGTTAAGTGCCCTTTTATATTAAGAGTGAATACCCACCCCAGCCCCCTCCCTTAGGCAGAGGAACTGTAATGATTTGGGAGTGGATTACTGCAGGGACTGGTTTTCAGCTTGTCCTTGCAGCACAATCTTCCAGAGCTCCACCCGGGTACAAGGAACACGAGAAATACTGCATGCTACCAGTCAGGCCCTTTTGCTCTCTTATACACTTGATCTTGTTTGCAGGATGTGTGATCAACAAAGCAGGAGGTGTGAGAGCCTGTGTTTTTAGGTCTTACATCTCCAGGCAAGTTAATAAACTGCATATAACGCTGCTGCTGTGCACCTCACGCAGGCTGCCTGCAGAGCAGCCCCTGCCAGACCATGGCCAGGATTAGTGTTTAGGTTTTCCAGCACAACACCTAAGCTGCTTTTGCCTCCGCTTCCTTCCTGTCTCTCATCACCCTGTGGCTAAAGTAGTCAATTTTCTATTTCTTACCATTGCACATGGTTATATTAGGAAGGCTTTTTGCCAAGGTTTAAGCTGTTAAGAAGGCAAGATCAGCTTTACATAGCTCACAAAGAAGACAAATATGGGAAAAGTTCTGAGTAATCTTGAGTGGTTTTAATAACCAGATATTTTAATGTGAATTTGTAATGGACAGGCTGCTACAGGAGTGGCTTTTTCTTTTGGTGTTCCAGCTGTTTAATTCCCTATTAAATTCCCTCAGGACAACACATTTTCTGAGCTCTGAAGCACTGAGTAGTTTGTAAAGAGTCAGAAATCTCAGTGCTGTTTTTTCAGTGCTGATAGTAGCACAGATTAAAAACCATTAAATTAGACCCTCAAAAAAATTAATTTCCCAGTTGTTACCTCTCAGATACTTCACTTCATGTATCAGGTAATCAGCATAAGAACATAAAAGTGAGCCTGTGTTTTCAAATGTGCTTTTCTCAAGTGACATTTTCCCTTACATTCCCCTGCAATGAAGCATCCATGATTTTTGTGAAAGGTTCAGCCTTGACATTGTTCGAGGCAACAAAAATCTGACTCTGACTCTTATTTTCTACAGCGTTGTTTTTAATACTAATAAAAATTAAAGACAAAATTTACTATAAACTATCTTCTAATGAAGCTCAAGGACTGTTTAAATCATGTCCAAATACAGGGCCAGCTTCATAAAAAGCAATGATCAAAGCAATGTGTTTGAAACCTGTTCAGCTTTCCAATGTTGCACAGTGACCATGCCCCGTTCCAGTGTAAGATGTTGGGGAAATCCTCGTCCTGATGGGGCAGGGGGGCACATCCTAATGGCTGAGGAGAAATTAGAGGGAACCGGTACTCCAAGATCAAACTGAACGAGGTAAAGGTCATTTGCGGGACAGAGAGAAATCCTGGGTACTGCTTGCATTCCCAGGAACATCCCAAACATCCCCAGCCCTCCCAGCTCCCCTCCCACACCTCAGCCATCCCCAAAACCCTCCCCTGACCCTGCCTGGTGTCCATCCCCAGTGGCCTGAAATTCTGTCCAGACAAAAATGTGCATTGGCATAGGAGAGTTTTGATAAAACAGTCACACTGGAGGTTCAAGATTTCAGGTGGCAACAAGAGGACAGCAAGTGTATGAAGATAAGTGGGCCTTGGATGTACTTTTAAGAACAAAACATCTATTTTCATTATCCCTGGGATGCAGGAGATGAGTGTGATCTGAGCCTGTTCTGTATTCATACAGCTCTCTGTAGGACCAGTAATGAATGCACTCATTGTACCCTGGCATCAAAAATTGTTTTGGATCTGTTGGTGTTATTTTACATTTAGTCTCAGCTGATAAATGAATTGAGATTGGCAGGAATCCTGATTTGCATGTTTAGAATAAGGTACAAGGCTGCCTGAAGTGTGATGACTGAGAGAACATGCATGTAATGAGAAGTTATGCAAACAGCAATATTTTGCATTTTCCTATCAGCTGGAGATCTTAAAGCACCTTATGACTTCAAATTCATAAGACCCAGTTTATGTACACCCTTACTGAATTACAAAGAAATTATATGTCAGCCAGACCCTGTAACTCAGTTCCTCATACTAAATAAAATTATGTTTTCTGTATACAAAATAAATACACATGGGGTCTCATCTGTGTTTAGGTATACTGTTTATAATAAAGTATTCCTACAGGGCGCATATGTTAATTCTACAATGTCTGTAACATGGCATTTGCATTGGGAATGTGCTTTCCAGCATGTATAATATGTAGGTTTCAGGCTGCATATGATTTTTCAACATACTGCAAGTCAGTGAGATAGCTACTCTGTTAACAACAAAAAACAGCCGTAGTACTATTTGGCTTCACCTTTATTTTTGTCATCCTATTTCTTTTCATGAAAAAAAGATTGCTAGCATACATAAATCTTTTCAGGCAGGGGGTAGAGCACAGCAGCTATTGAGGCAGGCTCCCCACTCCATTACACCTGCTATGTTTTGAAAGAGAGCACTTGTGAAAAATTTCTAAATTCTGTTGACCTAGTTCTTGAATCTTTTACAAGGGTAGGACTGCACGTAAGTCAGCAGAGCTACTCCTGATTTATAAGAGTACCTGGGAACCAGTTGGCCTTGAGATATGTAGGCAGGCAAAACCAAAGCAGAAAATTACATTTAGTCAACTCAACTTCTCCCATATTTGTTGGAATAAAATAAAAAGATTTTTATATCATTCAGTTGATCTAAGTGCATGAAATATTCAGATGCAGACAACAACCTTATAAAAAAATTATTCTACTGATTTGCATTTTCTATGCTAACAAAATTTCACGTTATGAGTTTCAGAAATATTCATGACTGATGTCAAGACTTGCTGGATTTAACATACTTTGAAAGAGCTGGGCTAAGGCATAAGGACAAAGTAAGGATATTTCTACAGCCAGTGAGGGCTCATATAAGACTAATTTATAGACTTGGCATAAACTCTGCCAACTCCTTCAGGCACCATTTAAACATGTTTGCTTTTAGCAACTTGCCTGAATTCCTCGGAGCAAACAAAGATTTATATCAGCTGTTAACAATTGCTAGTTAGATGCAAATCAGGGAAACTGAGGAAGATCTCAGTGAGGCATAACATACACATCATCTTAAGATACTTACAGGAGAGACTACATCATAAAGATGATAGAAAAATCAGAGAAAAATAGGACTGAAAGGATGCAAAGGGTTCGTGTTGCTGTACCAGAGTAGCAAGTACCATTTTCACGGTTGATATATTTATATTCTATATTTTATAAATGTAAGTATAAATATAAATGTATCCACCTTGATTTGGTTTATTATGTAATTATATAACATATATATATATTAAGGTAAAATATAAATATACAAGTAACAATATTTATATACTGCAAGATATTCATCTCCATATATTTTCTAAAAACCTGTCTCCCAGGCAATCTTCACCAACCTTCTGTTTGAACAGCTTACGTAATGTCTAACCTTCATCTTCCTTCCTGTAATATAGGCCCATTACTTCTTATACTGTCTGCAGAAGTTATGGAGTATGAATTATTCCCCCCCTCCTTGTCTTATATTTAAAAGTCCTTACAATAGGCAATGGGAATGCCAAAGGCTGGGGGCAGGACAGCCTGAAATGGGGTCCTGGGGTCTCATTGCACTGACACAGCTGACCCCAAATCTACTACGACATATTTTGGTCTTTCCTCCTAGGTCATGTCCTTCATTCACCCTGTTTCATCTTTCCTGGACTCTCTCCAGCAGATGTGTATTTTTGTGAAATGTTGTGCCCCGAGCTGAACGCAGCACTCTGCCTTTGCAGGATTACTTCAGTTCAGAGGTCTCAGGGTGGTGCTGAGCCTTTGCCACAGCCAAACAATATTATTCACCCCAGTCCAGCTTGTGATTAACACCCAAGATCCCTTTCTGAAGAACTGCTATTCATGCCTGCATCTAGAGCCTTGCACTGCTCCTACTGAGTCGCATCCTGCTTTTTCCTGAGCATGTCCAATTTAACACAGCCAGTTTCAGTCCGAGGACACTCCTTGCTCTCCTACCTGCTGGGGTCATTGTGCTTCTGGAAAGTAACTTCCCAGCAGAGTTATACCGCGGCTGTCATTCATGTGCTGTCAGTGGGAGGAGGGAGTGGAGGCGAGCACTGTTTTGTTAACGTCTACTAAAAGTGGTGGTGATAATGAAATTTGACTAGACTGGTGCAATATATGGACAAAGAGAATAAATCAGGAATGGCATGAGCTGCATTAGATCAGCTTGCAGATGATTTAAATTTCTTTGGCTATAGCTCCCAATGACGGTAATTTTTTTAGAGTTTTTTGTACTGTTCAGCTGCAAAAGACAATACAATTTTCATCCAGGACACTTGGGAACAAGTATTTAACAGCATAATCCACTTAATACGTGTTGATCAAAAGGGCGTAATTATCGACAACTGGACCACGGGTAAAATCCCCATTAGCAAGTTCCACACATCAATGGATGACCACTCTGGTTGAATGAAAGCTAATAATGGTATTGTGTGCGCTCAGAGGCCGCCGTATTTAAACAAAGCTCTCTGGCTGTAAGGTTAGGGTAGAGTTCTGCATGTTGAAACAACTGATAATTGCATTGACATAGTTGATACCCTATTTTTAGATGAATCAGTGAGGTCTTCCAGCCCTAGAGTTATTGCCCTAGATAATGGCCGAGAGAGAACAAGAGCTGTCTTGTGTAAAACACCATGCACACATGTTACCACGCTATGACGGTTTCTACCATTGTGCCATTGCATTTATTGGTATGATTTTGAATTCTTTAACCTTGCCACGGTTAATGAAAATACTTCTGTGAAAATAAATATTGAAAATACATGTAAATACGCCACACAAAGGTACCATTCTCTGTACAATAGCAGCACTGATAGTCTCCAGCACTTACCTTTTTCCTCTTCCTATAACAGTTCATACAGTGTCACAGCAGAGTCTTTGAATTTCTTGTGTAGAAGGGTGATACTTGGGTGAAATTTAGATGATTAGTATGTCCTCTTTATTTACCAACAGTGCTGGGTTTGTCTTAGCCAAACTCCCACAAATGCTGTGCACTGAGGTAGCACAGGGCTTGTGATAATACCTTCTGTATAGACTAGAGCTTAGGTATGTCACAAAAATCACAGCTAACAAAAATGAGCTACTAAAAGTGGTGGTGATAATGACATTTTTCTGTATTTTCATACTGACTGACTCGGTGGAGTGTTTCTGCATGATCTGGTTACTGAGACACTTGTTTTGTCATGATTTTGTTTTGCTAGGACTATTTTAAGGGAAGTAATATGAGAAAAAATATTTAAAATAATAGAGGGAAAATTGAAATTCCATGGGATTAGTATATTAACATCCAGCCACAGTCTTAGGAGTCTGTTAGATGTCAATTAGTTAGCATCACTAAACAAGTGACATCTGACCACAAAAAGGAGCTCCACATTTGCCTGGTCTGAAATGCTTTGTTCACTGGTGCTCAAGATTAAAGCATCAGAGAGTGCTGCAGGGTAAATGTCTGAGTACTTGTGCAGCTGAGTGGGTAAATACCCTGTAAAACTGATAATTTTCTCGGTAATCTTTTTGAAAATTTTTATCATTTTGTTCCAGACCTTTATTACGATCCAGGAGATATCTGACATTCACAATGCTGCTTATTTCAAAGAGAATTTGTTTGAAAATTTATGAAGGTAGTCAGATCAATGTTTACATTTTTATATACTGTCTTTAGATTAAAATAATTATTAGCAATTGAGATGGATTTGTCCCGCTTAAGAATGGTATAAGCTATAGGGCTCATGTGAAAACTACAGAGAAATAAACATAGGAAAAAAGTAAACAGAATCCCTTAGAAACTGCAGTTACAGCTTCCTTTTTCAAAGATACCAATATGGCACTTATTTTGGCCCTTTTAGACTCTAGCCAGCATGAAACTGCCTTTCACATGTCCACTGTTAAACCAGGAAAACAGTATTTCTGAAATAAAGGTCACTGAAACAGTATAAAAACAATAAAAGTAAAGAAAAATTGCCTATTCGGGCTGTGCATTTTTTCGGAGCTCAGGGCATAGCTCAGAATATTTATGGTTTCCATATATATTGCAACAGACTTCAACAGGCCGTTGGCTGGATCTTTAGGGTGAGCTGCTTCACATGTGTCAGGATGAGGGGCAGATTTTGGGACAGCCAGAGAAGGAAAGGTGTTTTGCCTAAAACCCTTCGCTGCCTTCATTTTTCTCCAGTTCCAACCTCACCCTTGGAGGATGCCCTTCGAGCAGTATTGCTGGGCCACTTCACGCTGCGGGGCAGGCACATGCTGATTAAAAGCCAGTGGAGATCTCCTTAGTGGAAGCCAGGCTTGCACTATGTCTCTCTCCAACATTGCATCTGATCTGAAATCCTGTGCTAGCTTTTAACTTAGATTCATTTTCAACAGGGCAAAGATTTTTCAGCAAACATGAAGTACGTGGCACTTGTGTAAAATTCTTCACTATCTCTATGTGCACATTGGAGATGATTTGATGAATATAATTTCCTTCTGTCCTGCCAATTTATTGTGCTGCTCAGTTAAATGAATTTATCACTGATAATTCTGTACAGATAAGGAAGCCCCCTGCAAAGAAAAAAGAATCAGAAGAAATACTCATGTCTCCACATTTTATGGCAGTATAGTTCTTGACCCCTGGTGTATTTAAAAAAGGAAAATGGCATACAATTAGATATAGATTTTTTAAGATTTCAAATTCTGTAGTTCTTTCTCAGGGGCTTTACTTGAATTAATCCTGCTATCTCTCTATCTAGAGATTAGGAGCAAGGTTCCATTTAAAAGTACCAAGTGCATGCCTTGGGTCCTAAGCAGAAAAGAAGAAAATAAACCATTATACTTGAATAGCTACTAGACAGAAATACACAGAGGAGAAAATCTCTTTTTCCTTTTCCACTCACCTAACTCCTTCACAAACATGCAAGCTCTGATATATGGTTATATTTAAAAAAAAAAAAAAAAAAAAAACAAGAAAAATGTATTCAACATTTATTAAAACTGATGAAAATTCATGTCAGTGATTCTTCTTGATGTTCCCTACTGAACCTATATCACTGCATCATAATGAATACAAATTATTCAAATGCCCATCCAGATCTTGAGGAGTATGAATAAAGGAAGGGGATGAATAAATCTCCAGGAAAAAAATAATCAAGGTGCAATTCCCGTTAGACCAGTTAATTGCTACAGAGCTTTTTAACCAAAATAAATTCAAAGCAATATACTGATGTCAGAGTAGAAGTATTTATTCTGAGATAAATATTACACAAAACCAGGTAAACCTGCTAACTATGATTGATTTACTCCTTTTGGTTTTGTAATCATTTGAGATTAAATCTCTGATTTATGGTGCTGCTGAGAGAGTGTCTTCATACTTCTAATGGAAGTTGTACAACCCACTTCAGAGCTGAGATGCTGAAACAGAAAAAGCATAAAACAAACTGGGTAAATAAACTCATACGTAACTGGCACACGAAAATAGCTAGAATGAGTTTTCATCCAGGCTGAATAAATCCACAGCTGAGGAGTGCTGGGCTCAGTGCCCACGCAGGAGCTCTCTGCCCAGGAGGCAGAGCTGCAGATTCAGGGTAGGCACCGATAAGCCAATGAACCAGACCTTGCACTTACAGCTTAGCCCGCTCGGACGCGAAGAGGTAACCCCGCTCTGCGAAAGGCATCTGACAGCTCTGGTGCTCCTAATAGCCTAAGAGGAGGAGAATCACAGGCGAGGAAAAAAGATAAAAGCAGCCATCAGTGAGGGGTTTCCCACCCTGCACTGAAGTATATGCCCATCTATCATAAGCGAGTGGGGAAGGCTCACGTGTCCCAATATAGAAAGGTACAGGACAGAGTTATAAGAAGCCCCTTATCCCCTTTCTGTCTATGCTTCATAAATCTGCAGGATAGTTTATGAGCTGTTTTTCTCAATGTAAGTACATGTAATGGGCCAAATGCATCCTTTCTGCACACACAGCAGTTGACAGAGATATATTTAGCTCATCGTACCTTAAAAAGAAGAACAGGATGTGTAAGACACACTTTGAGGTCTTGTTGGCTCAGGAACAGATAAAATAAAATTGATGATGATGATATGGACCACTGCAGAGAAAAAAACCTTCTCAAATTCTCTTCCAATCTCCTCCCCTTTCTTTCTCCTTTTGTTTGTTATGGACACTTACTAGTTCCAGAAAGAAACATTTGTACCTGTGCAAATTAGAGAGGGTCACCCTGATACCAAGCCCCATTGGTTTGTATTGGGAAAATTTAGCTTCCTGGGCAGGAGTGTGTGAGCAAGTAAAGTTGCACCCACAGATTAAAAGAAAAGGACCTGTTGTTCCCACATTGTGGATTCAATAGAAGCTACCATGTGCCTTCTTAATTTCATCAATTTGCTCCAGTAATTCCAAATGGATGCAAGCTTTTCTCTAAGTCATAAGCAGTTTTAGGAAAGGGGTATGGAAGTGGTTGGGGGGGGAACAGAAACCTTTGTAAGTGGAAAAAAGATAACCCTTTCAAGAAACTCCAGAAGAGCATTTGATGTTTGATGTCTATATCAGGCAGGGGATCATGGTGGTGTCAGAAGTTAAAATCTCTGGCAGCGAGGGCTGTGCTTCAGAAAGGGGCATTTCGAGAGAAAATAATTGCTAATTCTGTCCTCTTCTGTAGGTCTCAGGGTGGCTTGCTTCACTCAACAGCTTCTCGCCGATATTTCTTTCAATACTGTTCTGAATCTCTTTGACTCCTTTTTAGCTGGGACATCTGCACAGTGCTGTGGAGATGGTATGAGTGTGGCCAGTCATCAGAAACCCCTTTCGCTGCCAGGGCAGCGGGTGCTTGTCCGAGAAAACAGCCTTCTCCACAACCTGCAACCTCCCACGGAGCGAGAGGCATGACAGTATTATTAGGGCAATTAAGCAGCTGATAACCAAACTCCCATCCTCTCCTTTTCAGGCAGTCCAGCAAATATTGTACAAAGTCCTCAATTAAAATAATTTGAGTTGGTTCTGAAAATGGGACATTCATTTCCATCAAGAGTGTCTTGAACAAAACAAAAGAGGGGCTGAGACTTTTATCATGAGACTTCATCTGAGATATGCTGGTGGGGAGGATACAACATATGATCCTGTAGCACACTTAACATTGGTCTAAATTGTTCCTGAAGTGCAAAAGAAACAAGCTTTACGTTTTAGACAGTTTTTTTCCCCTCCGTTTTTTCTTAAATAAACCACTTGCTTTTAGTGGTGATATTTATCATTGCCACTATGGCATTAAGCAATAGAATAATGACTGTGATGATATTTCACTGAGCAGCTCCTAGCTAAGGCAAGAGACTCTGGAAAAGCACCCAAAGCCATTAGCATACAAGTAATGTTTCTACCGTTACCTGTAAAAATGAAGGATTACCTTAATTTCTCAGCATTTTGTTTTACAAATGTCTACAAAGACAGAGAGTACGTTGGTTTGAATTTGAGGATATGCAAAGCTAACTTTCAGCAACTGTGTTCAGAGTGAGTTAGCGGATACCATTTAATTTCATCTCCATCTGCCTTCTGAACAGTTTGGCATGTGTTTCTATCCACCCATCTGTGTCTGTGGGCTGGGTCAAATGATTGTACTCACAGACGTCATTTGGGATTCTTCTGGTTTGGGGCATTCATGAAAACCAGCGATTCATTGGCATATCGCTCTTTAGTCATTCTGGACTCTTCCCACATTGTGCTTGTCAGCTATGATATTTCTCTTGAACCTTTGTCCCAGGCTGGTTTGTGCAGTTATTCATGCTACTGAGAGTATAAAGCCAAATCTCAGTATCACGCAACATAGCCTCAGTAGGGTCTGGGTGGCCAAAAAAAATATATTTACAACTCCAAATCTGATGCAAAACACAAATCTGGTTTCATGTCGAGAGTCCAAGAGCTCCAATAATTTGTCCAGAGACCTATGCACACTGCGATGACAAGTACGTTACTTGGATGCCTGTCAGTGCAGACTTCCAAAGTCCCAAGGAATACTAGTGCATTTTAAGGATGCTGTGGAGTAGGACAAGCTTTGGGGTTAGGAGAGAATCCAGCTGTGGTGTCTGCTGGAATATGTAGTTACACCTGTGCAAATAGCAGTGATTGCCTGAAATGTTACCCTGCAGATTCGAGTCAGGGTTTTGGCTGGTACCTCACATTCTGCCAGGGAAGGCTTCTCAAAATCATGGTGACACTGGGATTTTTCTGGGACCTTTCAAGAAGTCTCTGAGCACAGATTTATTGCTGCAGTGTTATAGACGCTTTTCTCCACATTTCTCAGCATCCATCCCGCTTGACCATGCCCTTTTGACTAAAGGGCAAAAGGCTAAAATTGTGCAGTCTTCTCTTCCTGGTGGTTTGTGTCTATTCTTTTTTTCAGTGAAGCTAACTATTGTTCCCTTAACTCAGAAAAGTTCAGGTCCAGCAGTAATTCCTAGAAGTTGCTAGGAGAGTGTTGGCCAAAAGCCCATCTTTTGGCATTTCAGTGTGTACTGAGGACAAAAGTCTTGTGTTTTCATGGGCCCTAATTTATAGGCTGTGATGCCCCATATTCCTGTATTCCTGAACAAATATTCCTAACTTGCTATACTGTCATTTATTCTTTTAAAGAAACCTGATCACAAAGGGTGCTTTATAAATATAAACCTGACAGTGCTGCTCAGCAGACCCCAGGGCTTAGGGAGTGCTAGTTCCATGCTGAAAGGTAAAGCAAGGACCAGCCAAAAAATCAACTTGCTGATTTAACTGTAGTGTACAGGAAAGTGAGCACTGCGGAGAAGACTTCTTTTATTCAAGGTCTTTAGCATAAATTAACTTGAAAACAAAAAGCTGCTGCAAAGATTTCTGCTGCAAAAGCTTTCAGCCTTGTATTCTTTTTGTCGATATACTGGTAACTGCTAGGCAGAAGATTTTTCATCCTCAGAATGAGTGCGGTCTTCCTAATCTTTGACAAAAACAGAAATTTCACCTTATTTTGATGAAAGGAAGAGGAATAAAGACGGTGATAAATATTTTCCTTCCCCCATAATAATCAAGGCTTAATAGCTTGCTCTTGCCTTGAAAGAAAACGCTGTACCCTCTTCATCAAACCCTTATGCAGAGGAATGTCTAAGACCTTTTGTTGCAGCGTCTGCTTGGTGTCTTCACTGTCTCTGTCCCCATGACAAGCGGCACAAGCTAATGCATGACTGCAGCACAGTTTAACCCCAGCGCTGTCAGTCCCTGCTAACTCTTCTGCTTCGACCCGACAGTTCAAAAAGAAAGTACAGCAGGTTGTTCCGCCCTTTGCGGCTCAGACCACATGGCATCCACAGAGCAGTGACCCATACACAGCAATTCTCACGCCTGGTTTTGTCCTGCATTCAGGAACCTAAATTTAGCATTCTTAGCGATGCATTTGGCTCAAAGCAGACCTCAGCTGCAAGGGTCTTTGCATTGGCTATTCTCGCAGCATCCTTTACCTAATGAACTTGCAAAGCAGTGAAGCATGGCCGCTCCTAGCTCCTCTGGAGGCTCCCTCAGGCTTGCTCGGCAAGGCTGCCTTCGCAGTGGCAGCAAATGACTTCCTACTTGCATCCACACACATGAAAATATATTCTGCTAACAATCCACTGCAAAGCTTTTTTTGGTAGCCATGCACAGTGCTGGCTTTGGGAGAATTTGTACTGCAGGCTCCAAAGCAGTTGGACTGCAGTTTTCCCTCTCTCCACCTCCCTCTTTTTTCCCCCTCGTTTTCCCTGACACTTTTTTTCGGAACACTGATTTTCCAGCTCCAGGCAAAAGAGCCGCTGCTATTTTTTTCTTGATTTTCAGGGATGACCTCAAGTGAAACTTTGTGGCATTTTAGGAATAAGAGCATTTATCTGTGCTATTGATATAAACCTCCATTAACCCCTGGATTTCTGTTTGGTTTAAAAACTAGATTGCCAAGAGTGTGATGGTACCCTCCTCTTGCTCCCACCTCCTCCCCCTGCTTTGTAGCACAAAGATGCTGCTTAGTCATGTTTGAATTACACCATGGGAGCTTACTACAGAAAGGGTTATCACACTGTCTTTCAGGATGGATACAGCACCCTTTGAATATTGAATACTGAGTTAGAATAACTACAAATTTAAATTTATAAATGCCTGATATGTGACTAAAAATATTTAAACAGTCTGTAATTACCAACTTTATGGATATATTTTCCATTATTTCTGAAGAATGTGAGTCCCTTATTACAGCGTGAAATCTTATTCTTGTAGGCCACAGCATCTTGGATGCCTAAAGATGTGGAATCTGGCCCAGCAAATTTTAGCGTACTGCTTCTTTTCCTTACTTAATCTTTGCTGATGTTCTAAAAGTAGTCCATGGATTCCCACGGGACTGCAAGCTGCCAGTTAAAAACCTTGTAATAAGCTAACCACGTTTCACATTTAAGTCTTCTCACAACAATTACTGTACTATTCCCAGGCCAATATAAATTATTACAATCTCAGCATCAGACTTTCCTGTCAAGATGCTGTTTCAATACAACCCAAATGCTACAACTCTTCTTCTATAACCAGCCAGGTTGCTAAGGGGAAAAAAACACTTGTAGATCAACATAATCATTTTTTGTTAATCATGCAAAATAATTATTTCCTCTAGCTAGCCTTTACTAGGAACACGGGCTTAAAACTTCCTTGGTTGCATTTCTGCCGGTCCAAACTTACGATATTGCCAGGAGGAGAGTATGACATAAGCTTGTCACGGGTGACTGCTTCTCAGTTTATGGCTTCCTACATGCTATAAATACAAGGTGCTGTTGCTGTCTATCAGTGCACTTCCCATGCGTAGATTGAACGGGGACATTTTTAATGCTGCTGTAGGTCAGGCCGTGTGAACGGTACCTACAGCTGCCCCCAACCGGGCTGCCTGAAACGGCAAATCCCTGTTTGATTTGGAGTTTCTCAGGCAGGTCTCACTCCCCAGCTCTCTGAGCTGAGTTTGTGCAAGCCATGCACTCTGAGGCATTCTGCCTCGAGAGTTACTCGCCAGTCAAAATCAAGCACTAGGCTAAAGCGAGATTAAAACACTTCTCTTCTGGTTTGTTCTGGCCAAGCAGATTAGATTTGGCTAATACATTTCTGTAAACACTACAGATGCGATGGGGCCTGTGAAAATACTCTGTCTTCCACTAGCACAATAAGAATAAATTAGAACAAATTACAATAGCAATAAACAACAGAAATGCACCAGACTTCCCAGTAATGTCTTCTGGAAAATATTTTTTTATCTGGGGACTCAGTAAAATGATACCCTCAGTACACATGTTCACCAGAACAAGCCAAACTCATTTCATGCAGCAAAATTCAGTGGGCAATTTTGGTCCAGTCACTTCAGAACATCCTGCACAGTGCTACAATATAAAGATGTCATTGAAACTGATGCAGAAAATTAATTAGAGCCACTCTAACAATTTTGCATCTTGAAATTTGATAAGAGTTCTTTGCAAAACATCTGTGCTCCCCTCCCAGCTAATTGCAAGCACAGAGGAAAAAAACACAAGCATGATGTTTGATGCCTCCTCCCAGAGACCTATTTACACTCGCTAATGCAAACACAGCTTGCTGCAAAACTTGCCAACACTCTGGGCTTCTTACACCATCCGATTTCTGCTTGCTGGCCAGTAGCGAAACATTGTGATTGAAACTGCCAGTCAAGTACATATTAAAGCCCTGGATGCCTCATCGAGTAAATTGCATTGTTGTGACACAAACTGACAAACTGGTTAAGTCGTGTGCTCTTTCCTGAGCTCAAGAAAAAGAGATTCGAAAAGACCTGACTGTGCGAGGGATGGCTGGAATGTCTGTCTTAATTTTGCAAACCTCTCAATGGTTTTGAAGTACGCAATTATCCTTTTTACATTACAGACAGTTCAGCTCTGTGCGGGGCTGCACGGGACCGCTGCTTTTTCTTGTTTCAGATTTTCCTTGAACTATTGAGCTAACCAGAAAGGACGAAGTCCGATGGACGGTCTAGCCTTGAGACATGCTAAGGGCTCATGGCATGCTATCTGCTGTAGGTGCAAATGAAGATACTCCTAGCATGCAGAACAATTATTTTACTTCAAATGCTCTGCCTCAGAGAGTAAATGTCACCAAAGCAGGGGGCTTTTTCCTATTTTGTGTGAGTTTTAACTAGTTTATATTTGTGTACTAGACTTTAAAAAGTCTTCTACATGTACAGACATAAAAAATAAATATTCCTCACTTTTTGATAAAAAGGAAGAAGGGCAGATAAGTGCAGTGACCTTTGCAAGCTTTGGAGTTTCTTCTCACAGAGAAGATAAAACCTCTCTGGCATGCTCATGGAGCTATTTATTTTAGTGATGTGAGAGGACATCCTTTTTCAATGCATTGCCAAACGTGCATGGCAATGACATTATCTGACAGATCTGAGCAGGAAATAACGCTAATGAAGGAGGAAAACCTGAGTCAAAATGAGTGCAATAGGGAACAACACAAGTCTCAAAGGGAGAGATCTGCAGACCTCTTACAGGTGCTGAATGCTTTTGCAGAGCTGATGACTGGTCTCACTTGCTATTTAAGCTGCTCCCACTGCACTCTTGGCAACTGCTATGCTGTTGTCTGCGTAGATTCACTGACGTTTCTAAGTGAGGTTTATTCATCATTGCAAAAAGATACATCACCTCAAGTTCTTTGCCATTATTCATTGGCAGTTTTTTCTGACCCTTCTGCAAAAACCTACTCAATTAAACACCTGAATATTTATCTGGGAGGAGTTCTCCATAAAAGCACAGTTTCACATGAAAAAAAACCACCAAAAGATTAGCCAAGAGGTATATGAGGCAAAACAAAGGAATGATTTCTTCAGCACCATGACCTACAAGAGTCCGTGTCTTGATTCTGTCAGGTTTCCCAGCATGTTGAACCCACAGAGAAGAGAAGGGACTTGAGTTCCTCTATTAGTTTTCTTTACTTTATAGGCAGACTGATAGATAGCGCCCTTCTCCTTTGATAGCTCCATTAAAAACCAAAGCTGTCAGTCACTGGTGATCACATATCATGATTTCAGTTACTATTTCACACTGTTATGGGAGCTATGAAATGAAATATTAGTACAGCCAGCCTTATTTACAAGCTGTATTAATAATAAAGATTATCTGTAATAATATTTTGTAATATACAACCTTATTATAAAGTACCTCATAAATAAAGCAAAAATTAAATGAAAGTCAGATTAATTTATATGCATTTATCCCTGGAGCTAAATGCCTGTGAAATGCCGGGAGCAAACCACACATCTGAGGGGCTTTAGTTTCTGCAGCGCTAATGGCGTTCCAGAAGAGAGACTTTTGATGAAAAGCTACCATTAACAGTATGCACGGTGACCACGCACAGGGCCTGGGACAGGTGACACCCCGGGGAGCTTTGCTTTAGGAAGAACAGCAGAACGAGGACAGGAGCTGGGGACCAGGAACGTGCTGGGCTCAGTGCGGCAGAGGCTGGGATGGGGTGACCAGTGGGGCACCAGTGGTGGCAGCTGGGCCACCACCGGCTCGTGGGTACCAGCGGCTCTCCTTCGCTGCCAGGTGTGCCAGGGCGAGGGAGGTTGAGCAAGGGCACGAAGCAGCGTGCGCTTTGAAACCATGGGCAAAGGCTATAAGTGAGAGAAGCTCTGGGGTGGAAGAAGCATGACCAGCCTTGCCCCATCCCTCCTTCCTCTCCAACACAGCCCCAATCCCAACTTAGTCCCCTCCAACGGGAACAGCTCCCTGCAGAAAGCCGTGTCCATACATCAATCTGTGGCGGCGTGGAACTGGTGTAAATAGTGTGATTTTTTAGCCTGGAGAAAAGGAGGCTGAGGGGAGAAAGCCGTGTCCATACATCAATCTGTGGCGGCGTGGAACTGGTGTAAATAGTGTGATTTCAAGGCTGCACATCTCTGTGCAGCGGGCAAGTGAGGGCAGACCCCTGCTCAAACAAACAGCCCTGTTCAGCCCCAGGGGATAGCTGGGATAACTGCTGCCCGTGTCCTCCAACCTGTGAAGAAGGGACTGTTAGCACTAGGAGCAACCTCTCTACCAATATTGATAATGCTGTATTTGTCAGCTCCCTGGCATTTGATTTCATTTTGCTGTTATCATCCCCTAACTATATGCCATCTATCAACATTTCTTTAACATAAGCTGCCTCAGGCAAAAAACAAAGATGAACAGCAGTAAGAAATCACTCTCAAAATTAAACAGAAAGGAAAAAAATTAAGTATATTTGAAAATAAAGTGTTTTAACTTTCCTTTGCAATAATTACAATTTGTTCTCACAGTGCGGTGTTCCTCCGCAATAACTTTTCAGACCTTCCATCATAGTGTGGGTGAGAAGCAGGAATATGAAAATGAGATGAGCTTAATTAAAACTGCTTATCTATCTCATTTCTTTTAAAGAGCAAAACAGCTACCCTGATTGAAAAATTTAAATATATAGCAGGCAGTTTTCCTATTCTGTTAAACAGAAATATAGTTCTAGAAAACCTAATTTTAAATATAGTTCTAGAAATCTTCAACTTTTACTTTATTAGCCTTTATTTTTAACCTTTTGCTTTCTGCATAACAATTTCTCTGGTCAGCCATAACAAAAAGAAAAAGCAGCCTTACAATCCAACCTGTGAAACAAAGAAATCATTATTAGTGAAGTACCTTTACTGCGCACTGAGATATTTGGGTAGCACACATACCTGGGAAACAAGGGACAGTTTCAGAAATGGCATGTCCTAAAACCAATTTAATTTTCCCTTCTTAAGGACCACATCCAGTGGGGCTTAACTGGGAAATAGAATTGTATTTTACAGTCCTATTAAAGTAGAGCTGTTTTACTTGGGAGCGTGTGCTGGGTTTGGCTGGGATAGAGTTGATTTTCTTCACAGTATCTAGTATGAGGCTATGTTTTGGATTTGTGCTGGAAACAGTGCTGACAACACAGGGATGTTTTTGTTGTTGCTGAGCAGTGCTTGCACACAGTCAAGGCCTTCTCTGCTCCTCACCCCACCCCACCAGCGAGCAGGCTGGGGGTGCACAAGGAGCCGGGAGGGGACACAGCCGGGACAGCTGACCCCAACTGACCAAAGGGATATTCCACACCATATGGCGTCATGCTCAGCATGTAAAGCTGTGGGAAGAAGAAGGAAGGGGGGGACGTTTGGAGTGGTGATGTTTGTCTTCCCAAGTAACCGTTACGCACGACGGAGCCCTGCTTTCCTGGAGATGGCTGAACACCTGCCTGCCGATGGGAAGCAGTGAATGAATGCCTTGTTTTGCTTTGCTTGCGTGCACAGCTTTTGCTTTACCTATTAAACTGTCTTTATCTCAACCCACGAGTTTTCTCACTTTTACTCTTCTGATTCTCTCCTCCATCCCACCGGGGGGAGTGAGCGAGCGGCTGTGTGGGGCTTAGTTGCGAGCTGGGGTTAAACCATGACAGAGTGTCAGTGTAGATCTGGAATTATTCCACTGAGTCATGAGCATTATTTGAATGTCACAGCTGACATGAGATGAGAATGAAGGTGATGATTAATGCCACGACTAAATTAAAATATTTATTATTATAATTAGGTATTATTAGCAAATCTGAAGAAAAATAAATGATACCAAAAATACTCAGTTACATTTGTGTTCATCGGAGCTCTACTTTTTTTTTGCCTATATGAGAATTCATCTGGAACCAGAACCAACTATTAGCAACAATCATAGGTTTTTCTGCAGCTCATCTGGCAAATGTCACTTAAATAAAAAGATGCCAATAAATTAAAATCTTAATGTCACTTGGTCTAACATAATAATCACAATGTGAATATTACATTTGCGACAGAACCAGATGTCTGTCAGTGTTCGCAGACTTGATTCTGCGAATCATTTCCCAGGCAGGTAGTCCCAGAAAAAACAGTGGATTGTTTCCATGAACAATATTTCTCATGTAAGCAACAGCTTGTGAGTATTTAGTGTTGCATGTGATACATACCACTGCATAAAAGTGACTTTGCTGCCACTGTGATTACTATTTCTATGTGTACAGTATTGTATTGCTGTTTCTTTTTTTCTTTTTTAATTATACTTGATTAGAGAAACTGCATCACAGCAGGAGACAGGCAGGATCGAATTTGCTTAACCCTTGCATACTTCTATTATGTGATTGCAAGCCATTAAAAATATTTGAAGGTCATGCTATTCCTCTACCACCTATTTCTTTTTTCAGATGGTAGAAAATTTAGGAAGGTGCAGTGCTGCCAGTTGGAGAGTTGTTATGAAACAAACTTTCAGGCAAAATTTAATTCCATCGCTAACTTAATTAGAAATGCTGTAAATGTTATATATGTGTCTGTTTGGGAGTTGTATATTTTAAACTGCCTGCAGCTGTCAACAGCAGTGCAGGCTGCTGCTCTAAAGCAACCACCCAAAGTGTTCTCCGTCCTTTATTCGCAGTGTCTGAAGTCCTGTCCTGCTGACGATGTGCAGCCAACCCACAGCTGATGCAAAATGCATTCCTCAAGTTAACTGCAAGTTCCCCAGGCTGCCTGCAAGAGAGAAACCCAGATCACGGGGAAGGGGAGCCCCAGCACAGTTGTATGAGCTGGATTGTGTGCAGTCAGCAGGTCCAGTGCCAAATAACCCTGTTTAGGGATATTTAGGCTCTTCTACCTGAAGAAGAAGCCTATTCAACTTCATCCTTCTCTCCCAGCCTTTTATACAAGTGGACAGGTTACTAAGTGGTACTTCGGGAGATAAACTCAAGGACTTTTGCATTAAATCAGTGACTACCAACACAATTACATCATGTAGCTAAAGGGAGAAATGAGATCTTTTTCCTCCTTTCCTCACGCTCAGTGACTTTCTTCAGACCATGTAGAAGTAGGTTTGATGCTCCTGAAGGGAATAAGGTTGACCTGAAGCAGAGCAGGGTTTTGTCACAATATTTTTACAAGTATATTAGAGTTAATTCAATGAAAAAATGATCCTGCACCTACCATCTCAATGGGTACCCTGGGGCTGATAAGTATAAGCCAAGTACCACATATGTGTATATTATGCTATGAGTATTAAGGGAGTGTGCTTCTAGACATACATATCTATGTTTTGTATGTAATATTACACATACAGAAAAGAGACAGAGATATTTCATCCATTCTTCTCAAGGAAAGGTTAGTTGATTTCTACAATTCTCCAAAGTCTCCCCCAAGTAGTTCTGACTTATTTATCTATTATCACTAATAAAGAAGATAGGATGTGGGACTCGAACATTCAAATACTGCAAAATCTTTGTCTATAGTACACATTTACATCATGTAGCTATACAGTATAACGAAAAAGCTATGTTTGTCAGTTTTGAAACTCTGATGGTGCTTTCCTCTTATACTGAAGAAGTTTTCTTGGTTTGGTTTTAGGGATTCAAAAGTAAAGCAGCTGAATCTCACAATTCTTGGATGACTTGGGATCTCAGTGTAGGAGTGATCAACACGGTTTCATCTGCTCTGATTTCACTCTTTAACATTGCCTTTATAAGCAGAATTGTATGTAATAGGTTGCATTGGACCATACTGAATATTGGTGTCTGCTCAAACCAGCTCCCTACTCAGCCTGCTTGTATTTGGAGGCATTTCTGCTCATACTCATACTAGTTTTAAATACTCCTGACTATGAGTTCAGACTCATGGGAGAAGAAAGGCAAACTTCAATTTGAAACTCAATTCAAGATCAGCATTTCTGACTGCATGTCACTTGTGGAATGAACAAAAAGCCTATGCTGAAACCCTACCATCAAGCAGGGAGGTTATTGAAGCTCTCATGGCTCCAGCTAATCTCTTATAAAAAGTGCATGAGGTTTTCAGAAGAGTTTTAAGTGCTGCAACACATATAGGACAGTAAACAATAGTGGCAATAAACAGTGGTAATATAAAATAGTTTATTAAAACAGAAGAAAACGTTCCCTTCTTTTTGGCCCTTTAGAAATTGTTTGCATTCTAAGTAGTTTCTTCTTGCTAATATTATAAAGGCAGAACGAAGGTACTTTCAGGTTTTCCATAAGCTCATCCATTCAGAAACTCCTTTATTCATAATTTAAGTAAGACATTTGTGTAGAAGTCAGGTCATGCAAAACTGCTTTCTTCTCATACCTTTTGTAACTTCTCTGGAGGAAAAATCTCTCTTTCCTTTGTGCACATTCTTGAGTTTCTTGCTCAGAAAGACTGCTCTTATTTATGAGAGCATTTGTGGCTGCAACAACAAAGCACGGTGAACAGCAGGCTTTAACTCTATATCCAAAGTTTTCAGAGAGGTAATGTGACAAGTGTCATGAGAGGTAGAAGTGATTACAGTGAACAGCATCACCATGCACCAGAAACCAAAGTTAGACTGGGTGTAAGGGACCCACTGCATGTGGATCTATTCAGTGTCTGAACTACGAGCCAGAGGTGTGCTCCTGCAGCAAGGGTCAGACCCTTTATTCTGGTCCTAGTACAAACAGGACAAAACAATGGCCCTTTCTCTTAATAGATAATAGGTACAGTTAAGGCTGTGCAAGGAGATGAAGCCAATACTCATCTCTGGGATACATAGTAATCTTGGCACCTAATTTAGTAAATTTTTTTGGAACATCCCAGCAACTGGAGGACTTTAAAACAGTGATGTAGTTGCATGGAAGCTGGTGAACTCTTCCGAAGCACGAAGAGCCACATGGGAGGGAGCAGAGAAGTACCTGACTGAAAATCTGATGTGATCTAGAGAGACAGACTCTGCAGCCTGAGGGACAGCAAGAGCTGACTTCTGGTTGAAGTGACAAATGAAGGACAAAGAGGGGATAAGAGATGTGAAAATGAAGGCAACTTACTCATGACTGATACCAGTTAAGGGTGGTGGGATGTAAGAGAAGCAAAGCAGTAATCATCAAAACCATTGAAAGGAGTTCAAGGTGGTTTAATCCTTTTGTCTGTTTAGTGCAGCTAGTCAGAGCCCTGTCTGTCGGAGCTTAGGTCCCTGAGCAAGTGGTCGCATTTGGAAAATACTGAATGTTGAAGATGAGTCATCCAGGTCCATGAGGTGCAGCTGCAACACGCTTGAGCCTCCCAGACTGTGGATGCACGTGATTTTCCAGTTATCCAGCCACGGTGCTCAGCAGCAGCATAGAAAGGGAGGTTGGTGGTTAACTCTGCTTTTGAACAAGAATGGAGACTTCCCTTCCTCAGTCACACCATGATCCCCACACCATGATCCCCACACCCAGAGCACTATACCACGCACTTTCCCGCTGTGACAGATCCAGGGACCTCGGTGCCGTTCATTCATCAGTGAGTGAGGCAGGTACCTGCAGCAATAGTTCTCACTCTGTGTGGCACGTAGATCCTTCTTACAGCAGGAGCGATAAGACTAAAGCATAAATTAAAGCCTGCCAAAATGAAAACGCACTTCCAAAAAGTGTTCGTTTGTGTGAGGATCATGGCTGGCAATTTACAGTGATGTTTAATTATGAAATTGCCATAGCAACTTTGTTAGTACTATAGAGTCACCCTGGTGATTCTTAAATATACCTCTGTATAAGGAGAAATGCTTATTCTCACACCAGAAGGAAGAATGTTTTTGTGGTTAAGATGCTTGATTAGTGCTTTGGAGAGCTGGCTCCCAGCTTTGATGCAGTCACTGTGTGGGACTTTGGGTTAGAGACCGATTTGAGCACTCTTTGCAGGATATCCAGAAGATGTAAATCTAATGAACTTTTAGTTTGCTGTAGTCAGGAAGAAGCTATATAGCTAGATACTGTCTGATTATGGAGCTCCTGTAACAGGCTCTGGTGTAACACCCTTTGGGTTGACTGGATTATTGGTTCAGGTGCCCATACCCAGAAACTGCCCTATTCTGGGACAGTTTATGCAATTTTAATGCTTGAGACCAAAAAAAAAAAAGAAAACAAAAAAAGAAGGGAAGTAATCCTGGAAGCAAGGTTGCATGAAGGACTCCCTCTGCCCCATGACGCCTTCACCTTTCCCCATGACCTTCCCCATCTCTCCGCCTATCTTTTTCTGCCCCAGCAACATGCCCACTCCTGTCAATATACGTGGCTAACACTTGAATTTCCTCAAGCTGAGGAGTGCCCCAACCTTCTGGGGAGCTCCATCTCCAATGTAAGTACTCCAACTGTAGTACTTACAGCAACAGCTCTGGAGTGCACACATTCTTAAAAGAAAGCAGCGTCATAAAACACTGGGGTAGTTTTTCTGAGAGGTTATGGGACTTTTAAGGACAGATTACACCATTGTCTTTTTGAGATGGTGTATATAATCTTTATCCTGCCATAATCTTTATTTTCCAAAGAGATGACCAAGAGGACCTGTTATTACATCCCTTTCAGCCTTCTTTTCCACTCTGATTACTTTTGTAAAGAGCCTGATCCTGTCAGTGTGTATGAGATGTGTTCATTGCATTAGACTGGGGACCCCCACCTTGTCCAGCTTCATGATCTCAGACCCCTTTAGTAAGGGCTAAATTTTTACTACTCAGTTCTAGAGACATGAACAAGGGGAAATACATGCATTTAGCTCAAAATACGCTTGTAGGTCAAAAACTGGGCAACAAGTGACTTTGCATACCTTGGGGTTTATTATTCTCAAACAGACATTCTGATCAAACATGTTTAGCTTTGAGAGGCTCTGAGTTTAACTTTCCATGATGACCTTATTTCTGATATTTCAGTGTGATAGCTAATCAAAGACAGCAAGAGATGGTGTCATACTATTTTTCTAGCTGCTGTTCGAGTGATAATTCAGAACCTGTTAAATTACATCCTCACTGATTTAATATTTGCCCAAACCTTTGATAATTAGATTACCTGTAGGCTTCCACTTTGGTTCATAGCATTTACTTTGGACTTTTTTATTATATTTCTCTGCATCCAAACAAGAACCATATGATTTCATTAACAAGTGACTTTTCTTTCATCTTAACAGAAAAACTAGCATGAGAAAAACCAATCTCCCTGGGAGACAGAACAGTATGTCTGCTCCTTAACACTGCAACAGCTCCACCTAATAAGATAGGACCTAGAAACACCTTTCCAGGACTGTAGACGTATGAAGGCAAGGGCAAGTTTGATTCCTGGTGAAGGTATGGGTCCTGCTCAAGTGCTGAATCTGTGCAAGATGCTTAATTTTGCTCCCAGTTACCCATTTGTGAAACAGGGGCAATTCTCTTGCCTTTCCCCTGAACTGCCTGTTGCTGTAAATTGTTGAGGAGTGGAGCTGTCTTATCACTAATGTAGATAATACTTTGCTCACCGGTCTCACAGGCACATTCAGATTTACTGAGGAGGTTACCCTGCTGCCCCCCTCCCAGGAGCAGCAGCTGGTAGAATACACACCTTATCTCAGTTTTGCAAACCCCATTCCCTGTCTCCTCCATTTAGATCTGCATCCACTCAATTGCAAGCACTATGTATAATGATATTATTCTCACTGTAAAATAACCATAGACTGATAACCCTCCTAACCTTGGCCAAACCCTTCTAGAAAATGAACCCTTTCTTACAAAATGAAGCACTTTCAGCTGGCAAGTTGAATACTTGGGTTTGGTTGTGGAAGTTGCCTTTGTTTTTCTTTTCCCCTTCTCCTCATGGAAATGCGTAACAGGCGGTTGACAAAGCATGGCTTTATTCTGGCTCATGAACCTCTCTATGGCTGTATTCCCTGGGGCTGTCCTGTTCACAACAGCAATGTGGTGCATGAGGCTGCATGCGAAGGCAGACCTGTTACCTTGAACTTCCAGAACTCAGGCCCAAAATAGACTTGTCTGTCTGCAACTCTCTGCGTGGTCACTGGCTGCACGCTCCTCGCCTGCGTAATCGGAGGATGATTCTTGCCTACTGCTATCTTGGCTGTGCGTGGGTGTTGTGATATATTTCTCTACATTGACTTTGGGTTTTTCATTTCAGTCGTCTTTGATTACTCTCCCCTCAATCTTTCAGGCCAAATAAGATGCTAATTAATAATGAACTGTCAGTGACAAACCGCTGCCTTTTGTTTCCAACAGTGCCTCTGTTTGTTAGGTTCACCTTCCAAAAACAATTAAATCAACGGAAAATAAAAATATATATTAAGAAATACAAAGCCTTTTTTTTTTTGTGGGAGATTTTGAAAAGGACATTTGTTGCTTGTTAAAGGAAGCTTCATTCTCTCTCATGTAACTCATATCTGGGAAGCCACTTCTCCCAGCCTGGCTACTTTCTGCTGTCCTGAAAAGATTTGAAATCTCAGGAGCTCAGCTTGAGTGGATATAAACACCGCGTTGTAAGGATGAGCTCCCTTGATCAAAGTAAAAGACTTCAGTTAACAGTGGTGCAAACAAAGTGATACCTAGATTGAAATGAAAAATATATCAGAATTGTAACAAAAGCCCAAGTGTTATCACCAAAGACTATTGAAATGAAGGCCATCATCATAGTTGGCTTTTCAGTTCCTGAAGTATTTTCCTGTGATGGGCCCCTGAGGACATCTCTTATCCATAATACTCTTTCTTATAGCTTTCTGAGAAATACAGCATGTGTCAGGAGAAAAATAAGGTCCAGAAGAAAAACTGATTCCCTAAGTTATGTGAAAAGCTAGAAGCTAGGGAGAAAAAAATTCACTGTCATTAAAGTTTTATCGTACACCAAGGTGAACAAAATAATCCCTTAAGATGCTATTTATAATGTTCAACCTGCTTCACTCTATTCCCCACCATTAATAAATACACTAGAATTGTAGTAATGAAATGGGAGTCTCAAATTAAGATCACCTTTTTCCTAATCCTGAGAACAGCACAATATTAAGCCTTCAGGGACAATGATTTCTGAAAGAGAAACTATTCATTAAAAACTTTAGGGGTGAAAAAAGGGGAAAAATATAAAAGGAAAGGAGCAATAAACTGTGTGTCCATGTGTATTGCTGGGAAATAAAATGCCGCAGCGGTACAATATTCTGGAATGAGATTGCTCACAATTCATCTTTTGGCACCTAACAGTAGCCATGAAAGACTGCCAGTGATACTGGGCTTGCACTAAAACCAGTGAGAGACAGATTTTTCCTGGTTGCAGCTTGTACAGCAGCGTGGGGAGCAATTCTTGGCTCCTGGGTCAGCTAGTGTGTACCAGTGGGTCTCTTCAATGCTGCCCAGTCTTAGCACCCCTGGAGTAATGCGTCTGTAGTATCCACAATGCACGTTGTGGATAACGTCCCAGTATCCACTGGGAGCACATTATGGCTCGGCATCCACATGTCCTTTGTGTCTGTCCATGACCACTACCATGACCTGTGCTGCAGCATCTGCTCTGTGCAAGGCATGTGGCCAGGCCAGTAGGCACCATAAGAGGAGCTGCGAACAATTCACACCGGCAACTTCATTTTAGTACCTGTTAAAATTATAATATCCTGCTGCTTCTGATGCTTTGACTGATTGCATCTGATAGACTTTTCCTTGCACTATTGGAGACCCATCACTCATCCCAACTTCGTCTCACATGTTCAGACCAGGCAAACTGCCACCCTGGGTTACATGCACCCAGGGTGGGTTGTGGGTGAAACTTTGCCTTTGATTTAGGTGAACAGTGCGGGACCTGGAATGTCCATAGCAAGGGCTATCCCACTGTTATACTCCCAAAAATAAGAGGAGATTTTGAGGCTAGGATCCTCATGTGATCCTGCAGTGTGAGTAACCGGGCTGAATACCAGTAGGTCCAGAAATTTCAGATGCAGAGAGCCCGAGGGTGAGCAGTGTGAGTGCAAAGCAGTGAGTCACCTCCCCTGAAGTCATGGTCTTAAGCACCCATGCTGAAATATTTGAGCTTCTTCCATGCCTTCTGCTACAAAATAAACATCTTTCAGCTCACATTGACATGTGGGAGTGCTTGTGGAGACCCTGAAGCCCCTTCTCAGGTTGAGCTCCTAATTTTGCACCATTCAAGTGTTAAAGTGTCACTGACTCAGAAACACATTCATTCTGGTCTCACATGCTTCTTACATCACTAACACCACCAAAAACTGCCGGCTAAATCTGGCTTTGGCTCATTGAGGATAAAAGTTGGGTATTACTAAAGATATTAATGACAGGACATACACATCCCAATATTACTCCGGGAGAGGGGAGGGGAGGGGAGGGG
>NW_008824283.1:212154-230351 GCF_000699105.1 Pygoscelis adeliae | reverse complement strand
GAGGAGAGGATTTTTGAGGAGAGGAGAGGAGAGGAGAGGAGACACTTCTGAGTTCCACTATGAATATAAAATGTTGGTGTTGATGGCTTAAAAACAGAGATCTGAGAAAATGAAAAGGGATTTATTCATGCAGTAAGTGCAGCATTTTTGTGTTCTTTATACCTAATGTATCAAAATTGAGTCTACCCATCAAAGGTGTCCATTCAATGAGATATCCAAGAGTAAATATTCACAAGAAAATGCTGTGTTGATTTCAGCTGAAAGATTGCAAAATGAAGTATGCTCTTATATGCAGAAAATAATCTGCAAGAAGAAGGTGGCCTACAGGAGGTGTTAAAGGAATTAATATTTGCGCATTTGGCAGCGTATTATTCTCCTATGGACACTGGTACGGTGATTTATGCCCTTCTTTTGTCAGAGAGGGATGAAATCTCTGACAGCACTGCAGACTGAATTAAATTACCATCTACTTATGGTAACAACACTTACTGTAGTACACATCCTAGTCAAAATTACTTAAACATTGACAAATACATGGAGAAACAGTGTGCACGACTGCATTGTATAACCTATAGAAGTGTCTGAGCTAAGTGCACTGGTTTTGATATAGAGAAGGGTAGGCTATTATGAACATCAACATGGCAAAATAACCTTTTAAATCCTTTAGATCCCAAAGTACTTTACGCATCTTTACTAGAAAAGAAATATATTGTGTCAATATATCCTACGGATAATACTAATGAATTAAACTTAATTTGTAAACATTTGGAAGACACACTTACCTGTACTGATGTGTTTGCTTGTATAGGGATTTTTAAATTTGTGTTAACAATCAGAACTAGTCACTCAGCGAAGGGCAACAAAAGATTCATCAACTTCCCCCAGCTCTACAGCTTGTATATTGACAGAGCAGTGTTATTCTTCACAATAAATATCTCAAGAGTGTCCTATAAACTGAAATGTGTTTGCATAGGGTTAGAGTAGTTGCAGTCAACAAACATATTTATTGGTTTGTTGTTATTTTTTGGTAAATTCACCCTAGGAGGAAAAAAGGCCAAATTTATTAGAGAATTATTTCCTATAAGAATTTCAGCCAGATCTTAAATGATGTTCTGCACCGAAGTTATTTTTTGTGTGCAAAATTAGAGAGTTCAGATACTTTGAAATCTCTCATTCACCTCTTAGTCACCTCTCCTGAGATGTGTCTTGAATAACAATGGAATCAAAGTCATTGTGCTTAGTATTTTTTTAGCCACTGACTTGAGCTTGCAAGATCTGTATAATAACAGCAGAAATATTCACAGCTGACTAACTGACAAGGGGTTATTTATGGATCAACCTCTGAAGGTTTTCGTATTTTAAAAGTTCAGAAGGTAAAAGTTCCAAAGTTCTTTGCGTGTCTCTGTCTTTAAGGGTCTCTAACACAGAAGCGGACCCTGCTTTTGCAAAATGTTTTTCGTTTTCCCATTCCTACAACAGCCTTCCTAAAGGAAGAGCTAGGGAGGTAAATGAAGCTTGCTTTATGATAAGGCCTGACAAACAAATCTCTGGGTTAGCTGTCTGGACTAAGCTGACCCAGCTGACTGGGTTAGCACAAGGCTGGGGCTGTGCAGACGTGTCCACGGATAGGGAAGAAAATAGATTAGGATACGGCTCTCCAGAAAGAGAATCCATCACGGTATGTTTTACTTGTTATGGGAAAGCTTAAGACAAGCTATGTCCTTTGTGATTTGCACAGCCCCTGAGCCAGAGCAGTGACGTTTTGGCATCTTTTCGGTGTTCTCCTAAAAATAATAATTTGAATGAGCTGGTATCAGTTGGTCCAGTCCCAAGGAAGGTGCTATGGGGTAGAGAAATCACCTACATCTCGTGGTGCCTTGCGAGTGTCCCTTCTCCAGACAATGCCCCCGGTCAGTGGTGCTTGAGGGAACTTTGTTCTTCAGAAACAAAACTCCTTCCCCTTTTTTCTTCTCAAAGAGTCGCAGCTGAACTGAATCCAAAGCTTCTCCTCTTTGCTGCTGCAAGGTGTGAGCGGCTGAAAACTGTATGTGGGTACTATATATAGAACAAGGCATCTTCCAAGGGACTGGCTGTCAAAGAGCTGCAAGCACCTGCCTCTTCCCTTCCCCTCTGTTTCTGTCTGTGTCTGTAGAAGGGAGAGGGCATCGGACATGTTTACCACTCCAGACTGCTCAGCGTGACGTAGCCTTTCCACATGAATGGTAACAGAACATTTCACAGATTACAAAAATTTAAACACTCAAGCCCAGGAGATGTTCAGGGTGGGGGCAAGGTGCTGCTTGCACTGATGCAGCCCAGGCAATGCAAGGCTATCAAGCTTCATAGTTTTCATAGAAATCCTTCAATATGCTACCAACAAATGGCTGGGTATCTATTAACTACCTCATTCACAGCAGGAACACATTCTCCTGCCATTACTGAATTCTCTCTTTTGGCTGCAGAGAATCATCGCCCCATTGGGGGTAATACTGCAGGAAAACCCCAGGATGTAAATATCATGTAGTTTGTGTTCCACTCCTTGAAATGTCACTGTTAATGCACAGTTCACCATAAACTGTGTGAAATCACAGCACCACTGTTAGTCATTTGTTGAACTCACTGCAAGTTAAATGCTCTTTTTTCCTCTTGTGTGTTTTGCACAAGGTGGATTTTCTTTCCCTTTTGTTCCAAATACTATTCAGGCCCTCAGTGTTTGATGTTTGAACTCAGATGGGCTCAAACTGAGTAAACAAATTGTTCATCTTCCTATTTCCTTTAATGGCAAAGAGAAAGGACTGCATGGTGCCACTAAGCAGAGAAGTTTGGACTTCTGGTTCAGGCACTAAATCCAGTCTGGGAGAAGCCGGGATAAATTCCTGTATGATCTGACACAAGTCACGAGATCATTTTGTGTTCAAACAAGCCATTTTAAATGCGCTTTTTTTTTCAGGCACCTTCCCCAGCAGTCATGAAGAAGAATGAGAAAGACAATGACTGTAGCAACAATTAGCTGTGACTGAGCTCTCTATAGAAATTAAAAAAGAAGTTATGCTTTCCTTTGCTAATCTAGAATTCAGCATCTGGCCATGTCTTTGCAGCTCCAGGCCTTGCAATTATTTTTAGATGACCAAATGCACTGGTATAATTCCCAGGTCCTCCTTGCCACATACTCTTTTTCACTTAAAAAAAACAAGGAATACAGGTTTTAAGAGTAGAAGTCACTATTATGACCATCTATTCTGAGTTTTTGCATAGCACAGGTAAAACATCTTTCCTGGTAATTTCAGCTTTGCACAATGAATTCTGATTCATCAAAGGCATAGTTTTACAAGAAAAGTCTCACATGAAGAGGAACTCTCTGTACCCCCAGCTACATTATTCCAATGCTTTGCTAGTTTAAAACATCATTTAAAACATCCAACTATTGATTCTTCTCCTGCTAGATTAAAGTGTTATTTACTGTGAGAATTATCTTTTACAAACAGGCTGTACACTCATCTACTCCCTGTTTTGTCTCCATCTGGATAACTGAGTAGATTATGCCCTTAGTCTCTTACTACACAGTGCATTTCCCAGAGCTCCGCATATTCCCTCTAAGCCCTCTTCTGTACTTTTGCGTGTTTTCAGCCACAAACCCAGACCACAAAGCACTCCAAACAGCTCTATAAACCTGTGCTGTCTCATCCTTTGCACTACCACACTCAACCCTATCCAGGCAAAAAAGCATTAGAGAAACTCAACAGATTACAAGAGCTGAAGGCCAGGAATGCAGAACGTTTCTATGAGGCTTTGCCCGGACAAAACATCACAGCTTGTTCAGAGGCTTGTTCATGTCAAGTATCCTGCCGTTCAACATTGTCCCCCCGGGAGAGGCTATATACTGTTAAATTTTGTTACTGTGTTTGAATAGTTTCTAATGAAGGCATCTCTTCCCTTTTCCCACAGTAGAAAGGGAGGTTGACTCTTTCCATTCAGCCTGCATCATGAGCTAATATTACCCCCACCCTGTTATATTTGAGCACAGCTTCCTATTTGTATTGTTTTCCCACTAGCCAGAAGCAAACAGGTTACAGTGTTGCATCTGCCTGGATGTGACGGTGTCACAAATTCATAGGTACACAGAAAAAGAGGGGTGTAATGAGGTCTTTCTTCTGGATCAGCACCCCTCAGCACCACAGAGAGGAACCAGTGCAAGAGGCCTTCTGAGATGATCTCAGTAGAGAGGTTAAGGGTGCTATGAGCGGCAGACACCAAGCTCTCACCCTTCCAGGGAATCTATTCAGAAGCATATCCTGGTGTTTTAGGCGCAATGTGAAATAACCATTGCAGCTGCAGTCTTCCTGGGGTTCACTTCCCTTGGAAAGAACAGAACTCTTCAAGCTATGGGAGTCTAAGAGACTATTTGTTCTCTCAAGGGCATCTCTCCTCTAGTCAGAACAGATTTGTTTCATATATGAGTGTTTCTTTTAATTAAGTGAGCTTTTCTGTTATTAAAGATGCAAGATTGTTTTCACGGACAAATAATGTGTTTTCTATTTTCCCTCCCTTTAAACATAATTTCTGCAAATCTACTTTCAAGGTGCTGATTTCTACAGAGCATTTTGCCAGTGTTCTTAATGCTCTGCAAACTAAAAAAAAAAGCTTCTGAAAAAAAGGCATTCTTACTGAAATGCAAGCTTACAGTAAAATCACAAGGAGTACTTTGTTTGTTTGTTTGTTTGTTTGTTTGTTTGTTTAAAATGTTGTTAGTAAAATATATAGGAAAATGTCTTTTACCAGTTGTACTCTTCTGTCCAACCAACAGTAAAAAGCATCCCTGACCGTGCTTGGCTAAACACCTTACCGATCACTATTCTTGGATAGGACTTGCCCTTTTGATTTCCTCACACGTTTCCATTAAAGACCACTACCCTTCTGCAAGTCTGCAGCCTTTCATGGGAAGGCTACGAGAAGCCTCTCAATGCAACGAGTCAGTGGCCTTAACCTACAGCAAGCATTCCTTTTGAGGGTAATGATTTTACTCTGTATTTTAGCCATAAAATTACTCCACCCTATCAGACCATTTTTCATCAGCCTTTTGGCCATTGATAACACTTTTCATTTTCAACTTTGATACTCTTGACTCTTTCAATCCAAAACCTTCAGTGACTCAATTATAACTTCAGAAATATGAATTTCCAGTTCAAGGAACAAGGCAGAAATCTCCTTTTCTGAAAAGACTCTGATCTATCACTATTTTAATCCTGAGTGATGAGGTTTTGAATTCTTACAGAGGAAAAACTTGGGAAAATAATTAGGTACTCAAGAATTGGAAATAAGATAGCCTTGGGTAAACACTGCCAACTGCCATCAGTGCTAGAGGAGTTGCTTATTGTGCAGGGTAGCTTTCACAAGGTAAGTGACCTTGGGGAACTGCTCCTCCACCTCCTGTAAAAGCACCTTAAGATAAGGATTATTCAGAGACTGCAGACATGGAGATCATCTGAAGTTCAATCTAATTTAAAAATCTTACAACTCAGTGAATGTCCCTCATGCAGACAAATGAGTATCATAATCTATACTAACCCTACCTCTCTTTGCCATCCTTTGGCTTTCCCTTTTCTTAAGATGTATCCTTCATCCCATTCTGTCAGTATAATAGCTGATGGATGCATCTATATGATTTTAATAGGGTTGGAAAGAGAATGAACTCTGCTCTGGGCAAAATACAACTCTGTTATTGTATCCCTGAAACCTCAGATTCCATCATAAGCCTATACGTAGAAAAATAATTCTAGTATTATTAATAATTATTATATTATATTGTATTCCATTATGCTAGAAAACGAGTTCTTTCCATCCTTTCTCCTTTTCTACCCTCTTTAATGAAATCTCTTAGATTGTGCATCCAAAATTCTCAGGGTGGTCTCATCTGTTTTCTTCTGTTCATGTAGTCTTTAGAGACTTAAGTCTTCGGATATCACTCGGAAGACACTGAAAACCCCAAATGTCAACAGATCTGAAAATTTAAAAGATTAACTTTACTTAACAGTGTTTAAGTTAACAAGGACATCTGCATTTTTCATTGCTGCCCTTAATACAACAATTTGCCTTTAAGTCGCCCAGCCGGAGTGATGGAAGACAGGAATATGAAAAAACGCAGTAAGAGAGTTTTCAGACTGGCTGTAGATTCAGTTGAAGCTGAAGAATTGCTTTCATACCTAATGACAGTAGGCAATCAGATTGCAGTATAATGCTATCGACACACTTATCCAAGTTGGTTTTGTTAGCTTTTAACAAAATTATGGTGGATATTTGAACATGATTATTAATCTAACAATACTGACATTATTTTGGGCAAAGTTGTATTAAGAAGTGTTGTTTTCACAAGGTCTCAGATGCATGGAAAACAAAACCAGCTTTCAGATACGCCTCTCTTCACCCTTAATTCTCAAGGTCCTGATGTCCTCAGGCTCTGAATGTGTTACAACACTAGCCTACATCATCATAAACTAAAAATGTTCCAACCAGCTCCTTTAAAAATTAAAAGAATGAAAGAAATATAGAAAATTGCTATGACTCAGAATCCTTGCAACTTCCGATTCAGAATCAGCTACACACAAAAGCAATGGCAAATGATCCTTTCAGATAATTTCTGGTCCATTTGAAGAGGTAAGACTGGAGTTTTCCAAAAGATGACAGTTTTTCTGAGTCTCCCAAGCCAATGAACCCAAATATTCCAAGGTAAATTAGGAAAAATTGCAAAACCAGGTTCCATTAGACTGTAATTCCAGTAGAATCACATCAGTTCATACCAAGCAAGGTTCTCCAACACTTTTTTTTTTGCTAGTAGTGGTTTTCGTTTTTTTAATCTCATCAGAGGATGAGATCTAATCTTGCAGGATTAAAATTCCCTGGAATAATCTGTATATTTTGGTGAGTGCCTAAGTACTCTTAGTGCTTTTATGACTTGGGTAACGTGCATTCGTAACCTGCATCGCTCATAAAAGCTTGAAAGGTGTTTTATTGCTATATTTATGTTGTAAAGCTGCCTGTAACCCTGGAGCTTCTTACAGCGTGTTGTTAAAGATACTTTGCAATCACTAGACTGCTTACAACAGGTTCATTGGTTGTAAACACTGGCCTGGTTGTTATTGGTTGGATTTTTTTCATCTGATTGCTCATTATAAGTCCTAGATATTCAGCGAGGTGTTACCTGGACTTTCCTTAAATGGATTCTAGGTAGTTTATTGTGTATATTTGTATATACACACTCAATAATATAGATTAATATTAAATAATATTTGGCAAAATTAACTTATGCACTTTTCCACTCTGTTCTGAGATACAATAACTGTGACAGCCTACAGGCATCCTATTTGCTGCTGTTGTTGTTATTATTATTATTATTATTATTACTATTATTATTATTATTAAGTAGTGGTGGTGGTGTTTTCATTTGATGGATTATCTTTTATCATGTATTGCTTCTTTTAACATAGCTCACTTTCTGTGTAATGCTCAATATTCACACCGCTAACAAGCACAATTATACATTCTAGCCTCTCTATGCCCAGAGCCTTAGTAAATATTGATTGAGATTAATTTAATAAAAAGAATAAGAAAATAGCCCCTTGTCCAATGTGAAAATGAGCAAAATATAGACCAGAGGGGGGAAAACAACAAAAGATTTAATTAAACCTTTACAAGACTTTGGAAGTAATTTTCAACTGTTTCAAGTGGTTTTTTTATAGCGAAGGTGTTAGCTGCTCTTCCAACTAGAAGATAATATTTGTTTTTTTCTTTTATATGTATGTAAAGCAAGAATTGGGATTGCTACATCATGTAGCTATTTTCTTACAGCCTTTCAGACAGCTGAGCAAGACAGCTTCGAGTATATCTGTCTAATATAAACTGTGGCCCTCTAGTAGTCTCTTCAGATTTTCTTTTTCAAAGTAGTGGCAGCAACAAGTAAGTTTAGCAAAAAGCACCAGGCGCAGAGGAGAGGCAGGTTTCTGCTTGGAATAAGTTTCTAATAAAAGAGAGATTTTATCTGGTTCTTACACTTAATTAATGTCTCCTGCTCTTTTGTGCTGTAGCTTCTCGCATCCTCATCCTCACCTCAGCCCTATGTCCTAAAAATGCCACTGGTCTTTTCACTTCCAAAATGTAGCCCTGCCACAGAGCTTCTCATTCAGCAGCAATTTTGAAGATCACAATATCATTCAGAAACCAAACAGGAAGAAAAAATACTCCAAGAGAAGGGAAACCCCATTTTTCCCCCTTTTGTTGCTGAAATACATGAGAACTGAAATGGATGTGCTATTCTGCTCTAGCACAAAAGGATCTTTGTCTCTGCTTCCCCGATACAGTTCTGTCACTCGGCAAAAACAATGCCGTAAATTACTCCATGCTGATTTAATAAAGTGACCTGGCTTATAGCCCAGCAAAGCAGATGGCATTATAGATTATAGGCTAATGCCTTGAGGGAGGCCCAATAAAGCAAGATCTTCAGAAAAAAAAACAAAAGAAGGAAAAGGGCTGCAACCAGTGTCTGTAATATCTTTCTTAGCTGGCAGGATTGATACAGTCATGATAGAAAATGATTACATGTCTCAAACAACAAAATATTAAATGGCATTGTAAAATGCCTTGCACACCAGGAGAATTTGTTCCCCGAGACGTAAAGCCTGAAGTCCCTGAGCCATTTTGGAGAGCAAGCGGTGTCCCCATGGAGGAGGCAGTGTGCTCACTGCGGGATGCTGGTCACACCAGGACAGCAGAGGCACGCTTCTGACCTCACCGTGGGAGACACCAATTTAAGCTGCACAAGGAGAACCACCATGAGCATTTTACCTTGTAGGATCTTTAGGTTTGCAGGTTCTTTTCCCATCTGCACCAGGACCCAAGGTGTTTCCACCGTTTCATGGCTTAGTTCTCTTGAGTCAGTAGCCTGGAGTTATGAACATATTGATATTGCAAACTAGGGATCTCATTGTCTGCTGCTTTCATGTACTCCTTCTTAATCTGATGGCAGTATCTACCTTTTGCACTAATTTAAGAGAGTCAATACGTGGAGGGAGAGTGCGAGGTTGCTCGCTGACACCACAAGCGAGTTGTATTTTATCATCCTAACAAATAACACAGGGCTAGAGGGTCTGTAGCTACTCAAAGCGGGTCAGAACTTCGGTCCTAAGTCTCATACAGAAATCAGGAAACACGAGCACTGAGCTGCTGTGACCTCTTAAGTGATTACAATCATAATCCATTGTGTACTTGTTTGTAACAGATCCATTTCTGTAAGCAGTTGAGTTTAATTGGGCCACAGCTGGTGTTGGCTAAGTACATGGAAAGCAGGGGGGTGAGGGGAATGGGTTTATTGACTCAACAGCTCTCTTTAAAGTGAAGTTTCACTGTTTGATGATATCTGCCTTATTTCTTTTAGCTCATGAATATTTACACAGGGCTGCTGGCCTTCAGAACAGGAATTACAGTGTGGGACTCATTATATACATCTCCATGGCAGTCTGGGAAAAATCACCTCTTCCCACCACATGATTGGTGCTTCCATATCAACTATGTGGCACTTTGGCACAAATCCTTGTACAGAGCCCTCCCCAGCTTTGAACCACAGGTCTATAGCTGTCTACTGGTCCTTCCCTACCGACTAACCCTCTTTCAGGCTGTGCCTGTGCAGCTGGTTAAAAACCAGACCACCTGCTTTTTTGGTGGTGGCTGAAGAAGGGATGGCATGTCTCGATTTTGTAATTAGCACCAGAACCATCCTCCTGTCTTCAGCATCTTCTGCCTCCAGATCTGGACAGGAAAGGCTCCATACAGACACACAATGTCCTCTGCCACCTCCATCCATGAACCTGAGGAAAGAAAATGCAGAGGGGCAGAGCCTGAACTTTTCAGAGCAGTTTATTCAAGGACTGTGGTAAACCACTGATGACTTCAAAGATCTTTTGATTTTTTTTTTTATTTTATGCTCTCTGCCTGGTGCAGTTTGGTGTGGGAGGTTAACTGAGCGAGACACTGTCCCATCCAAGAGCTCAAAACCAGCGCCCCAGCAAAAATAAGGACAGCGAACAAGAGAGAAGTCAGGCTGCAATTTTTAACTGCCTATCCTTCTCTTCTTTTCTTCTTCCCCTTGTAATGTGATTATTTTCTCCTATCAACAGAAGCTAATCTTTATCCTCGGCTCTTTCCTTCCCTACAGCTCATACACCTGTTGCTCTCAAGGTTCACAACTGCAACCACCAATGCCCAAGAGGAGTTGGAGCGTGCACATGATTGCACAGAAAACATCTACAAGGACATGTTCCCAGCCCTCCATTCATCTCCTTTGGCAAGGAAATTCTCAGCTGAACTCAAAGAAATGATGCAGTACTGCAGCAAACAAGCTGCTTTATGTCTGCTGTCTCACAGGGTGTGCATGAGGACACGAGGAGCGGGGAGAAATGCTAAGTAAGCAGAAAGAAAAGCCAGCATAGAGCGTGGCCCCATCCCACAATACACTGTGATGAATACCAGTCTGCATGATACCACTCTGTGAACTTGGTGTCGTTTCATATCTGTGATATATTTTGGCCATACTTAGCCTGCAGATCAATCAGCCTGAGCATCCTCATCACTCTGTTGCACACTGAGCCTAGATTAGGACTTATAGATCACAGTGAAGATCTCAGTGCTTCCCTCTGCAGCAATTCACTTGATGGTGATTCCTTGCATTTTGTGGCTGATCTTCTAAGAAAGACTCTGCAGGTGGTAATTTCAGACTTTCTGTAGTGGCAAATCCTTTGCCACGCTGATTTTCAGCTGTGGATCTGGTGGGCAGTGCCTGCAGCAAAGGTGGCATACCTACAGCGGATGTCAGCAAGTCAAAGGTGTGGGAAATAACTTCCTCCTAAGGTAGGCAATTACCACAGCTTTATCCGATGATTAATTTGTCAGACACTAAAAATTAATCTGCTGAGATAATAAAACCCTACAGCAAAGTTTTTACATTGGTGATCGCTTACTTACACATGGATGCCATCAGGACAGCTCGTGTAGGTGCCTGACAGCCTTTGGTGTGCCTCTTAACAGTAGCTCATAAAATATCTGGTTAAAATTCAGATATTTCTCCCTAGTAAAGCTGGATGGTGAATATAAAACCAGCCAGTGCACAAAGTCCCTCTGAACTGCTCCTTCCCTTTCCCTCTGCTCGCAGCCCTCCTATGAGCTTTCTGTGAAAATCCTAACTAAATAAGATTACTCTCCTGTAAAGATATTCCCTTTCAAAACCGCTAGTGAGCGATCCTTGCTTCACTTCAGCGTGCCTTCCCCTCTCTGCCTTGTTCGTCACATTGAGTTAATGCTTCGCTGAACAACTATACATCCGCTTCCCCTCAGAAGTCAGCTCTTGCATCCCCACCAAGCCTCCTGAGGGCTTGAGCTATGAGCTAGCAGAAAAAACTCTCATTAACTGGGGGCTGCAGGTTCTTTGTCCTGTACCTTCTCCACGACAGTGTGTCATCTCATTTTGTAAATGGAAAGGGTACAGAGAATCCCAGATTTGGCCTCATGAGATGAAGAGCATGACAAACAATCTCTCACGTGGGCCAGGCCTGGGACAACACTTCTCTGCTCTTTTTCAAATGCAGTCATTTTAATCCCTCAATTTGTCTGGCTTCTGCAGCTCTAAAGCACTTTAGGGAAAGTGCTGGAAATGGAAAGAAGAAAAAGCAAGGACACCTATAACATCTTTCATCTGAAGGATGTTTGTAAGGACCAGGACTGATTCACAGCACCCAGCATCCTGTAAGCATCAGCAGCATGTGGGTATCTGACACCTTTGTGTGCCCTTTGAAATCTCAGATGACTCATCCAATGAGATACAGAAGATTATATATCCATTTTCAAGATAGAGAAGCTGGGGCGCAAGGAGCTCGTCCTTGCTTTAATTTCCTGACTGAGCAGCACAAGCAGAAAGAGCACTGGGAGAAGAGGACTCCCCACCTCCTGCGCTGGCCACCAGGAATTTGGGGCTGATGAACCATCCAGCTTTGTGAAATGTACAGTTATGTTGCCAAAGGAATAACCCACCACAGGGTCATGTTAGGAACTCTTTGAAGATGTGCAAAGGTAGAAAGAGGAGAATGTCTGAGTCTGACCCAGGAGAGGCAGGGGAGCCGCTGGCCAAACTGAGGACCCGAGTGAACTCCCCGAATGCAGGGCAGCAAACTGGGGCTGAGCTTGGTGAACACCCAGCCCAGAAATCAGCTCTGTGAGAGCCTCAGAATGAACTGTCATCGTCTAGTTAGCTCTATTTTAGGTAAGAGAGCAAAGGAAAATAATCTGAACTATTCATAGTTTCAGCTATGCAGCTACCATTTAAAATAAAAACTTTTTTTTTCCAGCGAAAGTCTGTTAGAGTACTAAGATGCTGTGGAAAATGGAGACAATTTTGAATCCACAACAGGCATAAATGCTCTGATTTCCAGCATTAGGAATGTCATTACAAGCATTTTGTCTGCTGTTAAGAATGTGTGATACGTCACTGCATAAACACTGAGGAAATAAACATAGTTCAAGGGCTTACGCTGGGAGTAGTTCAATTATTAAAACATGGTAGTGCTATTATGCCCCAAACAACCATTGCTGTGTCTAAAGGAGACATCTTACTGGCATGATCTGTGTTCAAGACCTCTGAAATAAATCTTATTTGGAGCATGTCATAATAGCAGTGGTTTGTAATACAACATAGCTCTGTGTGTGTGCGTGTGTGTGTATTCTCATTTCCTTAAGTGTCACTGTTGTACATAAGGACAAAACTTGTTAACACTTATGAATATTTATAAGCAAATTTCCAATGAATATTTCACAAAGAAAGAGTTGCTTATATTCTTATTAATTAAAAAAAGGAATAATGTTGCCCCCTGAATGTTTTTTGACATGCTGATAGAGGGGAAAGTCAATGCAGTGGGTTTAATTCTGCCCTTGCATACAAAGCCAGTGGGTGGAAAAAGTGAGTCCCATTGGGCCAAACAATTACTTAAATTATGTCATATCACATCCAATACAAGTGAGTCAGATAATAGGCCAAACTCAGATCTCACTGAAGGCAGTGGGAGCAAGGGGAAAGTAGTGAGACTCATATTAGTATTGCATTCAGTGGGTGTAACTAGGGAGGCGGGAGAAGAGAATTGACTCCCACTGTGTCTTTCACCTTAATTTATACCTTCCTGGTACTTTCTTTTTTATGTGCTTCAGGAGGTCATTTTATAGAATATCTAAAAAAAATTCTTAGTTCTCCTGTAATTAAATTACACAGTGGCTGCAGATGCTGGTCTCTGTTCTACCAATGAAAATAAGTAGTTTTTACAAAATTTAATGGGTTTGTATGGCTTAAAAATGTGCGAGATGAAAACTAATCTTGATATTTTGAAGAAAATTCAAGCAATTATACATTCAACACGAAGTCAAAGTGTAGGAATTATGCTGTTTCTCATTTTGTTTTAGCTTAGGCCAGGTTCCCTGTAAGGCTCAGCACACAGTCTCACACTTGCAGGAGGCAATGCGTTGGAGGGCACAGCAGGCCAGGTGCTGGAGAAAAGCGGACCCTTCCTTCAGTGAGAGTGCTGGTTTTAGCCAGTTTAACCTAATCAAGAAACTCCCTAGGTAATTTCTAATAACTTATGAATAATAGAAATGGAAGCAGTAATAAGAGCTCTCCAGGTCCTCTTAGTCTTTCCTCATAGATTTGAAAGTATTAGTAAAGAAGTTTCTTTTTCCTACAGCTCCACTGCATGCTGGAGTCCTCAGAGTCCTCTTGAATATTTCAGAGAGTTCAATAACAATGGGTAACACACCACACCATTTTAATTAAGCTTGATGTGCACTGACCTTGAAATTGGATCAGAATGTCTATTTACTGACCGTGTTGTAGCTAAATTCAACAATTGATTTTCACTAGTTAGACTGGAAATGCCAGTGAGCAACTCCATGTAATTTCAGTTTGTCACTGGAGATAGTGGGGCCCTTCAGGGAGCAATAAATGCACTTATCATAAGTGGGAAAGGATTTTTAAATATTTCTATTTAACTAGCACGGGGAGGAAAAACTTTGGTACCTTGATGTTGCATGCAGAGAATGTCAATAAAAAAAAATCTATTTTTAGTGCCTATCATTTGGACACTGAAATCATTTCACATTGAGTTTCTTGGTGGCACTGTGACACTCACAAAAGTCTTACCTCCAGTTTACTACTGGGAAAATTGAGGCAACAAGTAATTGAATAACTTGTCAAGATCAAATGGAAAGACTATCGTGTTGCAGAATATTGAAGGGCTTTTAGTTTTTTTCTTTAATGCAATGTCAGACCCCAAATTTTATGAGCGAATATTCCTCTCTGCCATTGTAAATGCAGGTTAAGGCCACTGATATCTATGAGAGTCATCAATTTAAATCTTGGGCATACGAGATCACAGTCAGCCTTTAATCTCTTGGTTCTTTTAGATAATACAGGGTATATTTCTGCAGTCTGCTATCTTTTTCTTCATCTTAACTGGGATGTTATAAAACACAGCAAATGCTATTCCCTTTTCAAACGGACATTAGTTGTTTTGACTGAGTGATTTTACCTTACTCCTGTTACATGTTGTGCTACACTGTTTTCAGGAAGAACAGAAGGTAGAAAGCAGTGATTCTTCCTTGTTTCAATCACATTTCACAGTAAAAACTACCAGGATTAGAAATTCAGAAACAGCTTATTTTTCTCCCAGTTAAGCTATTCTTGCTGTAGTTTTTGCACTGTTGTCAGTGGAGCTGCTCTTGATACGCAGCAGTCTGAGCAGCAAGGAGACCCAGTGTGTACATAAAAAGGCTATTTGTTCAAAATTTGCTCATGGAGCCTTTCTCATATTCCTCTTCAGTTTTCATCTGGGTCTTCACCTTTTCTGTAAGTACACCTCAGTAGCATTATAGCTTTATGGTATACATGTAAGTGCTTCAGTTCAGGAAATGGAGCAATCTCGGTTTGCTATAAATCAGATAGAAGGTTCACGGGCAGATCTCTGTGGGACAAGATATTATATAGAGTACAACAAATAAGGACAGAGCTGCCCTGCTATCACATGACTGTGTATGAAGGTTGAAATGTATTGTACAAAAAAATTGTGTACACAAACAAACCTGGTTTTGGTATCTGCAACAAATTTCTTTTGTGCGGTCAGTTTTTCTAAGAAGAAAAATGTCTTGTATTTCTTTGTGCTGATTGTTCTTCTTTGTTGGCAACACTTAAAGCCAATCCACAAGCTGTGTAACTGGCTGTTCATCTCCCAAAATGTGGTTTTCCCACATGGAGGACCTCATTTTTTTAGTGGATCTGCATGATGAGTATTGCATCCACATGTGAAGAAGACAGGGAGTCCAAGTATATAAATGAGTCATCTCCCATCATGATGAAACACATGGAGAACTCACTCATGCTGGACTACAGTGGAATCAATGCAGTCAGCTCAGTAGGAAGTGATCCTGGCATGGGATTTTTTTAAGCCCCTGTCCTGAGCTGTTAGACTCAAATCCTAATATATGAAAAACAGGATGATAAATCCAAGACCATAGAATCAAAGAGTGAAACTTTTCTGGAAATGTGGCCTTGTCCACTGAGTAAAAGATTGAACTCAGTTATCTTCTGGAGGACAATTTGGACCCAAAACAGTACTGCAGACTCAGGCTTCCTGAGAAGATGGACATTGGAAGAAAGCTAATCAATCTTCATGTCCAAACCCAGTCCAAAGCAATTAACAAAAATCACAGAGAACATCAATACAGTAGGAATTCAGCTGTTGAAGTTTTCGTAAGTAACATTGCCTTACAGTGGTGTAAGTTCAGTTTGGGGCACAGTCTCCTTTGCTAGTATCAGGGGTCAGAGACTTTGATTCGACAGCGTGTTAGTCTTTCGCTGTTTACTGATCTGTGATTTCTTTTATATTCACTATTTCTCACAATCTCTCTGGTATCTTTCAAGAGGTGAAGGCCTTAATGATTCATCATCGCCTAGAGAAAGACACCAGACAGAAACAACAAGCCAGTGAACCAATGGCTTGGTTCACTTTCTCCCTAAAGTTTCCATTCCACTTGAGAGTTTAAACTGCCAAATCTCTATAGTTTTTGAAATATTGGTACAAGAATAAGGCAATTTTTATGAAGAATGGTCAATGAGACAGATAATTAGGTTCTAAGGGAAAGAATTTTTTTCATTAATAAAGATCAAGCTAAGCAATTAGTTTTATATAAAATAAAACTGCTCCCAGGAGGTTTTCTGAGCAAAATTTTAAAGTTTGTTTCAAAATGGCAGTTTTTTCATTTAGAAAAATTAGCTCCACTGTGGACCTCTTCATGGGCTGCAGGGAAATATCTGCTCAACCATGATCTCTCCCATGGACTGCAGGTGAATAGCTGCTCCACCATGGTCCTTTCCATGGGCTGCAGGGGAATATCTGCTCCAGCCCCTGGAGCACCCCGCCCCCCTTTTTGTCTGGCTTTGGTGTCTGCAGGGCTGTTTCTCTCAATTTTTTCATTACTTCTCACTGCTGTGCAGCGTTTTCCCTGTCTTAAACATGTTTCCACAGAGGTGCCACCAGGTTGGCTGATGGGCTCCACTGTGTGCTGCAGTGGGACTGTTGCAGGGACATCTGGGACCAGCTGTGTCTGCCACAGAGCTGCCCCTGGTCTCTCCTCACAGAGGCCCCTCTGCAGGCCCCCGCTGCCCACACCTTGCCACAGAAACCCAGTATAGTGGTTTAGGGTCCTGACTCTACATTTTACCTATCCTGTACCCCTCAAGATTGAGAATTCTACCAGGGCATGATCACTGCAGCCCAGGCTACCTCCAGTCATGACCTCTCCAATAAGTTCTTCCACATTAGTGAGAAACAGGTCCAGCAGTGCCTCTCCTCTGGGCAGGCTCTCCATCACCTGTACTAGGAAGTTGTCCTCAACGCACTCTAGTAGTTTCCTGGACTGCTTGCACTTCGCTGTGCCGCTTTTCCAGCGGATGTTTGGGTGGTTGAAGTCCCCTATCAGGATCAGGGCCTGTAAGCGTGATGCCTCTTGCAGTTGAAGAAGAACTCTTCATCAGCCTCCACCTCCTTTTTCTCGAATTCCCTTCTCCAACTGGGAGGATACAGAACACCACCTGTGCTCCCGATCCCTTTAACATTGTTCCAAGACACATAAGGTCTCTTTTGATATTTCTGAGTCACCTCGTTGCAGCATCATTTGACCCTTCTTGGAGCAGTAGGAATGGGCAATAGTCCTCAGGCTTTACCAGGCTCGGCAGCCTCTCCATGACATCATGGATGCCAGCTCTCAGCAGGCAGCAAACTTCTCTAGAGACATTGTCTGGACAACAAATGGGCCTCTCAGCAAGGAGTCTCCAATTGCTAACACCCTGTGTACTTTTCTGGTTGCACCTGTTCTAATGCAGATGGGTGGTTGGACCAGATTTGCACAGTTGGCTTTTCCGGGTCTTGTCCATTACTCATGCTGTCTTCATTCTCCAGCCCCAGGGTATCATATCTGTTACGTAGAGGCACTTCAGGGGGAAAGGGAAGATTCCTCCTCCTGCCCTGAGCAGAGGCAAGAGTCCAGTCTCCTTTGTCTTGTGAGTTAGTTGAGTCTGTCAGCTCAGGGTTGGAAGCAAGCTTGCCTTCCCTTCGCAAAGTCTGAAGGCAGGGCTGTCGCTCAGGTTGTGACAGCGCACAACACCACGCATCAATCTCTCGCTCAGATTCCCAGATACTGCACAGCCTGTTAAGCTCCTCTCGTAAAGTTGAGACTTGCTTGAGAAGTTCCTCCAGCTGGGCACAGTTACACCCGTGACATCCACCGCTGCCTTCGGACCCTAGGGGGAACTTCCAGGTTCTGGAGTTCCACGCAACTTCGGGTCTGAGCAGCTCTTTCTGTTCCTGGGAGGTCTGTCTGAGTCCACGTAGGGAGGTTTCATCACCTCCATCTGGGTTTCAGCCACAGCTATGCAGTTGCGGCGGGTGGACAGCAGGAGGCTGCCTCCGTTTGGTTCCCAGAAGAAGACACCCCGCTTTCGGGGCCAGCGCACTTTGACGAGCGCGGGGCTCGGCCGCGGTTGCTCCCGGCCCCTCCCAAGCCTCGTCAGCCGCTCTGAGGCAGCGTCCGGCTCCCCCCCCGGCCCCCGCGTTTTCCCGGCTCGG
>NW_008824283.1:184194-212026 GCF_000699105.1 Pygoscelis adeliae | reverse complement strand
TCCTCAGCCGCGCCCCCCGGCAGTACGAGGGTATTACCGGCTCTCTGCCCCCGCAGGCCCACACCGTCAGCGTTCCCGGCCTTTCCCGCTCTCTCCCGACAGTTCATCTTTCTGATTAAGTGCCTAATTGAAGAAGGTGGAAGCCCTGAAGAGAAAAACACAGCTGTTACTGAAGAAATTAGCTCTACGATCGATCCTAGATCCGTGCTTAAGTGCATGCAATAGCTCTGGCTATTAAACAGTCACAGCTGCTGAGTAATTAATGACATCTTTGTATCAGAGGCTATAAAACACCCCGTGGATTTCTGCATTTCAATCCCATTTTGTCCTGTGGAGTGCATTACTGGCTGTCTCCAGCCACACCACCCTCCTGGAAAATAAACTGTTGCTATGATAATACCTGTGCGTGACCATCCTGTCTTTTTTAGCTAAAAGTGACAAGAGGCAAAGACCACACTCTTGTATCCACTGTTTAGACAGGTTAATATTTTGAGTAGTTTTTCATCTTTCACCTTCCCACTGCAGATCACTTGCTTCTTTCACTTGTATTCTTTCGGGCAGGGAGCTCTACCTCTTCTCTATGTTCTTGCTGGCCTAGGGAGGATATGCCCAGTTAGGGATGCCAGTTATGGTGTCCTTTTTGGATGATGTCCAGGGTTCCTAGGGTCCTCAGCAGCTGGTCTAGCTTCATAACGGCCTCTTAGACAGTGGGAGGGAACGCCAGAGAGGTGTTGGGAAAGCGGCATTCACCTCCCAGCCGCTTGCTCTTTGACCACACCTGATGAGCCTTTTCTATGGTAATAATGCTAAGGATCTAAATAAAGAAAACAAATTAATAGGGGGGTGCAACCTTGTCATTAATTAGCGCATCCTTTTATAGCTGAGAATCCTAGGCTTTGCTGTGGGGTTCCTAACACATGGGCAGCCCCATTTCACCCACAAAGCTGGCTCTCTGTGTATCTGTTCAGCATCTCAGTGAGAGATTCTGGCTTTGAGGATCATCAGTAAATACCAGCAATGAAGAAACAGGAAGAGAAGCTATAAGACCGAACCGGCGATGCCTTAAAACTAAATACAGTCTGATTCTATGAGACTTGAATCAGATTTCATTTTTCCCCTTGAAGAAGTGATTTCTCTTCCCTTGCCTCCCCAGTGCATGTTTCCTGCAGCTGTGTGTTTACAGTTGCTGAGATGATGCTGCAGTTATGTCAGAACCAGGACAATTGCATAATCTATCAAATTGAATGTAAACTGTCTCTCAATGACAGCTGCCCAGCAATAACAAGGTTTCCCTCAGAAGCCAGGAGAATAATCCAACCTTTATTACTAGTGGCAATAAGGAAAAGCACGGCTCAGCTCTGCAGGTTTGGGCCACCAAACTCGGAGGAAAAATTTCAGGCATTTCCCAAAAATAAAAATTCCCTGCTAATACAAGTGCAGAGACTGCAGTCCTGGTGATCCATTCACATTGGGTTTTTCCACCTATAAAATAACTTTAATGCTGAATAGAGATTGACCTGTGTGAACTATGTTAAAAATTTCTGAAGTGCAGTGGAAGACAGGAATACAGACTGAAAAACAATTGTTCTTTTAAGCGGGTTCTTCAGTGCACTTTATTGACTTTTAAGCCCCACAACCTTATGACTTCCAAGATTCAATTTCCTCTGGCATGTATTTGTGTTAGAGTGATATATTTGAAAAGGAAGGCTACATTAAAACTAGTGCTATCTCTGTGCACCTCAGTTTTAGGAAAGTAAGAGATTGTACAGACATGGTTCAGGCCAGTGGATTTATAAAGAATATTGGCCTGATTTGAAAAACACTGAATACTTAGCTGCTCCCACTGCAGCTTCACCTAATCATTTGGTAGTGGAGGTAAAACTGGGGGTCACTGCTGCAGCCTTAGCCTTCCTTAGAAAATGGGTAGATTATTTAACTTCTGCAAATATAAAGTTGTGGCACCTGGTTTCGTAAACCTTGACCCAAATTTGCACATACAAGCAGTATTTGGCATATAGGCACACTCAGGTTTCAGTGGCTTAGCGAATCACTGCATGTGGGCTCAGTCATGGGAGTCATTTATGTGCAAGCTATTAATCCACAGCTACAGCAATCTGATCTAAGTTTATCCATCTTTTACTGCTGAACTAAGTCAAACTGCCTCCCGTTCACCACGGGCTTTGAGCATGCAGATAACTCTGGGGTCAGCAGGCAGGTGGTAATTCATTAGACAGCTCTACCCTGACTGGGTGTGCAAGCCCGTAGGTGTCTTACTGTGTCTCCACTGCAGCTGGGGTGAGGAACACAGCTCTTGCACAGGTATCCCAGGATGGTTTTCTCAGTGCAGGCTGCTCTTGGTGCATTGCTCCCCTTTGGCAGTGCAGGTGATCGCTCTCACGCTGAGGTGCATTTGTGCGATGAAATCTGTAATTGGTAGAGACCACAAGCCTTTTATTTTGCAGAAGTATTTTGATCAAGGCGTTTGCGCTGAAATCAATTGTTTGAGCACTTCGTGTTGCCTTGCGTTCCCTTGCCACTGGCAAGGATGAAATTCCGTTTGACAATCACGCGCTTGAGTACATCACCCCTGTCCCTGCGATGGAGACTTGAGCCAGGAATATTGAGCCTCCCGGGCAGCGCCTTTCCGAGTGAGCATCCCTCTGCGCTGAGTCCAATACTGGCCTCAAGCTGCCCTCAGAGTAACTCAGACTTTAAAGAGTTAGGCACCTTTTTTAGCACAGTAGCCGTGACCAGGGCTTCACAGTGCTCAGCACCAGCCATTCACACCAGGAAAAACTGTTCAGAGGAATATTCAGCACAGCCAGATGAGGCAGAAGAATAGGAAAAAAACCAATACCCAACAGTGACAGGGAAAGGTGAAATGACTTGCCCAAGATCAAGCAGCAGATCAATAGCAGAGCTCAAAACAGAGGTCACATTTTCTGTTAATTCACAGCACAAGTACTCAATCTCTTGATTTCTTCATGTACCTGTGTTCATGAGACAGACTGTAATCTTTAGCAAAATAAGCATACAGGTGGTTAATTAAAAAGCTGATGCCTTTCACCTTACATTCTAGCATTTCTGTACTTTATCATCTTTATTATTGTGAGGTTAATTTAAAAGATTAAGTAAATATTCTGAAGAAAAAAGCACAATATTTGAACAAGATCAGAAGATAATTTTAAAAGAGTGTCTGTTTACTCAACTTTTTATCTGACCTTCAGTGTTTCTTAAGATCTTAACAACACAGTCTTCTTTTTATATATCTGTATTAAAGCCAGAGAAGATGTTCCTTGAATCCAGTACACATGCAGGTATTTAATAGCAGACTGCAGATAAACCTGCTCTCCAGACCTGTCTTGCTATTTATTACAATGTTAGTTCAGTTATAATATTGTTCAAAATTTGAAATTAGATCATTGCAACTGTGTGATCACCCTAATTAGGAACACCATCTTCAGTGCTGTTACTTGAAGACTACCAGTATTCAGAAAGAAACCTTTTTAACTAAAGTGGACCATAAAAATTTCAAGGTACGAAGTTCTTAGTGGAACTGAGAAATACACATACCTACATGTATTGCATACAACAACATCTGAGGGTTTCTTGGAAGACCCTTGATTTTTAGGTCAACTTCCCTAAACACATTGCAGTTGGTACATCTCTTTGCCATCTTAGTTCAACTCTTGTCTAGTCAGATTTACAAAGACTGGTCACTAATCTGTTTGAAGCCCCTTTGCAGTCTGGACTTCTCTGTCACCTTTTACATCGGACATGATCATGCCACCTACTGCTTCCCCTCTACCGCTGTCATGAGAGCCCATGTCACCCCTCTGCACTCATGCATCCGATGCTCTGCCTCTGTTTCTTTCATTCCTAAGTCTGGGGCTCTCCAGGGCTCTGCCACCTCCAGATTTCACTCCATGCACTTTGCTTTGCAGCGAAGCACAAATCAAAGCATTCCTATCATAAAGATTTACACTGGTCCTCCCTCCAGTGCCTGTTTTGGGGCACTTATGTATAGTGCCATATGTGAATATTGGCATTGGTCCTTGCTGATAGCATGTCTGCCATCTCTTGACACATCTATATGGGCAGATGCAGGCAGACCCAGCTCCTCCATGATCATTCTCTAATGCTGCAGCTGCACACCACTGCTAATGAAGTGGTATCCCCAGACAAGCTGGTAGGAAGGGTGACATGCAGGCAACTCGGCTTCCCGGATCACCAGATTCCTACTGCCTTCAAAAGCTTGATCCACTGTTACTACTTATTGGCAATGAAATTTCAGAAAACATACTCAAATATTTATTTTTCTATTTTCAAAATGCATTTGGAAATAATAAACTGCATTTTATGTATATATATAATATATATTTGAGTTGCATTTTACATGCGCGCACGCGCGCACGTGTGTGTGTGTGTGTATGCATGTATAAAGGTTTACTTTCCTAACTTAACTCAGGCACAATCAGTGCTAGTCTCCTAACACGCCCCACTGGGATGGCTTTTTAAGCTTATCTAAGTCAGAATGTATTTGCTTGTGCATAGCGCTGGGTTAATGTGTGTGTGTGACATCTCAACCAGAAGTCTTTTGCATCTAACAGCTTGGAGCATGAACAAAAGACCGCAGGTATCCCTGTACCTATCTGATAGGCTTGCTCTACATTGAGGTCAACATCTTGTTTTGCAATCTCTTCTTCCTATAATTTTACCCTCAGAGCTTTTAGCACTAGCACCCTCTTGAAGAGTGATTCTGTTAAATGAGAATTTGTCAGTAAAGAGGGTCTATTTTCAGCATTTTCATTTTGGCATTAATGTAATGCCAGTTTTAGTTAACTGAGGTACCACAGGTCCGTGTTTCTCTACTGCAGAGCACCTCAGTGGTTAGCTATTAGTGTCACAGTATATGCCGTGATTGACTGGAGTAATCCGTCAGGGAAAAAAAATCCCAGAGCCTAATGCAAACAGGCTAAGTGCTCGTATTAATGTAGGGAGTAAGGAATCACCTGTCACTGAATCTGAAGTCTCAACACCAGTACAGATGACACTTCCACCCCCATATCTGCAATTTCTCTCATCTGAAGATAGGATGTGGTTTTCTTGATTTAAATTGCAATGTTGTTATTTACATATGCACGCGCACACAGAAATAAGCAACATCTTGTGAAATTAAGGTTTGTCACTGCTGCTGTGACCAACTCTTGAGATGAATTTGCCTGTCCTCGCTGTGCTGGGATCAGCTTTCCCGCCCACCATGTTCTGGAGCTGCATCTCCCTTCTTCCCCGTAGTTCTTCTGCACAGTACATGCTCTCACTTAGCATCCTCTCAACATGTTTCTTCCCAAGAGCCTACATGCACTGTGAATATCACATAATATCATTTTTTTTCCCCCTGTGCTGCTCCTCAAACTACTGGCTTAGTTTCTGTACAGCAGTAGGCCTGTTTTTAATACATATTTGTTTTGCATATCTTCTCTGGAGCTGTTTTTACCAGCTTCCAATATGAGAATTAGCCTCATGCCCCACTGTATGCAGTCCCCAGAGCAAAGCTTAGCTGGTTTCATCGGAGCCCAGAAGATTGCCAACAGCACAGGCTCAGTGTGTGGTATAACAAACAGATGGTTCCTCTCCAGCCTGGAGTCAGAAGACATCATGAGGATGCATTACTCCCATGTCTGAAAACCTGCTGACTTCTCCATGGCAAAGACCAGGAGGACCAACACCGCACTGCTCTTGCCTGTTCTCCCCCTGTACAGACAAAGCAGGGCTTTTGCAGGGCGAGAGGATGGAAGGGAGTAAGGACAAACAGGTGCTTTCCTAGGTCCACAGCACTCCTGCAAGCTTTTAGCTACTTTTAGCTGGTTATTAATTGCAATCAGTATTCAATAACTTTTTGTCCTGTTTCTTCTGCTGATATGCAGTATGATCTTGGAAACCATTTTAGGCCAGATCCAGTAAATAAATGTAGGTGTTTTGCTGCTTAAATGTTAGGCACCCTAGGGGTAATAGGTACATAAGGTCCCTACATGGTATATAGGCAATGTATGGTTCAAAAACAAGTGGCCGGCATCAGCCTAGGGTTGTCAACAGGGAAATTCAGGGAACAGGGATTAATCTGAGATAGTTTTCTTCCTTTCACAGGGCTGGCAGGGATGACTGACTAAAATGCAGTTACTGGAGAATGAGAAGGTGACAGTAATCCTACCTTACACAATACCCAGTGGCTAGAAGCATCACCAAAGGAGGGGAGTGGTACACTCAATCCCTCCTCCACCGGCAGGAATTCCTCCTCCCTGCAGATTAATACAAAATTTAGGACTTCTTTTCTTGGGGAAGTGCCCTGGCCACCAGGCAGAGCACTGCTGTGAATCTTAAACTCTTTACACATGCACAGGTGGAAAACAGACTTTCCTCATCCTCTGCCTGCTCTCACACGCACCGTCTCCAGAGTAACCCAGAGCCTGGAAACTGGGAGCTGGATTCAATCCCTTTGGGCAAAAGGAGGGCTGACCCTGCGTCATTCCCTTGTCTCAGTATGACAGGGTGCTGTCACCAGCACCTTCTCCTTCCAACAACCATATTTCAAAAGAAGCTGACAAGACAGATGTTGAGCATCCCCGGGAAGCCCAGACCTCCTCCCTTTGGAGCCCAGGACAGAGAAGCGCCCCATTGCTCAGTCAAGTGGAGATATGTACAAGCTGCTCAGTCCTGTCAAACCTGGGCCACTCTAGGCTGGTACACAGTCACGATTATAAGCATCTAGGAAACTTTATGGTAATAAATAACTAAACATGGCACCTATGATATTCTGATGCCTCAGAGTAAAAAGCAGCTGAGAAAGGTTTTGGTTGCCTAAGATGCATCTAGTTCAAATGTCTCTGTCCTCTGCTTTTCGGTGCCATGTGTCTCACCTATCTAGATGGAAAGCTCTCTAGAACATTATCCCTTACCCTATGCTTGCCTAATGATTAACGGTTTTCAGGCAGCGGTCTGTTTTAGAAAGTCTGAATAAGGAGACACTAAAAACAAAGTTTCTGTCCACTCTTAAATTTGCTCTGTCAGCATCTACAGATCTGAAAAGTTTGAAAACTATCAACCCCATTTTTGGATCATTAGACACTTTCAAAGCAAAACAATTACATTTTCACCAGGAAAGTGTTGTGGAGATGCCCACATTTTAAATTATTTCGCTTGCCTTGGCCCAATGCTAGGCTGGATGAAACTATTCTATAGAGGTGGAATTTTCTGCAAAAAACAGCTTTGAAACATATTTCAAACAGTTTTACATAGTGTATTACCAGTTTCTCACACAATGGAGAAATCAGTACGTTCATCAGGAACTGCATTTCACAAGTGGGAGACATAGCTCTCCATATTTTAATCTTCTCATTTGAAACAGGAGATCTATTCAAACTAGGATGTCATTCTATGTCACATAGAAAAATGCCAATCTGTAAATGATAAGCTCCCTGGGAGCCAAAAAGGAATTTAGAACAAATATATCCACAAGTAGGAAAGTCAGAATTGCTAAAAAATAATCTTGTTTTCCCAAATAGACATACATTAGACCACAACGGGGAAAGTTCAAAGAAATTGCATTTAATTATGTCTTGCATTGAAATAATCCACTTTATCTTGAATAAGACGGCCTGTTTACAGTTTGCACATCATCTTCAATATTCCTCCCATGCTCAACTGAACCTAATGAATGTGTCATTTGTTTGAACAACACAGCACAGATTTTGTTCATAGCTTCTCGACATACTATCTGGGTAAAATGGGGCAAATCACCATTTGCATTTCATCCTTGCATATTGTTATGAAGAGAGAGATAACATGGGGATGAAGGGAGAAGGGAAAAGGGAAAAGGAGAGAACATATGAAGATTAACACTGGGAACCAGTGATTTATTTTAAAGGAGGTAAGACTATGAGTCCAAGTGAAAATTAAAGTACAGAGAATTTCCTAGGCAAAACAATTTCTAGCTGTAATATGCGCAAATGTAATCACCATTTATGAAAACTGAGCAATAGAACAGGACAAAGAACTTGGCACTTTCACAGTCCCTGTCCTACCGATTTACTCAATGTCTTTATTCTCAGCAGATTTCTAAGAAAATCATCTCTCTGTGCCATGGCTATGAGCTAACTGTCCAAACATGAACAGCACCAAATGCCTAGCAACAATTGTTGGGGAGCCTTCAGATGTTTAAATCAAAGTCCGGTCAAACCTCATTAAGAAAAATCTTATCCCATAAAAGTGAAATTAAATGAGCCAAGCGGCAGTGAGAAAAGCAGTTTTCCAGCACTTGGAACTGTCTGATACTGCTTTTTATAGTTGCATTTGAAAATGTTTTATTCTCAGTGATATTTTGATTACTTCCCTCCTGCATAAATCATCCAGGCATTTCATTGTCTGTTTGGATGCATTTCTTCAGCAAGCTGTCAGACAAGTGTGCGTGCAAAATGATGGATGGCCCAGGAGAGAGGCTACGCTTGGAAATGTCAAAGCCGCCACACAAGGAGATGGTAGTACTTGGCATTGCATTCATTAGAATTGCTATTCATGGAGATTTCCAAATCCCAAATGTTAAGCAAGCATCTATTTAAGGGGCACCGGTGGTCCATCTTAAACAGCTGATTTTTTTCCAAATGATGTATTTGTTATCGCTATGGTGATTCCAATGATTTGTGTGACTCAGATATCCAATTAGCTCAGGAACATGCCATTCTATATTTAAAGAAGGGTTCAGCTGCAGAAAAGATACTGTACAAAGCTGCAGTTTGGGAAGGAGGTAGGCAGCTCCCTCTCCACCTCCATCTCTTACTCTCCACTTGGGGAAACAACCTTCCACTGATTTCTTCAATGACTGCCAACTTCTTTGTTTTACAGACTCTGTAGTGCTTAAAATGTGGCCAATGTGCTACCGTAGTCAGTGATGAAAACAACAGGGGAACTGGAGTAAAAATGTCACTGTCTTCTCATTCTCACTCTTCTTTATACACAACCATATCATTTGAATTAGTTTCACCCAGTCTTCAGTCAGAGTTTAGGACACGAGTGAGCAAAAGTGAATTTAAGTCACATTTATTCCTCCTTGATCCCAGCCTGGCTTTAGGCCAGTCCAATCATCTTCAAGTAGCTATTTTTAGGCTCTGCACCAGCTCATGTCTTGAAGCAGTTGCCATGATATGACAAACATTTTTAAGATCTATCAATAGGAATTTATGCATATTCTTTGCTAAGAAAGAGCATACAAACCCAATAGCCCAATAAACGACTTTCAGAAAGTAACTTTCAGTGTCACTAGAGGGATTTGTGAAGGGGAGCTGGTAAAACTATGACTGTTGATGGAATATGGATTTTTCTACTCTGAACTGCTTGTTCTCCTGTGAACAAGCAAACTGTGACAGAACCGACGTGTGTGGTTAGACAGTAGACAATAAAAGATAATGTTAGTCTATTAATGAAAAATTAGACAAAAACACAGAATTTTCTTAAATTAAAGAATTTTTTAATGAACTGTCAATAAGCTGTTATTGATCACATGTTATTGATCGCAATGTGAGGGAATGACTACAGTTATTCAGCAGCCAGCAGACATATTTGCAAGTAGTTTTATCTTTATGCTTTGTTTTGCATCTCATCCCCACAGACAGTAATTAATTCAAGGTTGTTTTGGGAAAGCGGAGAAAATCAACGTGCTGGTACTTTTTCTCTCTGTACTACAGAAAGGCATTATGAAGGAGCTGTGGAGGCACAGCTGGGGGTCTCAAAATGCTGGTTTAAATAGACGTTCACAAACATGGAAGTTGAAGCTGTGTACAAACTCCCAGTCAGATCATTTCTGATGCCTCTCAAAACACAGGCTGGGCTAAACACCACCTGCTGCCTTATGAACTAAATAAAGGAATCTATTTTTATCACTAAAAATCAGCTTCTCAGTGGCCAAGATTTCATTTGTGTCACAGAAAAAAGCAAGGTGGAGATTCGATACAGATGCTTCACAGCACACATAGAGAGCTCACTGTACATTTCTAATCAGCATCCACTTTTCCCACGGAACTGAACATCTTCATTGCCTCTTGTCAATGCCAGGTACCTCCTTCCCAGCACATCACTATCTCGTATTACAAAGACACGCTGGTTTTAATTTGCAGCACTTGCAAAAGAGCTCTTCTGCCCGCCTTGGGGCAGCAGTGCTAATTAATTAGTGTTAGGCTCTTATTAGGAAGCTGTCAGCTTGTCACCATCTTTGAAGATGACAGTTTATACAGCGTGTTGCTGAGATGAAGACCCCTTGCAGCTCTTGGAGAAATCTTCTTCCAACTCAGTAAAATCTGTGTGTATGAGAGACAATCAAGGGCTTGAGTAACCTAAGCAGGTTGTTAGATAATGCTTTTGGTTTAGGAAGATGTTGAGATATTAACTTTAGGTGTATGCAACCTTTCCTTGGGGTTTCTGATATGTATAAAATTAGGCACAGTGCTACATCCCCTTAGGAACTGGAGCTAGAACATGTCTGACTGCTTTTCCAGAAGGCAGAGAGAGTTAGGTGTTTCCAGTACAGAATTTTGCTACTGGCTCCCTGCTACATTATGGCTAAGTTCACAGAAGCCTGTGCATCAGAAGCCTCCTCCAACTGAGCCAGTATTTCTGCCAGCTAGCAAATGCACCAAAACTATGCAGATTCAGAGGACCTCACAAAACCAAGTGGTGGGCACAACTGGCAGATGAACTTCAAGATAGACAATTTTTAGGTGATGCATCTAGGAGAAAAGAATATAAACCATGCCTACATGAGGCTGAACTCACAACAGGCACTGACACCTATGGAAAGAGATCTTGGAGCCGTCGGTGACAGTTCTCAGAAGTCATCAGGACATTGTGCGGCAGGAACCAAGACAGCATCATTTTGCAGCTATGTAAAAGCTGATCATGCCCATGTCTCTGAGTACTGTGGATGTCCCAGTCTTCACACCTCAAGAAAGAAGTAGTGGAGGCAGAGAAGAGAAAAAGGGCAGCTAAAATGATCAAAGGGAAGAAGTTGTTTCATAAGAGACTAAAAAAAGGTCTTCAGTTTGGAGAGAAGGCAGCTGGGGCAGAAAAAATTCATAGAGTGAATAAAGTGAATACAGAGCTGCAGTACTAAATCAAAGTAATTACACAGCAATGAACAACTGGAACTGGCTGCCACAGGTACTTGTGGACACTAATAATATTAGCAGGATGACAAAAGGATAAGACAAATTCCTGCACAGCAGGTGTCTGAATCGATACTTGGAGGACTCGGTAGGGACATGCCCTCTGACACCCTAAAAACAGCAACTGGGAGTGCCAGGGATACAGGGGGAATGGACTGGAGGATGTGACCGCTTTTGTGTGTTCTTCCTAAACAGCAGCTCCTGCTGTGTCTGTCGGATAGAGAGTACTGGGCTATTGGTCGCATCCAGTAGGACATTTCCTACACTCTCTTACATTATTGCTCATATTTGGAAATGGGACATTCGGAATGATATAGACACCAAAAATTTAAAATTATTAAATGACTGGCTGCACTTTTTCAATTCTTCAGATAAGTAATCGTACCAGAAGGAAACTGTTTCACTTAATGATTTGTTTATTCTTTGATCACTCATGTACATCTAGCCAGTATTGTGACAGCTTTCACTTCTATATTGCAGTTTCCATCTTACTCCTGATTGATTTATTCATCTTTGCCAGTATATAAAGAATAGATTTGCAAAGCTGCTCATTTTTTCCAGTTTGTCAGGTGTCAGTCCAGCACTAACAGTCTGATTCAAAGCACAGTGCAGTCAATTTACATTAGACCCTAATTAATACTGCTCAATAGAGAAGCTGAAAATTTGAATTGCTGCTTTCAGCTTCTCTGTTCCAGCCTAGAAATACCATTAAGAGCAACACTTTGAAGAAAGGCTTTGCTTCCAAACTCCTTGCTCTAATCTTTTCCAGTATGATTTTTTTGTTGGTTAATCTGAACAAAAACTCACAGCCTTATCAGCAAAGCGGTGCCTCTGACTACACCTGGAGTCCAGTGCTCAGAGTGGAATGAGGCATCACAGTCCTCACAATTTCTTCAGTGTTGTTCTCAGTCCATTGACCCTTCAGCATGCCTTTCTCCAAGCAAGAAAAACCTGTGTATTTTTCCAGGGATTTTTGTAGATTTTAATGGATTTTCTAAACGGTCAAAAGTCATCCCTCCAGAAGTGTGAATTTCAATTAATTTCTGTTGAGATTCCTACAGCTGGATATTTACTACTGGTTATGAGCTGTTATAACGGAGTTACATCTCTTAAGTCCAGTAAGCTCAGCTGCGGCAAAATTGCCTGAAGCACAGTGTTTGCAGTCTAATTTTCTGGGATAAGAATGGGAGAACCATTGGATTTTCTATCCCAGGGGAGATAAGAGCCTGAAACTCCTGAGGCTTCATGCCTGAGAGCCCAAAGAGCAGATGAGAAGTGCTGTCAGCTCTGCATTGTCACAGTTCTCGAAAAAACAAAGGCAAGACCAAAGCCATCAGAAATACATGTACTCATTACGTACCCAGAATGCCAGTTCTCCTGTAACACAAAATCCAGTTTGAGAGCTTTCTCATAACTGCTCAAGCCAATACCCCAGCCTTACCTACCTTGTGTTGTCTTAGTGGCAGCAGAACGATGTGAAAGAGCTTTGATTTTCCTTTGTGGACTGTTGGAGTTTGATAGTAAGTCACTGAATTTGTGTTACAAGACTCTCACATTTGTCACACGTTTGTTGCTGTACAGTCACAGGCACTGTTCAGCAACTCCTTTATACTTGGCTTCCAGACAGCTGAGGTCTACCACCTGAAAGAAAAAAGGTCCTAAAAGTAAGTCCTCATTTAGAGGTGAGGACACTATGGATTGTGACACATAACCAAGCAGTTCTGACTCCATCCATGCATGGTCTCAAATTCATTAGGGTATTTGAAGAGTAGCTGAAATGGATCGTTGTTATTTCTGCTTCTCACAGACTTCTGTCATGTTTGCTCCCATGACAAAAAGTTTTAAAAAAATGATGTGGCAGATGTAGCCTGTCTGAGACTTGATGGCTCTTGAACATAAATGTATTCACGAATCTACAGACAGGATTGCACTGAAGAGCTGCCTCAGAAAACTGTCCTTCTCAGTCTGTAATGAATTCACACCCAGTAATCCTCAGATTGTCAGGAATTAATACTCTATAAATGATGCTGTTTCAAGATAAAACACAAGCCATCTGCCTGGCAAGGCGAACTAGAGGGCTATGATGTGTAGATGAGTTCCCATCACACTCCAGAGAGGAACGGTCAGGCAACCAGTGGTAATTCAGCAGCCTCCAAGCTTGGGTCAGATTACTGCCAGAGGCTGAGCTGACAGGTCTACTACAAAGAGCCACTGGCATGAGCTTTGCCTGACCCTAAGATCAATTGTAAGTACCAGTATAGAAATAGCCTGGAAGATAACTTTGACACACAAAGAAAGAGATCTGTTTTTTGGGATTCCCATGTTCACCAGCAAGACCAGACCATCCTTGCTTTCTCACTTTCTCCTCTTGTCCACTCTTTGTTTCTGACTCCATAAGATTCTTGTGAAGGAACATGTCCAATATCAAAATGAAAAGTACTTTCTAAGACACACGTTCTTTAACTCTATGGTGCAATTCCCCCTATCCACTGCACGAAGCCTCCTGTCTGTCATTTCAGTTCCTGGGCAAAATACAGTGGAGTGTGTGGAGCTGTATAATGCAAGAGCCCAAACCTCTCACCATTTGCAACAGCTCTTGGAAATATGACATTCAGATGGGTACAAAATCTGGCTAAACCCCACGCTGCAAAATAAACAGTGACTCAAAAGAAAACCCCAGCTAAATCCAGAAAGATGGAAATAGATTCTTTCTCTGGGCATTATTACCAGGCTACATGCTGCTGTGCACAATGCACTCTTTGGAAAGGCAGGAGTCAGCAGCAAAACACTCAGTGGACTATCCCGTTCACCATATATGTATTTTTCCAATTTTGTATTTCAGCAAGGCCCCTCTCTTTCCAGATGGCATCTTGCCTGCTTCACTCTGGCTTCCATCTGGAAGAATTGCTTTGCATCTGCCTCCAAAACTACAGCCAGCTCTGCTCCGGTTATCAGTCAGTAACATGAAGCAGTGAGATAGTTCATGCTATCTTAGATGAGGATCATTGCTAAGATCCCCCAGCTTTCAAAAGGACTAGCCTTCAAGCTAAAAGCTCTGCTATCTCCTTTTCTCAACAGAGCTGCTTGGAGCAAACCACTGGCCTAGCTTTGCTGATACTCATGGACCAGAGCTAGGTGGAACCAATGCAAGAAAAACATATTAACTTCATCTGTGACATTAAGAATTGGACTACTGCTTTTTAATTCCAGACACCTGAAGCTAAATCCTGACAAGAGTTAGGGTGGAAGCAATAGAGAATATTGCAAAGTGCCTCTACACCAAAGGATTCCTCTCACCTAAGCTTGAAAGGAGAAGTTTTAATCAAAACTAGTAATCTAGTCAGAGGAGAGAAACAGACAGTTCATCTGGCTCATCTTATCTTAGGATGGGGTGAATTGCTGACAATCATGCTAAACTAGCTGTCAAGCCTGGCTAAAATCAGATTATATGAAACCCAGCCCAAGATAGATTTTGATCACAATTCAAAGTAGGCTGAAGAAGTTGAAAACTGATTTTCTAGACCTTAGAGTCCTTCTGTGACTGTGCTGGAGATGACAGATGTCATCAAGATGTGTTCACACCAACTATCCATTTTAGTTGAAGTATTACAATAGTTTCAAATGCAAGTGTTCAACTATCTGTTAATAAGTTACAGAGAAGATATCTTCCATGGGACATGAAAATTATTGTGTTAACCTTGTCCTTGGAATACCACAGGGAAAAGTCTCTCTTTGCAGTCATTTGTAGCCATCTCCTTAAAGCTCCCCTCCCACTCTTCTGGCATGGATGATGGCATATCTAGAGGAAATCTTCTTGCTGACATGTGTGGGCCTACTGTCTGCTAAACACACTGGTTGTGTTCAGTGTAAGGATAAACTTTGAGTAATTAAGGCTTATAAACTATCAGCCACAGATGGTACCAGTTTTAATGTCTCCTTGCATGAGTCTGCATATGGCTGGGAGAACAGGAGCCAAACACCACCAGTAAACTTTCATTAACAATTATCCAGGACCTAAAGCAGGCCTTTTGAAAAGGTTGGGCTTTATTCTAATTTTCTGAAGTCCCCATGAATTTAAAAGCATGCATCTCCTGTAACATTTTGGGTTTTGGCTTTTCCTTTCCTATGTGTTTCTCTCTTCTGAATAATCCCATAGCAAAACTTCTATATTAACACACAGGTTGGAAGTTAAATTTAGCCACGCTATTCCACTTTGATTTTGACCTTGTGTGCATACAGATAGCAGGTAACTCCCATTGATGTTCAGTTGTGGGCAGGTGTTTAACTTCTGCTTATACTTTGAAAAGTCTCTTTGTGATCTTTATATTTGCTGTCACAAATGGAAAAATATTATTTAATGTGGTACTCCTCTCAAGGCTTGTCTCAGTGGGAGTTTCTACTGTAAACCTCCATCCTAGCATCTCACCTTGGTAGTACGTATGGTCTTGAGTTGACATACAGGTATTAAGTTAATAAGTGAAGGCAGTCTGGTTTGGAGTGTGACCATGGCACAAAAAGTAAATGGCACACCTCGCCCAGCAGAAGCACTTACTCTTTCTGTGCAGCCTGTTCCCCAGGAGTAAAATGGGATACTTATACTTTCCACAGGCAGGACAGAGAGGCTCAGGTTAAGTGGTCTCCAAAGCTCACTGTGATTTTTGAGTGAACTAAGCCGCATTAGCACCAACATTGTATTCTTACTTCAGCATTTCTATTCCTGTCTGCGGCCCGAAAGAACCACAGTATATGAAATGGGACCAAAAAACGAGATCACAAGTAATAGCTTCAGCAAATGGAAACCTTCTGTGTCAGAAGTAACTCCTTTTTTTTTTCTGCAGTGGACTATTATCACTGTCCTACAGTCTATGTCATTTGATAACATACTAAGTATTTTACAATCAAAAGGCTGACAGGGAAAATAGTGAAATGGAAAACAATGACAAAGAAATGTTCTTTGTCCTTTCCTCAAAAGTTTATCCCACTTCAATATAATGGGAGGCATTTTTGCTTATGCATTCAATAGAGTTGCAACCGCTAACATTTGTATTACACTGGGCTTTTTCTATGTGGATATTGATGTCACCAGCAGAACCTTTCCAACAGATTAACATACATTATTTCTTAGCTCTCAATTTATTTGTGAAGCTATTTTTGGTATCAGCATCTTACCTGATGACGCACTTTATTCTTCCTGCAAGATACAAGTTGCCTTTAGCACTTAGGAAAAATGTTTGTACTGGATTAACCCTCAGGAACCAATAAATGAGAAACAGCCAAATTCTGCTAGGCTGCAAATGCAGATGCACAGCGAAAACACTGATTGTTAAAAAAATGGCAGGGGAGGAATCCTGCAAACTCACCTTAACAAAATCTGTAAAGGGGAATTACAGAATATGCATCTGTTCATAGTCCCATATTTATATCCGTCCACTCTTTAACACAGTGATGCCTCGGTGATATCTGTGTATTGGATTCCTGATGCTGGTAGATATAAAGCATGGAACTGAGATATAGATAGGACTTATCTCCTCCAGGCAGCTGGAGTGGAATAAAAAAGCTTTTTCAGTTCTGTGCATGTCTGTACAGAAAACAGCCACATTTGAAATGACAGCATGATTGCATTTTAATGGGACAAATTCAGGATTAACCAGCACTGAACAGGTGTCAGCCCCAAAGTGCACCACAGTTGTCACAGCCTCTGAGCATTAATACGAACTGAGCATTTGTTCTATTGCTGCTAGAATCTGGTCCATCAAAGCTGTCAGTCGTGAGCAAACTTTACCCAGTAAAACCAATGCTGCTACTCAGCAGCTGAGTTATCCACACTTGTGGGCAAGGGTGGATTTATGAACACACCAAAAGGACTCTGTCCCCACATTAGCACAACCCAACGTATCCTATGCTACAGCTCATACAAGAAGGAAATGTCGGTGCTACTCTGCAGGTGCTCTCCTCCAGCACAGTGTTCAGAGCTTTGTCCTAAACCAAAGGCAAAAGGCACGCCCAAAACTCAGCCCTCTATTTTTCAGACAGCCTCTGGTACAACTTGGCAGCACGCAGGAAAGTAAACACAGCCACGTAGCGCTGTTTCTGTAGTGCACAGCCACCAGCTTTAGCTCAGTGTCTTGGCAGAGGTGCAGGACCGTACTCAAGTCCTTTGCACAGTAAATGGGGCACGGGAACACTTGCAAGAGTCCCCCATGGAGAACAGAGGACCTAAAGGGTAGCTGTTGTGGTTGGCTGGATGGTGTGAGGAGACCACTTAAAGAGATGTGTAGAAAAAACATCCATAAGATGCAAGGTTCATAATGTCACTTCACTCGACTTCTTTTCAATGATTCAATGTACTGAAAACAGGTCTCCCTTCAACTTCAGGGAATTTTATATCATACTTTATGTTTTTTTCATCTGAAATGAATAAAATATAACATCTCTATTAATAACTGAACAACTTCAGCTTGTCTTCTTCAAAAACTTTTAGAGCATCACTAATAGAGCAATAGCAGTGGTTGGTAATAGGCTTGCTCCACCCACTCCTTCTAAATAATGGAGTAATGTTTTCAGTATGGCATTTTAAGGCTGGATTTGACAACAGAGATTGTTTCTCATCACGTGCTATGGCTAGGATAGTGTAGCTTTGCATTTTCCTCTGCAGTTCCAGTCCTGAAGCCCAGCGGTAGGGAAGCTGCTGTATTAGCTATTCTAACCGTGCCAGGGAAATGGTTGTGACAGTGGTCACTGCAAGTAGTACAGTAGTCAGATGTAACCGGACTTGAAGGAATGCTTGAAGCATGTCACAGCTTATTTTTAACTCACTACCCTGCCCTACTTATTCATTATCTTTGATGCAAAGTACTTTTAATTCCATGTGAATAAATGAACAAAACGAAGCATGAGGCACAGCATGTCCCCAGCGCCAAGCATGAAACCAACAGGCTCAGCCTCTGCAGAGGGGGATGCTCTAAGTGCATGGAAAAGGGTGCTTCCAGAGCCCCCAGAGAAAGGCTGCCTGAGTCAATGGAGCATATTCACTGAAGGCAAGAAATGGGGCAGGACACACAGAACATGCTTAGTATTTTTGAAGGGATGTAAGGAAGCTGAAGAGTTTACTTGCAGTGACAAATGATGGGTCAAATTTCTGTTGATCCAGAAATCAGGACAATGGTGATTGTATCGAACAACATAATCAACTCAAGAATAGATGGACTCAAGAAATAGATTTCCCTGGGCCCAAAATGGCAGGGAAATAAATGTGTGGGAATGAGAAGTGGTAGAACCAAGGGAATAACATGGTTTATCTGAATAACAGGGGGGCTTCTGGAAGTGCTACCACCAAGCACAGCCTTCCTTAAGCAGAGACGACCAAAAGCAGAACTATTCAAAAGATGGCAATACCCAGATTATAATGCATAAAGGAGTCTTCCAGTCACAGTACGCTGCTCATCACAATGTTATTTGCTTAATGGGAGACTGGTGATTCTCTGCAGGCAGGATTTCCCATTGCTTTATCTCTGAGTGAAACACATGGATGTTTGGAAACAGACTCTCAGTTGTCCCTAGGCTCAAATCCTCACTGCAGGGAGGCTTCAGGGCAGCTCTGCTCCTCTACTTCTGGACAGGAGTTTCTCCATTCACATTACAGATTTTCTATTAAGATCAGATGTATATTACCTTGATGCACTGCATGGCACTTGATGTCTGTAACTGATGAGCTGGAGGAAACTTACGTTTCCATTACAGAAACAAAATTTATTAAAAACCTAAAAATTTATTAAATTATAAATTAGACACACTTTTCTTTAACTTTACTAAAACTGCCTATTCTTTCTTATATTGGATTGCTTTTTTCAACTGTAAATTGTTCACTTCATAGTGTCATTCCATCACAGAGACCCCAGACCTTGTGATGTGCTGATTTCCTCACTACTGAAATCCTGTACAGGTTTTGTGGTTCCAAAATCACAAATTAGTTTATAAATATGACCTTGCATTATCAGAGGACAGAACTAGTACATATTTCTGTAACTATATGTCTTCCTCCTCTTCCTTTTATTTATTGTACTTAATATATAGATTAAAAATATTCTAAAAATATTTAAACACTTATTCAAAGAGAAACAAAGAGTACAATTCTATTTGTTAAGTAAACAGTGATTCTGGAGGTGCTTCTAACACAGAGAAGTCTGGCCATATGTGTGCTTTTTAAATCGATCTCCGCTCTGTTCCCGCTTTGATTATTTAGGCAGAGAAGCCTTCCTGGATTTTTCTTTCCACATTTTAAATTTTCATTGCGTGAATTAAACTCACTGTGCTTTCACCAGTTCATTGAATCTGTGCATATCCATACATATACCAATAAATGAATTGAGTTCATTCATCCCATATATTTTCTCTGACCTCTCAGATCTTTAATTAAAGGATTTCCTTCCAGCCTGCATGTACAATGCAAATAAATATTTTTATGCTCAAGTCTAGCGAGCCATTCTTTTCTCATTAAAATGGCAAAGCTATTGGCTCAACCAGGCAGTGAACAAGCTTAGGGAACTGGAAAAGGCCTACTACAAAGGAAGGCACGTTAGCAGAACACCAAAGCTACTCAGTCATTAAATAGTTGTTAGCAGCTCGGAATTGAAAGGTCCACTGAGGTTAGGAACAGTGCTACATCTCCCACAGTTTGGCTCACCAACCCACTGAAATTCAAACTGTCATTGGAAAAATATCGATTAAACCTGTCCAATATTAGCTGAGCACAGAGAGGGTTCGCACACATCCAGTATGGGACTGTGTTCGACACCAGCCAGTGCTCAAGCTCGCTGGACCAACCAGAGTGAACACAAGCACCTCTTCTCCATGCCAGGTCCCACCTGGTGAACCAGCCCCTCCACCATCAGGCGCTGGGTGCTCCCTCTGAGCCACGTTAAGCCTTCAGTCTGGTTTCAGGGTCAGCTGGCAGCAAGGCAGTAACGTTTTCACCTCTGATATGGCTATCACCGTGCCCCCAGTCTCAGCTGCTTGAGACCTTACTTCATAGCGATGCACATTCTCTGTCACAACAACATGAAGAAGAACAGAAATATACAGGAAGATGTTTAATATCCTGAAATCCAGCACTCTGCCTCAGTGACAGCCCTGGTCAGAGATGAATCAATCAAACTGCTACTACTCAGGCTGAGGGGGCTGATTTACTTCATGTCACTACAACCACGAAAGGCCACCAGCACTGTGAAGAAAGAGAAGAAAAAGGAAAGAAAACTATGACTGGCATGTTTTCAGCTTGAATAAAATTGCTTTAGCAGAATAATTTAGTGCCCTCACATCTCCACACGAGCAATGCGTACAGCAATTCAAGGGCACAGTGTTATCACCTTTGGAAAGCTTTGTGCTCTCCAATATAAACTCAGTATAAACTTCTATATTTCTAGAAAGGGAATAGCCCGTAAGACAGGTTACTGGCTGGTGAAAATTTTCTAACTAATGCAAGTCTACTTTAAATTCAATATGGATGGAAATTGAGGGAGGGATTGACTTTTTTAAAAAAAAAATCCTGCTAGCTTCCTTAAATTCAAGATTTTTAATATGTTCTACAACTACCCAAATTGAAAAATTTGCAACTGATCTGACCTTACAGAAGGTTTAGAAAAAAACAGCTAAAATGCCAGTTTTCAAATGAAACAAATAATATTTGAGTTACTTTACAATTTTTATAAAATATATCTTTTACATTGAAAATACAGCCATCTTTGTAAGTGAAAAACACATATTAAACTTAGAAAAGAGAGAACAAAATGAAAGGTAAAAATAATGCCAAACCAAAAAAGTCAGTTTGCCAGCTCCTATTATAGTTATTCAGATTATCTACATGGAGAGTCTAAAATGTCTCATTTGATTCTCCCACTAATCATCCACAAAAGAGAGATTTACTGATGACAGCCCTGAGTTTAATCTAGTACACTGTAATCCCCTCCATCCTAGATGTCTTAGTCCTGATTTATACCCCACCGCAACAAAGACCAACACAGAAGATCTGCAGAATAAATCAACCAAGATCAGGCCATTGTTAAAAAATATGCCACTAACCTCAAGCCACAGAAGAAGCCGAAAACTTAAAATTAAATATCTTGGCCTCATAACTGCCATGCTTCATTTAGAGTCTTGGTGAAGACACCCATGAGAAGACACAGCCGGAGAAGCCACTAGCCAAGAAGACCATCAGTTCCACAGATATTTTTTTTTACCTTGTATTCAAACTCATTTGCTCCATTCCCAATCTCTGTCCAAGAAAAAAGAAGCCATTCCGAGCTGCCCATCTTCTTCATTCCCACTTTCTTCAGGAATCTCAGTACAATTACCACAGTCTAGAAAGCCAGAGCACTGGGATACAAACTTTGCTGCCAATGCTTCAAGTCCAAGATCCCTCCAAGGCTAATCTCATTACAAGTCCTCCAAACCTGAAGCTTACCCAGTCACCTGGAACAGCCATCAGTGGGACTGAAGTATGCCAGCAACTACTGTTAGGCTTAAACCCAAATCTTTGTCTAGTGCCCTTGTTACCAACATTGCTTTTTCGCAGGTCCCACTCCCACCGTGCTGACATCTAATGACTTCCTGCAGTGTCTTTGCCTCTTAACTTCAAGGCTAATTCAGAATATCAGTGTTTTGGACCATTCTTTCTCCAGATGAACCCCAGCTCAACTAAGCATCTAAAACAGACAGAAGAGGTGTCAGGATCTGAACACACTGTACTGTGAAATTCTTTCTCTTCTTCATCCAGCAAATCAGCTGAAGTTTGTTCAGCCCTTACGGTTGTTACCTTCAAATCACAAAACAAGTAATTTCTTTGTAGTGAATCTATCACTAATTTTGAAATCTCCCACTAAAGCTATATCTGTCTGATAAAATACCAGTATAAAAATCAGTCCTAAATATCATAAATTAATACAATCTCAGAACATCGGGGCACAAATACTTCTTCTAGTGCTTCTCTAAGAAAAAATAAAAACATCTCTACTACATAAAAGTTGTTCTACCTACTTTATTAAAACAACCCAGGTTTCTGGCGACACTCAGCGTTGTGCAAACTCTGCAACTGTTTGGATAGTGTTTAAAACGGTTCTGATAAAAGGTGATTAAAAGGCTGTTTTCACATAAATTCTCCAGTGGGAACATGTGCTTTCCATGAAATGTCCATTTAATAAAAACAGAAAAAAACCAAGAAACTTTTCAATTGAAAAACCCACAACAGAATTGTAGTGAGCAACTCATAAATGTACAGTTCTCAGTCATGAAAATCAGATATGTGCATGGTTTCTGGGAGGGGGGTGAGCTTTTCCTGAAGATCAGAAGTGCTGTATTCGTAATTACTGATAAACTGACTGATTAATTAAGTACTAGAGAGACATATTAATTCATCTAGTGCCTGATCCAATTCTCATTTAGAACTCCCATTAGTAACGTTAATGTGAATTGCAATAGGTATCTCAACCATTTCAGTCTCTCCACCCATTATGCTTTAGGGAGAGCTGATTGAATGCTGCAAAGAGAGTGAGTGCATCTTGGCAAATATTAATTTGCACTTTGAAATGAATTCACTGTGACTGTTCTAGTTTGCCAGCTGGAATACCCATCAGAACTGGGAATTTTAAGCAAAGATTGGACATCATTGAACAAAAGTAAAATTAGGATGGTACGGTAATTCCCCAGGAAAGGTTTTCTGCATATAAATCCATTCAAATAAGAAAAATATACTATATGACTATAACGTGCAATAAAAGGAGTAGTGTTTTGCCACCTGATATCATGCATCAGTTAAGGATTATGAACTACTTATAGCGTGTCACAAACCAAGCACTATTCACAGAAATCATTTGATTAATGTTGGCAAAGAGCAAAACCCCCCAGATCTGAGGTGATCTTCTGGCTGGCAGTTTGCAGCCAGAAAAAGACATAATTTACTGAATCATCTTTTCATTTCAAAGCCCCCTTAGATAACTTGAAAACCCCAGTACAGGAGACCCCCCTACATTCAATGGTTGGAGAACAGAAGGAAAAATTCCAAAACATCACGACGTATCAGTTGACACCTGTCAACTGAAACATGCGTGGGACTTTCCCCCTGACAAAGCCTGCACACTCTTCTTACTTAGCTCACTGTTCCCTAGTTTATCCCTTAAAAAAGCGCAAGGGGTAGTCTACTCCACCTCTACGTTTCAGTCTTCTGAGCACATGTGTATCGTTTCACCTCCTCAGCATTATTCAACAATTGCATTGTATGAACCAGATCCTCAGTTGACTGGAAGCAACACTAATCCTATTTCAATATTTCTCTAAGCCAGGACCAAAAATTAAGTATGGTTAGGGGCACTGTATTTGTAACTCAGTTTCCCAGTGGACCCAGGCAAGTGTGTGTGTGCACAGCAGGGTATCCTTAAGAAAATCTTTCAGAGATGATAAAAGGATTAATTTTCATCTCCATGTTTGGAAACCTGGAAAATAGGCTTCTGAGAGGGACCTCAAATAAGTCTGGCAAGTCTTTGCGGCTCTGCCTGCAGGCACACACAGTACTACTGCCTGGCCCTGCCTGGCTCTACAGATGCTTTTAGCTCTCCAATGCAATTAATCTTTTTAACCAGAAATATGCGAATCAAGTGCTAAGCATTCCTGAGGCTTCTTGCATCGCCTCTAAGTCATCCCTGTGGGAACGGCACTGTTTTGCTGCAGCAATGCCACGGCTGGCAGCCGCGGAGGGCAGACAGGGAGAGGACTTGACTGGATCTGAACTGCTGCATGGATGGATGAAAAAGGGACATGGATTAATTTTCATCTTCGTGTCCTACAGTGCCCAGTTCCTGTTCTCTTAAAACACAGTGAAATAAACACTTCGAAACAGTATTTCAGCAAATCTTCCAGCTCAAACCTCAGCTGGGTGGCATAACCCAGTGTGCTGAGGGCCAGGACCTGTAATTAACTGATCACTTGGCAAACACAGGGAAATGATAGAGCTGCCCGTTACAACGATGACACTCACTCTGGGGAACAGAAGGTGAAAGTGCTCAGACAATAAACACAACTCAACTTATTGACATACGAATCATGGGCAAAGCTTAAAAAAAAAATATAAAACCCAATTCATGGTATTTAAAGACTCAGAACACTGCACATTTAAATGCTTTTTATACAGAGAAGCTAGAAAATAGCTTAATGTTTCTTTTAAAATCTTCTATTTTCTGCTTCTCAAATTTTGGACACCTCCAGACTCAGGAGAGCAAAGATGGAATTTACATGAAAATTAAAAAGCATTTTACATGTTTGATCCATGTCACTTTTTAAAAGTTACTTTTCATGAGGGCGGAGGATGTTAAGATTGACAGATCTGGAGACTGGCATCTCTATTTATAGCCAAGGAGCAGGGAAAACAAGGGCAGGAGCAGGGCAGGCGCTTGCCCAGATGCCCTCTTGTTTCCGCCCTTCACTGCCTCCTCTCTGTCTTGGCCGGAGTCCCTCGGGGAGCAGCAGACGTTGGCTCTCCTACTCTCCCTGCAGACACGCCACAGAAAAGGTGATGACCGCTGCCAGCCACCAGCCAAGCTGGGGTAGATGCCATCACCCTGCGTGTTTGGGTGCTCATGGCCCAAGGGTTATCAACCAACATGCAGTCAACAATATGAGGAGACTGAGAAATGTAATAGAGAAGCTTGGGATTATTTTTCCAGGATAATGCCCATCAAAACAGTCTGGGGTGGGCTGTTTCCAGCCTAGAGGCAGAAAGGTGTAGAAATTAGGTTACTGGAATTTAATGCACAGGACTGGAGAGTGAGGATGCAACAGCAGGACAATTAATGATAAAGCAATTAGCATGGGGCAGGAGTGGTATTTAGGACAGAGCAACAAGTTTCTCGTAAATTCATCTGAAGCCAGGGATCAAGGGGAAATGTTCAGGTAAGACTAAAAAAAATTTTCTCAAGCCTGAACTAGCACAGCCTACGCAGACCAGCGATTCAATTTCTACAGCCACATTTTTGGGAGGAAAATGTTGCATGCTTGCAAGACTGTGAACAGTTGATTCAATTGTCAGCTCTGTTTGAATATCTTAACATCTCGTTTTGGAAAGGCTCTTGCTTTACTTTTAAATTCTTTTTACATTTCAAGAGCAGACAATGACATCTCAAATTAAGACAAGGCTGTCCTTTCTTTTTATTTACAAACTGAAGCAAGGTAATAAACTGAAAAAGCCTGGAGCAGTGACTAACATAAATTGGTTAAAGACCAGACAGTGATCATTAGATTGGAGGTTATTCATGCAAGAAATCTGAAGGATCTTGAAAAGGAGTTAATGACAATGTCAATAAAAATGCTGAAACTGGAAACTGTACCTGAAATCAGGAGCTTTCTTTTGAAGGGCAGGACCTTGATTACAGGAATTTTTAAATACTGAGTTTTACTTAGTTTACAAAGAAAATATATTGATTGAAAATATAAAAAGAGATAAAATAATAAAACTACTGGAATATCACAATGAGTTACGAACAAAACAGAATAGCTATTTACAGGAGAACACTGCTTGTCCGATCCAGTAATGTTACCTGTTTAATGAATAAAAGGCAAAAAATAGGCAACACAGTCCATCTGGGGTTTCCCTAAAGAAGGTCCATCAAAAAACACTAATAATAAAACAAAGTATTCATGGATGCAAGGTGATAGTATTGTCATGGTTGAAAACTGTTGAAGACCCCAGTTCAAAAACCACTGAGGTGAAAAGAAGTTACCTTAGAAAACCTGCATCCAGACTTGAAGGAAGGTGAAAAAAAAGATCAATAATTCATATCTGCTGCGTAACCATGATTTTAGCTGAAGCACCCTGAAAACCTGCAGGCTTAAATTTAAAGTTGGAAAAAAGAAGTAAATAGACATTGGTTTTGCAAACCTCCAAATGTAGCTAGAGATCAGCCATGAAATTCTGTGAAATCCATGCATCCCTTTACCCAAAGAGCTGGTCATACTCTTCCATGCTTTGCATGCTTCAACTGGCTCATCCTCCAGTCACAAGCAGGGTCACTGTACCCTCCTTTAAAAATGTGTCTTTCACAGTGCTTTATCCTGATCCAACACTGGTGGGAAAGCGCTCGTGGCTTCTGTGGGATTTGCTTTTGGCTCTTTTTAGAGCAACCTGTTTAAAAGAGAAAAAAAAAGGCAAACTGTGCCACGTGGAAACCTTTCCATTCGGCTGTTCCAGCAGCACTTGCACAAGGCAGCGAAGGGACAGGAGAAGCAGAGGGAAGGGGAATGCTTTCAACAAGCCCAGTGGCAACCAGACCCTACGTTAGGATGCGGGGAGCTCCTCCCCAGGCACGCGGCACAGGAGCTGCCTCAATACAAGCCTTGTTGCCTGGGCAGGTGGCTTCCTAAGCAGACAGGATAAATAAAAGGTGATCTGTCAGACTGTGCTTTCTCTCCAAAGATTCGAAAGGAAGTCTTTTAAAGTTGTGCTGAAGGCAGCAGTGACTGTACCACTTGGTGAGTAAGAAGTGTAACGTTAGCGTGAAACTGAAGCCAAAGAGGGGAACAGGAAAGAGAATGAGTCAGAATAGCGATTGCGGGGGCGTATCAATATTTATAGCAAAAATCCCCAGGCTTCAACTGACTCTATCTAGTGGCACAAAATAATTTTTTTTTTTTTTTTTTAACACTAATCAGGAAATCTGTTTGACAACAATGAGGACCTGTTGATTCAAACCTTGTGCTCTGCAGAGCTACGCCAAGCTCTGAAGATTATTTCCTGATAACTCTGTGCTACTGCCTGTATATTCCAAAATAGAAATGTTTGCTAACAGCTTCCTTAAAGGACAAATCACTTTGCTTTTTCAGCCTACGATGACTGCTTATACTGGATTTTACCTAATCTGCTATCCTGCAATTAAGGCAAAAGAAATGAAGAATGAAATTAGCTAGATTAATCTATCATTTGTTTTCCAGATCCCAATAGTTCTTTCGATTTCATAGTTGAAACAATCTGAGTTTGCTGAATCTGTTGCTAAGCAATCGAAGCCATCAAAGTTTCAATCTTGAATTACTATCCTGTATTGTCTGAAAATATGATGCAAGTGAATGGCTCAAAATGTGACCTGATATGTTCTAGTTCAACTCCCAAGGGCCTCTCCCAGTCAAATTTCACCATGATCCATGTGACATAGGAGTAAGCTCATTTTTAAGAGCCAAATTCTCTTCTTGTTAAGCTATCCCTGTCAAAATAGCCTTTGCCAAAGAGACTTCTGAGGGCATGGAAGCAGCTTTGAATTATGAAATGTATAAATGTATCATCAAGCATGTTAAATGCTTATAACACAGCACTTAGCTTACGGAGAGGCATTTTAAAGAGTGGAGAAAACAGCACTTAATGGAACAGACATTTTCTCACGTCCAGCCATTATCTTGTCCCACAAATGAATGTCTTTTGCTTACAACAGCTAATGATATACTATGCTCTGGTTGTGTTCGGAGTTGTGCTTTGTTTCCTAAATATTTATAATTCTGTTTATTACCCACATACATTTAATCACCCCTGCCTTAACTTTCAAAGCACATTATCATCACTCGTTCACTTAATCCCTTGTTTCAGACTGGGTTTT